>NW_006434441.1:1883353-1936879 GCF_000325575.1 Pteropus alecto
GGCCGCGTGGTCGGCGGTTTCACTGAACCGCGCGTGCGGGGTGGGGGCAGGGCAGGAGGAGGCGCGGCATTGTTCCCCGCGGAGTCGGGGCTCCCCTCTCTTGGCTGAGAGTGCAGAGCCTGGCCGCAGCCCCTCCCGCCCCGCCGCCCGCGTAGAGATGGTCTTCCAAGTGTTTCCCCGAAACCCAGCCCTCGGCGGGAGATTGCACTTAGTCCTGATCTCCAAAGTTTTTCAGTTTTGGAAACCCCTGTGCGCTCGAGGCTTTAGGAGGGCGTGTGGGCTTTGGCATTAGAGTCCGGGGAGCTCAGTTCAAGTTCTGCTTTAGCTGCGTGACCTTGGAGGAGTCGCTGATGTGCAGCCTTCTCCTCCAGAGGGAGGAGCTGAGGCCAGCCTTTCCGGCTGTGGGAAAGAGCTAAGCGGATGCCAAGCGCTCTGCGCGGGCAGCCGGAGAGTTCTAATTAGTTTGAGGATCGCCTCCTTCCTGCCCGGGGGCCACTGGGTAGGGAAGGAAAGCCGCGGAAAGAAGGAGAAAAGAAGGGGAGAGGAAGGGCGCGGCAGGGCGGAGACCGGGATTCTGCGAGCCGGTAGACTCCGGGACGAGAGGGCGTGAACCGCGACTCTGCTCCCCTTAGCCGGCGCTGCGCACCAGCCAGGACTTAGAGGATGCGCGCTAGCCTGCGACACCAAGTTCTGTCCTCCGGGTGCCTTAGTGGTGGGGATCCCAGCCCCACTCCATGCTTGTGAGTCAGAGCCCTGAACCTGGGCCCTGAACAATAGCATTCATTCATTCATTCAACAAATCCTGAGCTGGTGCTGCTCCAAGCACAGAGCTCGGTGCTGGGTGCGATGGGAAACCGCAGCTACGAGCTGAGGGCCCTTCTGGAGCTGACAGATAGGAGCCAATCCGTTAGGGTTCCTTGTCATCCTTTAGGGCTCCCCGCATGAGCATTTCTCTTCCCCCATTTTACAAGTGAAGAAGGAGGGTACTAGAGAGTGGGTCACAGAAGGGGCCCAGGTGCAGCCAGGCCTTGCTTGGGTCCAGAGCAGATGCGCCCAAGGGCACCGCACTGCTTTTGTGGACGCTGAAAGGAAAGAGGCTACACTGGGCCTTTTTTTTCGGGCCTGCGCAGTTCAACCTCACTATTTAAAAGTCTGAGTTGTTGGAGATAGTTTTAAAGAACTGTAAATGTATAGCTTTCAATTCCATTTAAGAGGGATGTGGGGAGTCTGCACTGACCAGAGGCAGAGTTCTGAGCAGAGATGCTCAGATGGCAGAGATCTCGGCTCTGCTAGACCAGGTGGGTTATGGAAGTGTGTGGAAGGCTCAAGGGTAAAGAGCCTCCCACGTATCCCGTGGGGACTCTCACGACCCTTTACCATGCGTCCTCAGAGCTGGGTGTGTCCATGGTGCCAGATGTGAGATAGATGGGGGACAGAGAAGGAGCAGGCACAGGAAGCCACCCTGGGGTCCCCCTGAGGCTACCCACCCCACTTCCTGCCTCAGTTTCCCCTGGTGCTCCTGCATATCTTCCCTGTGAAAGCTTCCAGGACTGCTCGTAAATACTGAGCTATAAATGAGGCATTGATCCCTTAGCTCTGCAGCGTAAAATATTAACGACGCCTAAGTGAATAGAAGGGCTGAGAGCAGAGCGTACGATCAGCAGCAGCCCAGCCATGGGCCTAATGGAAGGGATGCTGACTCCCTGCTGGCTCACTAGCTTGGGGCCTGCCAGCTCTGGGGCCAGCCCAGGTCCACTGAGGCTGGGCTGTGGGCCCCATCACACCTATTTCTTCCCCAGAGCCGAAGAGGGAAGCAGGCAGATGAGCCCCCAAGCCCCATACTTGCCTGGCCCATGAAATGCCTGGCCAGGCCCTCTCTAGCCACCTCCAGTTCTCCTCCCAGGGACCATTTGCCTGGCATGCATGCACTCCTCCCCCAGGGTCCCCCAGGGCCTCTTGTGGCAGGCAGCATTCTGTGTGTTGCCCATGCTTCCTGCCAGCTCCCTGCCTTAGTGAGGGGGCCAGCTGAGGGCAGGGCGCTGAGGGGCCCTCTGGAGGGAGCAGCTTGCTCTTCCTCAGATGATGGGGAAGGCTGGGGGCCAGCCCTCACTTGAAGACCTTGGGATGTCCAGGAGGCCCAGGGGGCCCTGGTGCCCTAGTCTAATTTAGAAAGTTCTTAGGGACCCATCTGCTTTAGGGTTGATTGGGACACTCTACACCTAGACTTGCACCTACATCTGGTCTTGGTCATCATCTTCCTTTTGTCTGGCACACTGATGATGCCACTTCAGTTCTGCTTGCAGGAAGCCACCCAAATTATGCCAGCCCTGAATGAAACCCCCTTCTCTGAGCCCCTATAGCCTCTGCTGCCTGGCCACACCACTCTGTGCTGAGTTTTGGCCGTCTGCCCAGGCAACATTCATATCACTCATACTCCTGTCTCACCGTAGCTGCACCGTCAGCTCCTGGGGGCTGGAACTTCGTCAGTTTGACCAACGTTCATTGCATGTCCCCAGCCTACTGGTGCTGACCACCTCACTGCCCAAGGACTTCAAGGGGTCTTTAACTCTTAAGGGAGGGATTGGGCCTGACAGATGCTGTTCCAGGGACACATTTCCTGCAAACAGTTCAGATTAAGATAAATCTATATCTTTCAGTTATATGAGCCAATAAATCCCCTATTGTGGCTTAAGCCAATGTGAGTTGGGTTGCTGTCCCTTATAATCAAGAAGGTCCTAGTTAATGCATTCTGCATTACTCATGGGACAAAGACCATAATCCTTAACAGAGCCCATACAAGCAGCTGACATCTACTGAGCACTTACTGTGTACTAGGCACTTAAACACGGCTCATCGTCCTCATCCCTTACAGCTGCAGGTAAGTAAGGACTTGATTAGAGTGGTTAAGGCTTTGTTTAAGGGCACACAGCTGTTAGGCCATAGCATCAGGATCTGAATCCAAGAAATCCAGCACCAGAGCCTATGGTTTTAATTCAATAGCATCCCACTCCTCTAGACCCTTGTGGTCTGGCCCCTTAAATGCAGAAAGAGAACATCGACACATCACATACAGGGAACAGTATGATTAATGGCTGACTTCTTGTCAGAAATGATGGAGGCAGGAAAACAGTGGGATGACATACTCAAAGAGCTAAAAGAAAAAAGAAAAAAAAAAAAAGCACGTATCAACTGAGAATTCTTTATCCAGAAAAACTATCCTTCAAAAATTAAGAGAAAATAAAGACATTGCCAGATAAAGGTGAGAGAATTTATTGCTAGCAGACCTGCCTTATAAGAAATATTAAAGGAACTCCTTCAGGCTAAAAGGGAGTAACTCAAATCTATAGGGAAAAAGGAAGGATGTCAGAAATTGCAATTAGGTAGTTACATTTAAAAGACTGTATAAATATATTTTTTCTAATTTCTACTCTTAACTTTTAAAAAGACGTAAATTTGCATAAAAGTATAATTACAACACTGTGTTTTTTGGCTTATAACATATATCGTTGCAATATATGTAATAATAATAGCAGACAGGAGGGGAGAGAAAAAAGGAAATATATTGGAAAAGAGTTTTTATATTTTATTGGAATTAAATATTATTCTGAAGTAAATTGTGATAAATTAAAATTCATATTATAATCCCCAAGGTATCCACTAAGCAAGTAACTCAAATAATACAGTTTTTTAAAAAAAAACAGAGGAATTAAAATGATACACTAAAAATGTATTTAACACAAAAGAGGGCAATGAAGGAGGAACAGAGAACAAAAAAAATAACAAAAAGATAAATAGAAAACAAGTAACAAAATGGCAGAGATAAATCCAACCATAACAATAATTACATTAAATTTAATGGACTAAAAATGAATGGGAAGAAAAATAACAGGAAAGAATATAGGGAAGATGTGAGACAAAGTCAAAACGTTTAACAAATGTGATTAGTATTTCAGAAGAAGAGACGTGAGAAAGGGACGGGATTTGAATTTGAAGAAATAGTGGCAGAAAAATTTCCAAAATTGATGAAAGGTATAAACCACACATTCGATAAACTCAACAAATTGCAGGCAGGCTTAATACAAAGAAAATCCCAGCAAGGCACATCTTGATCAAACTGCTGAAAACCAGAGGTGAAAAGAAAACCTTAAAAGCACCAGAGGAAAAAGACACATTATGTTCAGGGGAGGAACAACACAAATGATGGTAGATTTTGTGATAAATACCACAGAAGCCAGAGTGCAGAGTACACTTTTTTCAAAGTTCTCAGAGATAAAATGACAGGCCAATCTCTAATTCTATACCCAGCAAAAATGTCTTTCAAATACGAAGAGTAAATTAAGACATCCTGAGTTAAACAAAAACTAAGGGACTATCTCATCAGTAGAGACTTTCCTTAAGAAGTCCTAAAGGGATGAAATCTTCCACATTGTAGGCAGCTTCTGGGAATTTTGACCCTTGCAGGAATTGTAGGGCCCAAGTCTTTGGAAAGTAAGCAACTTCATGGACTTTAATTAAGGATTCTGGTTCTCATGGTCTGGAGACTTGGAAGCCATGAGAGGACTGAGCTCCTTGGCCATGTGGACACATCTCCAGGTGTCAGTGGGGTAGTGGTCCCCTCACTGCCCACTTATGGGAACCTTTTCTTTGGACAACCCAGACACCTACTTGATCTCCCACGGATGGGAGTTGAGGATCTCTCTTCCTGCCTCCATCTCCACACAAGGCATACCCAAATTCCCATCTATTGTCCTGGGGTTTTAAAGAGTCTCATAATAGTGAACAGGTGACACAAGGAGGGACATTTGAGGGCCCTTGTCCTCGGAGACCCTTGTCCTGCTCCCTGGTGCCCTGCAATGGCAGATCCCCAATCCCTCTCTCACACTGAGGACTTCTCATCTCATCTTAGGTCTCTTCTTCCCCTACCCAGATCCAGTCCAGGGGACTACCCAGTCCCAGAGTGACGGGACTGGATAAGGCCATCTGTGGCTCTTGGCAACTTCACTTCTGACCTTTAGAGTCTGCACAGTGTCTGCTACGTTGGTTTGTAAGTTTTTTGGGGTAAATTCATGTTTCTTGCCTGAACGTGGCTTTCCTACCTCTCTGCATTGGCAAGAGGACTAGGTAACTCAGGGCTGTGTGACCTAAGCTACGTAACTTTTCATCTCCTTCAGCCTCAGTTGCCTCATCTCAAAAGTTGAGGAAACACTCCCTCACTCCTGGCCTGCCCCCTTGTGCACGTGGAGTATGCTGTACACTTGGGACTCCAAGCACATGTCGACTGGTACCGTGTTATTTTAACACCTGCTGAATCAAGGCCAGTGCCTTGTGCACGAAGATACACAGGAAGTACCACTGGTGACTCAGAGGCTGCTGGTTTCCCTGGCAGCCACCCCGGTCACATGGCGTCATCGATCCTCATGTTTTGTGATACCAATGCTAAGTTCTCTCAAGCGCCATTCTCACTGCTGGTCTGTGAAGTTGTCTGGACATAAGCATTTCTTTGTTTGAACTCAAGCCCAGGGCCCCAGGGTGCCCTGGAGGGATTTCCATCTGGGATGCTTAGAGCCTCTGCAGTGGCCCCCGGCAGCTTGGCAGGGGGTACATTTATTACAGGTGCCATGGGTCAGGTGGATGCAGGCGAGGGACTTGGGAAGCAAAACCTTGAGATCTGAGGTGGAAAACAGAGGTGGGGAAGCAGAGTCCTGGCCTGGGAGCTGGGTCTGAGTCCCATCTTCACCTCCCACAGGCTGGGGGCCTCAGCCAGTCCTTACTTCTCCCTGAGCTCGGTAAAGTGAGGAAACTGGGTAATGATAATAGTAATAATTAATAGTAGTAGCAGCAGCTTCATTTGTTGAGTGCTTACTATGTGCCAGCCACTCTCCTGGGTATAATATCATTTTATCCTCACAACACTCCTAATAATATCCCCACTCACGACTGCAAATAGCAGGCACCAGAACTTGATCCCCCTACTTCTCTCCAGAAGTGCTGGGACTCTAGCCCCAGCACGAGCTCTGAGAAGCTCCTTGGAAACACCCAGCCCCCCTTCTCAGAACGCCAAATTGGCGTTGGCCGGGGCAGGTAGGTGAGGCCCTCACAAGGGAGGTGTCAGACCCAGAGGGGTCTGTCTGCTAGACCCAGAGGAAGAAACATTGGTTTGAACCTCCTTCAATCTGGGGAGATGTAAGATTCAAACTTAGAAGAGGCCTGGGCCCATTCATGCATTTACTGTTGACACACACTCTACGGATGTCTGCTCTGCGCCTGGCAGATGCAGCTCTGAACATGGCAGGAACACCCTGTGGCACGCACTTGGCCAAACACCGCTCTACTATGGGAGCTTTTAGGGAATTTGCAGCTTGTCTTAGCATGATGCCAGCAAGGAGCCAGACAGACCCGGCCGTAGACCCCTTCTCCCTGGGTTTCTTGGTGGCCAAATGCTGTTCACTGCATCACTGGGATGGTTAAATGAAATGACAGTCACAATGTTTATTTTAGTGGCTGTTTCCTCCACTCTGTTCTCTCAATACCTGCTTTCTGGAACTCCTTGTAAGTGAAAGTTGAAACTCTCCTCCATGGTCTCTTAATTCTTTTTCGTATTTTCATCCCTTTACCTTTTCGCTTATGTAACTTGATATAAATTCCAGGTTACAGAGTCAAGCTTGTTAATTTGCCTTTTCGGGTGACTGTTCTGCCTGGTGATTCAGCCTCTACCCGTGGAATTGCCTACATTTTAGCAGCAATTGTACTTTTGCTTCTAAGGTTGCTGATTCTTTTGTTGGTATATATGTTCCCTCAGATCTCTGAGGATAGTCACTATGTTTTCTATTCTATACCTTTTCTTTTGTTTGTCTTAATAACTCTGTTGATTTGTTGTGACACCTTCATTTCTTTGAGCTTAATGTCTCATGGAAGTGTTGTTTCTCTAAATACTGGGTAGCTCTCAGCATGTGATAGGCCTGGAGGATCTGACCTCGAAGGGAGGGCGAGGCAGGTGGGATGGGTGATGTGCGGGTTGTGCCCACGACTCGCCTTCTGGGACAAGGCACCCTGCGCTTCTTGGGCACTGCCCGTTACCCAGGGCTCCACCGCTCCTTGCAGGTATGCCTGCCCATATTAGCTCTGGTCTGGTGTGGGCACCTTCATGCTCAGATGGGCGGTGGGGCAGCATCTCATCCCGGGGACTACTGCTGCATCCCTCCTGTTCTCTGTGACCGCCCTCCTCCCAACAAGCCTAACTCTGCACTGTGGCTTCCTCCTTTGGTGCGATTCCTTGCCTTCTGCCTTTGGGGGCTTCTTTACGACATCTGGCTGGCTGAGGGCACCCCTATGTCATTCTTTTTTGGTTATCTTCTCTGTCCTCCATAGGAGAGCTGGAAGCAGATGTGCATGGCGCTGCCTTGCCCACTCTCCTAACACATGTCACCCACCAGCCAGAGCTCAATGTCGCTAGCCCCTCCTCCCTCAGGAGTTGTGAAGTAAATATTCCTGAAGGTGACACTTGCTGAGCTGGGTGTGTTCTGGACCCTGAATGGCACCCACAGAGCTGGGACAGACTACCTGTTAGCTCGGAGTAAACCTGAGGTCTTTGAGGCTCTTGACATTCCTGATACATACGGCACAGCCAAACAGACAACATGATGGATACTTCGTAGAAAGTAAAATCTAAATATCCATACTTTAATATCTTAATTAGCCAGGAAATATAAGATAAAAATAATATCGAGATATCATTTTCCACCCAGATCATCAAAAGCAAAAAATAGCAATAAGAGCCAGGTCTAGAGAAGGGGTGAAAAACAGATACTCTCACGCACTGCTGGGGGACGTGAGAAATAACTAAACAGTAAAAAAGAGGTAAAAAAAAAGCAAAGAGAAGCTGGATCCTGTCTCTCAGCAGTGTACAGTCTGGTTTATCCATTGTCAGGGATGCTGCTCAGCGCCAAGCACTGATCCTGTAGATGGTGAGAGGGGACAGCTCCTGAGCCACAAGCCCCAGACCACCCACTGGCTGCTGCAGGAACCTGACCTGTGTAGTCATCATTTCCCTGAATCAGACCAAACCTGAGGTCCTTTGTGGAGGAAATCAACAATCAAGGGAACAGTCAAACCTGTATTGGAACCCAAGGGAACAAAAGTGGGCCTTGTGCAGCTTTTAAACAGTGGCCTCAGAGGAGAACCCAAAACCAACATGTGTTCCCAGCCAGTATGGCATTTGCTGGCCTCAGCAGCCGTGGCATGCCAATGCGCATTGGAGGCCTGGCTCTGGGTAGTCCATCCAGGCTTAGGAGAATGAGCCATCCTTTGGGCTCTGGGCCTCCCCAGTTCCCTGTCTCTCCCCAACCTCTGTCAGATGGCTGAAGTGCTGTATTTGGGCCCCTCAATTGAACTTGCTCAGGCAAAGGGATTTATCAGCCTTAAGTCAAACCACAGGAAGAAAAGGGACAGGAATGACCAGAGACCTGAGATCAAATCACGTCCTTACCTCTCATGGCCCCACTCTGCATGTCAGCCTCACTCTCCCCAAATGGCTTCCTCCACGTGTCTTGACACCTGGTGACTAGAAGCCACCAGGCCTACGAGTCACAGCCTTTCTGCTGCAGACATGAGGCCACTCCCTGCAAGTCTGGGAAGAATCTCATTGGCTCGGCTGGTCAGGATCAACAAAGGAAATGACAACTCCAGATGCTCAGGACAAAACCTTGACCCATCGCTATCCTCAACTTCTTGTGTCTTACATCCTAGTCCTGCTCGTCAGCATATCTTTCAAAACGCCTCCAGAACCCACCTGCTTCTTACTACCTGCCCAGCCCTAGGTGACTGCACAGCCCACCACCACCTTGCTGGCCCCTGAGGCTCAGTCTCCACTTGCAGTGGCAGAAAGTTCAGCTCAAGCGCAGGCAGCTCCACACACCTCTCCACTCAGACCCCTGTGCTCTGCTTCACTGTCACGAGCAGCTGAGGTGCCCACAGTGGCTCTCAGGCCCTCCTCCACCTGTGTCCTCACCAGGACCCCTCTGAGTGTCTCCATACCTCCCTGTCCCCAAGACACCCAGCACACCCACCTCTGGGCTTTGGCCCTTGCTGTCCCTCTGCCTTTGGCTCTTCTCTCCCCACTCAGGTCTTTACTAAAATGTCACGACCCCCCAAGCCCTTCTTTGAGTGCCCCCGCCCCCTCCCCATTCTAATATATAATTTATTTACCCATCTCATTTTACAGCCTGTAAACTCCAGAGGGCTTTGATCCATCCAATTCCCTGCAATGTTCTCAGGGCCCAGAGCAGTGCCTGGTAGATAAGCTCCACTATAACTGGAGGCCTGTAGCCCAGCCTAGGGCTGGAGGCCAGAGGAATCTCAGAAGTTTCCACAGGCCCAGCACCAGCCTGGCAACCTCGCAGGTCTCAGGAGCCCCAGCCCATGCCCCAGCCCACTGGACCCTTCTCAGTGGTGGCTGTTGGCCCAGGATGGACCATCACACACTGGTCCCCCTGTCCCGGCTGCCATGGTGTCTGCCTCCGTTGGCCTGGCCTGCGTGGACACAGGGATGTCACTGGACAGATGCTCCATTTGAGGGGTCACGTGACTCTTCCCTATACCCGCCTGGTCACTGTGGCTGGCCTTGAGAAAGAAGGGAAGTGGGGCTCAGAGTGATGCCATTAGTGGCCCCTGGTCTGGGCAGTTCCCCAGAGAACTTCATTTGAAGATGATCCCCAGAGGGCGTAAAGGAGCACCATCAGCCAGGACACCTGGCACCAGGAGATGAACACTTATGACTCACCCTGCAGCCCACGGCAGGAGCAATTTCTGGCCTGAGGCCTGTCTGGGGACTCAATCAGGATGGCCTCCCCTGTCACCTAAAGATACCCAATGTCCTCACCTCTCCCTCCCACTCTTCAGCTCTGCAGGGCTCCCTGGGAAGCAGCAGCCTTACCACCTGCCTGCCTCCTCCTCCCTCAGCCCTGCAACTCAGTTACTCCAGCCCCCTCCTGCTGCTGTAGGTGACACCAGAGCCCCCCCACCCCGCCCTTAGACTGTGCCCCTCCAGGAAGTGGTCACAGGTGGGCAGGGAGGCCTGGGTCCACAGTAGAAGTGGGTAAGACCCCCCCCCCACACACACAGAGGAGGACCAGAGAGGGATGAAGGCCCTGAGCTGGCACTTTCAGGTTTGCTTTTGGAGACAATTAGGAGCTGAATTATTAAAGTCGTAAGAGCAGAGGCTGCTTTAAGAAAGCATGAGTAAGCAGGGCTCACCCAGCCACGGCACACGGGATCGAAGCGATCAATCGCCGTAATGGCTGCAAACATCTGCTGGCTTACGTGAATGCATGCACCAGTGAGTACTCAACAGGGAGGCCCAACAAATCCCATCAGGCTGCCCAGAGGGGTGCAGCCTCAGTCCCCTGCTGTGACCCCATCGGCAGCCAGGACTGCGCTAAGTATGAGGGCCCCTATGGCTCTGCAGTCAGACGCCGCGGGGCACTCCTAGCTTGGTCGCCCAGGCCAGCTGCTCAACCTCCCTGGACCTCAGGACTCATCTGTAAAGTGGGCGGGTGACAGAGCACACCCAGCGTGGCACCCAGGTGGTCTGCACTCAGCAAATGTGGGTAATGTTAGCCTGGGCCTGTTGGGGAAGTGGCCCACCTGGGGCAGATGCCTGGGGACCTGGTCTTACTCCTGACATCAGCTAGGTAGGACACAGACCCAGCCTGAGCCTCAGATGGGGTTGCTCTCAATAGGAGCCCCATCAGTTCGAGGTGGCTGGCGTGGGTGCTCCGAGGCCCAGCCTTGGGCCCAGAACACTGACTGAGCACTTGCTGGTTACTGGACATGCCCGGGCCAAGGGCTGTGAATTATTTAATTCTCGCAGTGGCCCAGAGAGGGGCATTCTTCAACTGCCACTCCCCGTTTCACAGATGAGGAAAGGGAGGCTCAGAGAGGTGGAGCGACTTGCCCAAGGTCACACAGTGGCTAAGTGGGAGAACTAGGACTACAGTCCAGGCCCCTCCCACCTTTGCTCAGAAGCCCTGGGTTACACTTAGACGCCCATCCAATCTCTGCCCTCTCCTCCTTGTCCTCCGTGGCACCCCCTCTTCCTTCCATAGACTACTAAGAGGGCCATGCACTCGCCACCAGCCCACATGCCTGAGGGCATGCCTGAGGGTTGGCAGAGGCCACAGCCGAAAAGGCATCCAGCTTGTTTATTCCTTTGCCAGCTCCCGGCTCTGAGGGGGCTGAGCGATGGTGTTCAGTTGGCTAGTGTGGATGAGGATATTGCTTCAAGAACAGCACCTGGTCTCCCTCTTAACCCCCCTTCACTGCCATGATATGGCAGTCTCGAAAGCCACACCGACCACAGAGGACGTGCAGACTGTAGGGTGTGCACACATGCACGCACACACACGCTTACACATGCACCCATTATGCAAGCACATGCGTACATAAAGACAGCTAAGCCAGCACATGGTGGCTTCCAGCTTCCCCACAGATGCTCCTTGTGAGATGCGCGCTTGCAAATAACTCAGCTGCCTACCAGGCACCCAGCGCCCTCCTCCAAGTGCTAGTTGGAGCCCTCAGTCTCTCTGTCAGGGACACTGAGCCTGAGACAGCTTTGGGGAGTGGAGGAAAGAACACTCCTGGGAGTTCACAGACCTGCGCCTTGCACAGCTCCCATTCTCTTTCCAGGCCTGTTTCCCTATTTGTGCCGTGTGAACTCAGCAGGTCCAAGAGGAAGGCTGTAGAGCTGGGGGAGGGATGAGCCTGCCATTGTATTTGGTCCATTTCCCCAGGCCCAAGGAAGATGGGGGTGAGGATGAACTGCACCCAGACTGTTGCCTCTGCTCCCTGCCCCGCCCTGCCCCAAATCTGCTTCGCCCACTCCAGGGCCTCCCCTGGGATGGCCCCAGGCTCTGGCCCAGTATGTGCTCAGAAGCCTCACAAACTGAGTGAAACAGTGACCCTGCTTGTAGGTGTACCTGGGTGTGCGTGCATGGGCCTGTGTGCATGAGTATCTCCTTGACAAGCAGGCAGCAGTCCTGCATGTCACCTTAGAGCCATTGAACTGGGATCCCTACATGCAATAGGGATGATGGCCCTGGGTGGCAGGGCTGAATGCTGGCACTTCATGTCCAAAGCCAAGGTGGGCGTGATTATCATGATACACAGGCAGCAGAGGTCAGACTCTCAGGGTCCCTAGAACTGGACCAGCTGAGCAGCCCCCTGAAACCTGCTTGTTGTCCATGCAGAAATCTCACAGGCAGCGTGGATGCCCAGAAGGGAGAGTGGCCTTTGTCAGATGCCCCTGGTATGTGCCAGCCTTGTGATCATAGGATAGAAGTTCTCTGAGGAGGTGACATTTGAACTGTGGCCTGAGGATGGGGAAAGACTAGCTCGCAGGGGCTCTGGGCAGAGAGGACTTTGAACTACCATCCTGCCGAGGAGGACCAGGCAGGCGCTGGGGATGTATTAGAACTTCAGGGGATCCCACCAAGGGTTTGGGGCAGGAAAGAGATTGCCGAGCTCCTCTGGCTGCTTGCTGGGTAGGAATGCCTCCAGGGAGAGGCCTGGGCAGGAGCCGCAGGTGAGGAAAAAAACAAGGCTTCTGCTGTGGGACTATGCTGGGTCATCACTCCCGAACGACTGCTTCCTTGGTTGCCCTTCTCTGCCTTTCACTCACTACCCCTAACCCGCCCTCTCTTATTTACTCACTCACCTTCTCTTAGTTGTTCCCTGTCCCGGCGCCAGTGCAGCCTCAGCCACTCCCCACCCCAGTCCCCAGATTCTGGTCACTGCTCAGGCCCAATCCTTAGCTTGCCCTTCTTTGGGAGGGACAGGTCTCAGCCACCAGATGGGGGGCCCAGGCTCATGAAGTGCACCACCATGGCCACAGTTGCTCTGAAGGAGGGTGGGGGAGAATGTCCTCCGTGGGGCCCAGCCAGGACACCTGCCCTCCCATCTGTCCCTGGCCTCTGCCTCTCACTCCTATCACTTCCTCCTTTCAGCTTTCCAGCCCAGCCTCAGCTGGGCAGGGATCTGTGACTATGGTCCCCAGGCTTTTATAGGTCCTTCCTATTTTCCCCCAGATTTGGAAGATGCCATAAAAGTGTCATCTTTTATCTTGCAATGCAAGGGCACTAAAAGCAAACAAGTCAACCTAACAATATTCCAACTTCAGCGTTATTTCTAGAGGAGGTGACCTGGACCACTGGGAAGGGGTATGTCTCCTTCACTGAGTCAGTCCTCTGTGTCCTGCCCATTTCACCTCAGAGACTCTGCCCGCCTATGAACTGGCAGTCACAACCTGGTCTGCCTGTCATGGGGAACATCCCTATCAGATCATTAAACACTCCCCCCAGGCCAGGCACAACCTGGGTGTGGCCCCTCATCCACACTCGTGGGGGACAGCTAAAGGGGGCCTTCCTGTGTCACACACTAGGATTCACCCCGCCCTCCTGAGGCCTCTGGAGCCACTGCCACCCCAGGGCACACTAAGCTGGTGACTTCTTGGGCAGTGGAGGGGATGGGAAGCCTGCTGAGGAGAGGGTCCCAGCCCGTCCTGGACTTAGCTCAGGGCGCCAGGAGCTGGGATGCCAGGACGCGCCCTGGACGAGAAGTGGCAGCCTGGGGACGCCAGATGCCCGTGTCTCTAAACCCTAAACAGGTGAAGGGGTGGAACTGGGCGGTAAGGGGAAGGCTGGTGTCAGAAAATGCGAGCTGGTGAGGAGATGAAAATGATCCCCAGAGGTAGACGTCATGGCCCTGCTGCCCCCTGGTGGGAAGATATGGAATGCCCGCGGCAGGCGAAGGGAGGTGGCAGGAGGAGCTGGCTAGGCTAGTGGCATCAGGCTCACCGGCCTGTGCGCATCTGCCCTGGAGCCCTAGTCACTCAGCCACCAAGGTTCTGCCTTTCCCTGAGCAGCCTCAAGAGTGGCCCAAAGACGTTTCCCCCAATCCAGAGCATCCGGAAGCTATTTCTGTTTTCCTGCCCCAATGCCCCAATAATCCAATTTCCATCCACCTTAGAGGGCAGGGCCTGGGCCCCACAGCAGCAGGAACACCACACACACATGTGCACAAACACATACACTCACACACACACGTGCATGCGCACACCGGCGCGCACAGACATAGGGCCCTTGTCTGAGCAGGTGGCCGCCAAACACCTTTCCGGGAGCTCCACCTGCCCACTTTTCCAGTCACTGCCCACTGAGCCTTCCCACTGATCCACTCTTTGCATCCCGTTCCACCCTTCTCCTACCCATTCTGAGCTGGCCACTTGGTGGCAGGCAGTGGGGAGGCTGTGTGGGCAGAGGCCACCGGAGGGGCGGGGCTGCAGCAGCTCATTATATCTGTCTGGAGAAGCCCAGCCTCCCCACTGGAGCTCAGGCAGGAATCAAGGTGCTTGTGTTGGTTGTTGGTAAACATTGCTGTCACCCCGTTAGCGAGGCCCTGGGGAGCATTCTGAGTAGTGGTGGGCAAGTCTCCCAGGACTCAGGAAGAACGTCTGAGGACAAGCAGGGGACAGGCAGGAGTGGATATCAGCTTGAAAGGCAGGCCCTATCTGGAGTCCAGGAGCCACAAATGCACCCCAAGTCCCCAGGCCCCTTTGCCTGGTGAAAGGGATGGAGGGGATAAAATCCACAGGACCAAAGTTGGTCCTTGACCTTGAAAATTGCCCTCTCCAGCCCTAATTTCACAGATAGGGAAACTGAAGCCCAGAAAGGAGGAAGCCCCAGCTCAGAGCCACATAACATGTTCCCATTACCACTAGCTTTGCCACTGAAACCATAAGGAGTAGCTCTGTCTTAGTCCTTTTCGGTGACTCCGGCAGACTCCTCAAAACCACCGCATTATAGCCATTCAATGGATGAGGAAACAGGCTCAGAGAGGGTAGAAGCAATTCGTTTCATGCAGGGATATTAAAGTGTTGGAACAAGGAGGCCATTGCACTGGGGTGACTCTAATATTTGGTAGCTGACGGAGCAAACCAAACCTAAGCCAGTCGGTGTACTCAAATCTGAGAAAACGAAACTTCTGCACGGCCCATCAGACATGGCCGACGAGGCTTTCCCAACCGCTCCAGCTCCAGCCAACCAAGCTTTGCTTTCGCGTCTTCTCTATAAAAATTTCTTCCCGGCTCCTGTCACCGCGCCTCCCGACCACCTTCAGTTCCACTCTGCGCCATTCACATCTGCATTTGCTCAAATGAACTCTTGACATTTTGAATGCACCTCAGTTGATCTTTTGATAGCTATGAGTGGGAGAGATGAGATTCTTTAAAACTGTTTTTAAATTGTGGAACTAAAGTCCAAAGAACACTGTGTAATCTTTCAGGTCCTGCTGGGACGCTGAGTAACTAACGCCTGCCCAGGGCATCTGAGTCTCCATGGGAGCAGAACTAAGCTCTGCCACTGATGAGGGCCAAGCCTGCCACCCTGATAAGATATAATGACCTCCTCTCTGGCAGAGACCATAACCCCATGGAGAGTGGTTTCTCTGTCCTGGATCTTCCTAAGTGTCACATGTCACTGAGCACCCAGGTCTCGGTGCTCCTTTTATTTCTCTAAAACTTCCTGTGTGTCTTTCTCTTTCGAATCAGCTTTGTCATTCTGCTGGTTCCCTCATTAAGGATTTTAATAGAACTTGACACAAACTCACTGTCTATTTGTGGGAGAATGATATTTTTAACACATCAAGAATGATGCTTTCACAACTCAAGCCAGCTGTGCCCAACTGGTCTGTAACTTCGGGTCTCTGCCACCTCATTCTGAAGCCTAAGGGGATCTGGGCATGTGCCCCCAGAGTTGGGGGCTGCAGAGCCAGGTGGGTCTGATCCATAGCTGGAGGAGGTCAGGTGATAGTCGTTGGGTGAGGGAGGGACCTGGACACTCCCAGTGACAATGATGGAGGCAGAGGGTGCCTCCGTGCAGAGACCCTGTGGAGGAAAGCCGGGGAGTCCTCCTTTGAGGTGCCACCTTTCCCCTGCCTGGCCAGGGGCAGTCACCATGTTAAAGGATGAGGCCAAGAGCCACCGAGTGCGCTGACAAGAGGCAGCACTGGCTCAGCCCCGAAATCGAGTGAGGAGCCGAGCAAAGCGGGAGTGGAGACACCCAGGACTCTGCCCACACTCTGCCTCACTTGTCCAGCCATACGCCTGGGACAGTCACAGGGAAGGGACCCCTGGTAAGCGAGGGTCTGGAGTGCTGATGTTGGGCCGAAATGGAGTCTCTGAGCACTCTCTGACCTGAAAGATGATCATGGGATCTGCACAGACCTTACCCACAGGGCGGGAGCAGCAATCCTGCATGGTGGGCTGGAAGGGTCACACATGACAGAGTCACACTTGCTCCGGTGTGTTCCTGCCTTGATGCCAAACGAGCATTTATTTTCAACACCCACACTGTTCTCAGCCCATCTCGGGGTTCACACCGAGGAGTCCCTCCTCCCAGGTGGCTCCTTCCTACCCACCATGACTTGATCCCAGAGCCAGTGTCCCCCAGAGCTAGAAGGAGCTCCGAAGTGGACCAGTAAGCCTGCGTGTGTTTTTGTCAGGCAAGGGACCTGAGGCCCAGGGAGGCGGATTGCACTCTGAGGTGACACAGACCTGCAGCATCTCCCCCCATTTCTAGGTAGACTGAGACAGAGAGACACATAGAGGAGGCAGAAGAGAGCACTCCTGAGCCTGTAAGCATGTTGGGCAGGTAGAAATGTTTGAGAAAGGTGCATGAAGCTAACGGAAGTGAAGGCTCCTATCACTGAGATTTCAATAAGTACGCTGTCACTGACCCCCCAGGTGACCCTGGGCCCCTTTCCCTGCAGCCTGAGTTCCCATCAGAGGCCCTGAGGTTGCACCCTTACTTCAGACTCACACCTCCATCTGCTCTCCCTCGGCCAAGCTTCATTATGTCAGAACACTGCCTTCTTATTCCTAGAGATTTGTTACTGCTTCTGAGTATTTCAGATTTTGAGACAATCGATTGTATATACTCAATTTTATGTTTTTATTCTTCTTAAAATGTTATTCATTAGTCTGACAAGTATTGAGTGTACCAGGCTCTGTGCTAGGCCCTCAGGACAGGGCAGGGAGCAGGATGGGGACAAGGCCCCACCACTGGCGAGGGAACGCAAGCTTCCCAGCTCAGCCTTGCTTGGTGGACTCGGCGATTGTCTCTCTGCATCTTTGAGCATTTTTGGGCAGTGTAAGAGGCTTTTAGCTTTGGCTAAAAAGCCAACATGTCACGTATCTACACCAATTCACCTTTTTGTGTTGGGGTTTCTCTGATATCTCCCCAGAGAATCACGAGATTTCCTTAGCATCTTCCCTTCTTGTCCCTCCAATAACAGAACAGAAGGGCCTGGAAGCTGCTGGGATTTCTCCTTTCAGTCTGAAGCTCCTGACATCATCCTTCTAGGAATCTTGCTACAGAAACTGGGGTCCCCATGGGCAGGAGCTTCTCTTGCTGTGCCTGCCTCCTGGGCCCCGTGGCCTCACCTTGGTCTAGGAGCTGCTCGGCCCTTGAGCACCTGCCCAGGCGAGGGGCAGAGGAGGCCTCATGAAGTGGGGCCTGGCCTGCTGTGGAGTCCCTCGGGCACCGGGCTCTTTCTGGCCTGATCCCGAGAGCATGGGCTTCAGAGTCCCACCCCATGTCCCTGCCAGAACACCACCCCGCCCTGCTCCCAGTTGGCTGGTTTTCATAGATTCTGGACAATGGCTTTCACTGACTGAGCACTCTACGCCTTTGCTCATTTTCTTTAATTCTCACTGCAGATGTCACGCCTGTCTTTGATGGAGGGGGACAGGGGTCCCCGGGGAGGGAGAAGGGGAGAGGTTCGGGGCAATAGGGTCAGCATGCACAAGGAGCCCCCTCCTCCCCACCAGCTATGCTGAGCTTGAGTCTGTGGCCCTGGAGAAGAAAACCCCTCCCCGCTGCCTTCCTTCCCCGGGCCCATGAGTCAGGGAGCCCTGGCTTGGCACTCACTGCCCGTGGGTGGGTCACAGGGCAGGACTGCAGACCACAGTCAGGGCGGTGGGGGTGGCTCTGACCCAGCTGCCCCTTCCTGCCCCCTCCCCAGCCCCGCGGAGCATCCTCACCTCGAGCCAGGTTCCCGGAGATGAAGCGGAAGAAGAAGCTGATGATGTCACCTAGGAGCTTCTTGCAGCCATGCTGACACTCGTGCAGCCTCGGTGCAGTACCCTGGGCCAGGCCAGGGGCCTTGCCATGGCCCACCATCCCTGGACCTGGCTCAATCCCTGGGGCGCCCCTGTCCTGCTTTCACTCTTGCTATACCACTCCACCTTCTCTGAGCCTCCTCTGCCTGCCTCTCCCCAACTGGACACTCAGAACCTTTCCTCTAGAACTTCTCTCTCCCCCTCTTCTGGTCAGTCCCTCTGTCTCTCCTGTGGGTCTCAGCCTGTTCCTAGATGTCTCCACAGTTCTGGCCTTCTTCCCCTCCTCTGTTCTCTGTCCCCACCTCCTGCTCTCTGGGCCTTTCCCAGCCCTACTGCCAGGGGTCAGCCTCCTGAAGCAGGGCAAGATGGGCCCTTCATCTGCTGCCTGGCCTCTCGGACCCAAAGCTCAGTCTTCTGGAGGAAGAAGGGCCTCTGCTGCCTCCTGAGCTGGGAAGGGTTGAGCCTTGCCCCCAGTTCTCAACACCAATGAGAAGGTGCCACCGGTGTGATTTTCGGCAGAGAGTGTGATCTCACTGCAAAGGGGCCTCATCCAGGCCCCAGGGCTTCTGTGCAGCCAGAAAGGGAGGGCTCTGCTCAACCCTGCCCTCACCAAGTGGGCCTAGGGGCCAGAGGCCCCGGGCAGGCCTGGGGGAATGGGTGGGGCCTGGCTTTTGCTCACTGACTCATCTCCCAGCCCACTGCTACCTCTACAGAGCAGACAACGAAGAGACAAGAGGGTCCTCTGATGAGGAAGATAAGGGAAAACCAAGTGGGTGGCTGGAACAGGAATAGCTGAGCACTCCCACATTGATTGAGCACCTAGTGTGTGCAAGTGGCTTGCTAAGGTCCTATGGGCAGCACTGCATTTCACTACCAAAACCCTAAGGGGCACACGTGGCAGAGAAGGTCATTCCAGCATTCGTTTTTCTCTGCTTCTTTGTCCACAGAATTCAGATTTTGTTGGAGGTGTAAATGTGCCCAGCTTATAAAATGGCCATTCCCCGGCCTTCCTTGCAGTCAAGGTGGCTGGCTCAGTTCCGGCCAACGGGCTGTAGGCAGAAATCTTCCAGGGAGTTCTGTGAGAGACTTGCCTTCCTAATGCAGGCCCCACCACTTTCACCTTTCACCTAGTTTCTCCTTTCTCTTGCCTGGAACAAAGCCACGATGGCTGGAGACAAAGCATCCACCTTGCAATTGTGAGGATAGGGCAAAAAACTAAGACCTTGTCTCCAACCTCCCCATGCTGCTAAGCTGGTATCTGCCACTCTAGCCCAGAGTGCTCTTCTGGGAAATGCAGGCCTTTGTCTGCGTGAAGCCATCATTATGTGGAGATTCTCTTATACTCAAGTCGACGCAGGCCTGATGGACCCACCTACACACCAGGTAAGCAGGCTGCTCCAGGCTGTTTCCTGAGTGCCAGCAAAGGCTGTGCCCTTGGGTCTGGTCACTGAGCACACTCAGCAGCAAACCTGTGCCTAAGGCGAGTTAGGGTGGCCCGCAGGGCCTATGACAGGCCCCGGTACGGCACCCCACAGTTGCCTCGAGTTTCGAGCAAAGCCAGGCTTTCTTTGGCAAAGGTCTCCCTACTGGGCTCTCATGGAGAGGGAACACCTGACTGTGGAACACCAGGCGGCCCTGAGACCTGGGGTGCCCACGAGAAACTGGTATCGGCTTCTCTCCCAGCTCTAAAGGCACGTGTGTGATGTCCCATCATCTCGCACAGGTGTCTATGTGGGCTGAGGGTGGGGCTCCTGAAGGACTCAGGTATATCAGAGTGGGGCTCAGCCCCCATGGGAACAGCCCCATTGCCACTTTCCTCTGGGCCCAGCCTGTGTCCCCCAGGGAGCCCTTAAGACCTCTGAGGAGGAAAAGCATTCACACGTAATTTGCAGACAGAGAGCTACCGGAAACATCGGCACCCCTCCATGCTGACAGGCGGCCACTCAGGACCGATGTAGAGAAGAGACGCCTTCCTGGCGGGCAGGACGCTGGGGAAGTCTGCCTGTCCACACAGTCTGGCAGGAGAGGAAAGGCAGCCTGGCCAGCAAATTCCCATTGTCCTGGGCAAGTGCCAACCATCCGTTCAGGGCTCAGGGCAGCAGAGAAAACAAGGCTGGCGGCGTGGCCACCAGGATGTGTGAGGACGTCAGAGCCCTTTGTGATGCTCTCCAAGGGCACCAAGGCCCGAGTGGACGAGACAGCCTGTCTGCCCACATCAGTCAGCCTGTGCCCTGGCTGCGCAGTAGACGAAGGCTCCTATGGGTTCTTGGCCACAGCTGTTGCCCAGTGACCAGCAGGTGGCAGGTCAGCTACACTGTATCCCTTCCCTCCTGGCAGGAACCACCATTTGTCCTCTCTGGACTTGACACTCACTCTGCATGTGGACCTTCCTTCCTGCCTGCCTTGCTTCTGCCAGTGCCACCAACCTTCAGTGTCCACACATCGATGTCACTCACTGAGTGGCTCATTTTACAGCAGACACATGTGGCCAAAGGTCGGTGCTTACAAGCCCCCTGGCCTCATCCTGTCCGGTGCCAGCAACCGCTGCCATACAGAGCGGTGGGAGAGCCTCCCGCCTGCTGGTTTCAGCCCCAACTGTGAGATTCAGGTGCTGTCCCATTGGATGCTGATGCTGCCAAATAACGGGTCCAGGAACCAAGGGAAGTGGTGGAGGCCTCCAGATTAGAGGTTTTAGATTCAAAGAGGAACGCTTTCCCACAGGGGTGGCACATCTGGGGCACTGAGGATGGGCCCTAAATATTGGGGAGGGCACCATTCTCTGCTGAGGATGGGTACTCCTGGGCGGGGTGGGGATGCACCGCCTGGCCTTTACTCTCCTTTTCCTGGGCACAACCCTCCGAGTGGCCACCACAGCTGACCAGCTCCCAACTCCATTTTGAAGCCTTCACAGCCTGGGAGTGACACCAGGGCACAGTGGCAGCTGGTCCCACCCTGGCCTTCAGGATTCTGACCCCTGAGTTCCAGCCACTCTTGGTTGAGGTGACCTGAGTTTGGACACTGTGCAGTTTCCTGGGCTTGGACCTTTGTTCTGGCTCCGGCCATCCCAGAAATCTGTCCCTCTGGCCCACTTCGCAAATGGAAAAACCCCTGATGACAAGGGTGCAGTGTCTCGGCCGCCAGCCACCTTCTGCAGGCGCCAGCTGCTGAGGCCACCGGCTGGGTATGACAGAATTGCACTGAATGGCACCCATTGTTCCCTGCACCCAGAGCCTGCAGAAGCTCCTGGTAGAGTGGGGATGCCTCACTGCCTCTGTGTGACCAGCAGTGCTATCCCAGAGGGACACGCACAGGATGTGTTAGATGGAGGACACAAGGAGGGCTCAGCCTGTCAGGGTGGCTAATGCCCGCACCACCCCAGAGGCTCCCACCTCCCTCAGCTCCCTGAGAGAAAGGATATGGGGGACACATGTCAGGACTGGAGCACAGGGAGCAGAAGCTCTTGGTCAGGGCTGCCCAGGCCCTGATGACGGGTGACCTGCTGACTCATGTGGCTGCCACCCACCCCTGGTGAAACAGGGTCATCTGCATAGCTTGCCCCACACAGCTAAATAGGACCCAGTTTTCCTGTGGGTGCCTGGTGTGCTGCCTGTAAATACACCCACCCAAGGGCTGGCTGGAGCCATGGATGGCATCCTGGGACTGCCCTCCTTTCCCTGTTCCCACAGCTGCTGTGACAAGCGACCGGGCACTCAGCAGACACATGCTGACAGCTCGGTAGGAGCTGAGTGTGAAGGGCCCTGCTTTCTAGGAGTCTGCCCTGAGCTGAAGGCAGGCCGCATGGTCCCCTTGGCCCCCTCTCTTTGTGACCTTGAACACAGCTCGCCTTTCTCTGTGTCCACCCACACTCAGGGATGCAAAAAGCCCCAGCAAGGGGGTGCCACACCGCACCCAGCCCCACCCCAAATGAGCCAGGCCCAGCAGGAGGCCTGGGGTGGGGTGCATTGGGGTACTGAATGGAGTGGGTCAGGAATGTGGGGGTGGGGCAGAGATGCCAGCCAAGCAGAGGGGCTGGAGGGTCTTCGGGAGGACACCTGGGCGGCCAGTGGGGAATTTGAGAGTGTGCAGCCGTGTGGCCAGAGCAGCCCTCTCCCCGCTGCACTTGCTGGGCTCTGCTGGGAACCCACTTGTCCTGCTGCACAACGTCAGTGTGAACTTGCACTGACTTTATGTTTCTGCCACATGCAAGACTATCCCCCTTCCTGAGAAGTGGGGGCAAACACAGACCCCACATGTGTTCTTGTGCACCAGTGCTTCCGTGGAGGCCTCTGTGGGGAAGGCTGAGAACAAATGGCAGCAGGGATGATAGATAGGCTGAGACTCTGGACAAGCAGAGGGGGTGCTGGAGTGCTGGGAGCGCCCTGGCTGGCAGCCACTGCCCCTTATGCATAGGCTGGAGGTGCTGCCAGCCTCTGTGCCCAATCCCCTGCTTGCCTACCCCATCACTCCTGGGGGGCTGGGGCCACAACTGTGCCCACTCTCTAGTCCAGGGCACTGAGGCCTCCTGGACATCACACGGAGAGTGTCTGAGACAACAGGCAAGACAGCTGTCAGGGCCAGGTCTGCACCTGTCCCTTAGAGTCAGAAAGACAGTCTCATGCACACTTGTTTGTGTGCTTGCATGTGGCACGGATAACTGTGAGTCACATGTATGTGAATGTATGTGCCACATGTGCACATGAGTGGGTGTGCACACACGTGTGGTAGATGCACAGGTGTGCATGGTGTGTGCACATGTGTGAGAGTACAGGGGCTGAACGAAGTCACCTCTGCACCTCCTGCCGTGTCACACACGGCAAACATTAAATATTACTGATAGCCAGTGCCAGGCAGCCACTTCTGTCAGTGCCTCACAAATACCCAGAACACGGGCTGAATAAAAAGCCAGCTCCAGCCCTGAGGACACTGGCTCCCCTCCCCAGAGCCCTGTACACTTTGTCGCCCTTCTTACATGTGGCCTGCAGGTGGGCACCAGCCCCTTTCTCAGAGGACTTAGATGGGGTGAGGTCTGGCCTCAGCTTACCTAGCAAGTGAAGTGGGTGCAGCAAGCCCGTCCTGTCAGCCTCCAAAGCTGGGCTCTATCCTCTCGGTGACCTAGGTGGAGCCCCTAGCAAGGTCCCAGTCCTCTGTCCCTACCCTCTGAGGGCCCTGCTCTGAGCTCAGTGCCCTGTGTGGATGAATGAAAACACATCTCCCAACAGAGGTGTGGCCTGGGCAATGGTCCCAGGGTGCTCTCTGAGCCCCAGATTTGGACAGAGGTCAGAACAGACTCCCCACCCCAGGCCCGCCCGCCCCCACTCCTACCTGAGCCCTGCGGGGCAGCGCTGGACAGGATCCACTTGACCAGGCAGCAGTGCATCAAGGCCTGGCGGGTGAGCCGAGGCCTCTGCCACTTGACGCCGGGCTTCTTGCTTAGCGGTGTGAGCCTGGGGTCCCCCAGGAGGCTGCCATCTGACATCTGCATCTCCTCCTGCAGCAGGAACAGAGAGGCCCTGAGCCTTTGCTCATAGAGAGGACCTCCATCTAAATCGTCTTTGTCCTCACCAACCTGACTTCTCGGGTAAGGCCATCCTTAACTCTGCCCAGGTCCTTGCCTTCCAGGGCCCCTAGCCCCAGCTGGAGAATTCCAGAGGCCGCCAGATCATCTCCTGCCCAGTGTCTCACCAACCCAACTCTCTCTTCCCTTGGTCTGCACGGCAAGGGCCACCTTGCAGGCACAGACAGTGGCCACTAGGAAAACAGCCCCCTACCTCAAGACAGAGAAAAGGGTGAAGAATGACAGTCAAGGCCATCCCATGCCCCCTCCCCCAACTCCCATCCAGCCGCACCGCTTGCCTTGTGAACACAGCACTCTTGTTCATGTGTCTGCAGAAAGCACATCCTGCGTGGCCGGATGCCCTGCCGTGAGCTTTACGACCCAGCTACAAGTCACCTCCCCCATGAAGCCTCCCTGGGTCTGTGCTGGTGTCCACAGCTCACAACAGCCTGGACTGTGCAGTGGAACCCCTGGTTGGGGGCAAGGCCTATGGGTTCCCCACTTGACACCCAGCCTGGCACACGGTGGGGCCCCTGAAAGGAGGGAAGTGAGGTCCTGGCATGGGCCTGGTTGTCAGAGTTGGATGGTCCCTTGGAGGGCAATCACCTGTCCTGACTAAAGCCCAGAGAAGGCAGTGGATCTGCACAGGGTCACGCAGCATAGCTGGGCTTCTTTGTGTCATTCCCAAGTCCTCCATTTTTTCCCACCTGAGGCCAGGCGGGGCAGCATGGAAGACCCCCAGCCTCCCCAGAGAGGCCACCAACGGTGCCCAGTGTCCCGAGCTGTGCAGCGACCCTAATGAAGAGCTCACACACTTACTGGAGGGACCTCGGAGGGGGAACGTGGAGGGTATTCAGGGATGCTGGATGTGGATGGCCTGGAGTCATGGCAGAGGCCCCGAGCAGCGAGATTTGTTTTTCTACACTATTTTGAGTTCTCCATCCTGTCTTCTAAAGTACCCATTGTCCTCAGTGCCCACACTGGTGGCAGGGTAGCCCTTCCAGGATGAGGCCCAGGGACAGTTGTGTGTGGCCATCTGCAGTGGCCGCAGTGGCCCCTTGGGACATCTGTAGAGTCTAGTTTTTGGCCTTGTGCCCTGCTCTCCTTCTGGGGACGGCTGTGCCATAGGTGTGGCCTGGCCAACAGGGTCACTGCTACAGGCAGCCCCCAGGCTCATTCTATCCATGACATGATCTGAGTGCCAGTTATGGGAGGCAGCAGAGTCCCTAGGTAGGTGGGTTGGTGGGCCAGGATGATGGCCACTGGGGTGGTGGGCTAGTGATATCCTTCTAGGGTTGGCTTGCTACATTTGCACAATCCTGATGAACGTTGGGTTGTCAAAAGCAAAAAACAGACAACTGTACAACCGGGTGGCTTCTGTGGAGGCAGAGCCGCGAACGTGAGCCAACCTCAGTCAGGTTCCCAGGTAGCAGGGAGCAGACACTGATCCAGGCCAATCTTAGCCAGAAAGGAATGAGCACCGGGCAGCCTGGGCCAGTCCCAGCACCTGCCCCCCATCCCCTGCCCAGGGAGAACAGACAGCCAGTAGATAGATCAGAGCAAGGAGCAGGTGCTGGACAGCCAGACCCTCAGCCACGGCCCCCCACAGAAGAGGCTGAGGGCACCTGGGCTGCTGGGGAGCACTGGCCCTGCTCCTGGAGCTGCCATCCCAGGGGCCCTGGGCCTGGGATTCCACTGGCCTCCTGGCTCTGCTGTCCCTGGATCCTAGAGTCTGGGGCTGGGGCTGTCTCAGTCATGAGCTCCAGGTTCAAGCTCAGAGTGGAGGAGACTGTTGTCCCAGCTCAGGCCATATGCCCCGTCCCTGGCTGCACAGGGAACAGGAAAGCAGTGTCTGGCCAGCGAGGCTCTCTTATTGTGCCCTCAGTAGGTGCTTTCCCGAACACAGGGAGTAAGAAACACCCTACAAAAGTCCTTAAATTGTGCAAATGCCCAATTGTGCAAATGCCCAAATTGTGCAAATGCCCAAGGGGAAGCTGGTCTGATCACCCTGCAGGAGACCCCCCAGGAGGCCTGTATGCACTTGGGGCAGGGGACTCGGCCTCCTGGTCAGTTTTGGGTGAAGTGGCCACCTGGATAGGATGATGGCCAAACCCTAATCCTGACTTTTGGGGTAGTCCCCCAGCCTGGTGCCCCCTTCCAGGTCCCCCTCATAGTCATCCCCCCCAGGCCACCTCCTAACACACACCTCCTCGGTAACACCCCCCACATTCCTCCCCTCCTCCAAGGCTTACTCCAGCAATGAGATGGGGGTGGGGGTCAGGGGTGCCCAGAGCTGCAGCAAAGCTGAGCACTCATCACCCCAATTGGGTGGAAAGAGGGGGCGAGCAGAGATGGACAGGGTCCTGGGGGCCAGGTATGCTGAGGGAGACCCCAACACACACACACACATGCACACACATATGTGCACTGCACACACAGGTCCTGTCCGGCTGTCAGGTGCCTTCTCCATTATTAACGATCTTATTCAAGAGAGAAATGGCCTCGACAAATAAAGTCTTTATTTCATCCCGGGGGCCAGGGGGCAGAGGGGAGACAGGCAGCTGGTGCTTCATTACTGCATGAATTCTTTGCTGTGGGCTCTGCACCTGTGTCCGTGGAAGATGTCAGAAGGAGAAACTGAGGTGGGCCTCAGAGCCTCGGGCAGGACTTATCCCTCTCAGGACAGTGCTGGTGCTACCTGGCAGGGGTGCCCTGGGAGAGCCCACGGCCCGTCATGGGGATTTTCTCCTGCAGCCTGGACCTGAGCAGATGTGAGAAACCTAGCCAGTAGCCCTGGGTACAGTCCGCCTGGGAAGGCTGGGAGGCCCCCAGGGCACGACCGAGAGCATCCTTTCTGCCTTCTAGTCTGGGTCTCAGGGTCATCTCATCTTCATGACAACCCCAGAGGTGGCAACACCACCCACATTTCAAAGATGAGGAAATAAGTCCCGGAGAAGGCTTTTAGGCCAGGCCACACTGCTCACCATCTCCTGGAGACACCTTGGACGTTGAGGAGGGCTCTCCAGCTCCTCACCCACGTCAGTCACTGTTTTCGAAGGCCCTGCTGTGCTTCTGGGCTAAGGAGGCCCAGTGTGTGTCCTTCCTGGTGGGGAGGGTCGGGTGGGAGTGGCTGGAGCCCTGGGCCAGGTCCCCCACTGGGCTCAGGGCCAGGATCTACCTGCGAGGTAGGTGCAGGGTTCTTATAGTGACTGGAGAAGGAGCCCAGGGTGGCAGAGCTGGCAGGGCCATACCACCAGGAGGAGCCGAGTCCTGAGGCCTGAGCCCATCAGACCTTGGGGAGGAGAAAGGAAGAGGGACCCTTGGATCATCCTCATGAATATTTGACAGTTGTCCTGTCTGGAAGAGGGTCTGACTGGCTGTAGGGACTGTAGGTTGCCACACTGGCTCCCTCCCCTGATTGGGAGGGGCCCTGAGAGGTGACACTTCACCCTTCAGCCTATGAGGCCTCATCTCTGTATGGAGGAGGGCTGGGTCAGGGAGAGGATCTCAAAACAAATTAAATCCCATCCAGCTCCTGCTCAGAACCCAGGGGTTTCCCTGTGCATTTCCAATAAAACCCCAGTGCCCTGGTCCCCTGCAAAGACCCACTGCAGGCAGACCTGGGCAGCCTCCTCTCATCCTCCTGCCCCATGCTCCATCTCAGCACCTGCTTGAACTTATCCTACCCAGAAAGCATTTGTTTTCTGGTGCACTTTCTGTCTGTCCCACCATGCCAGATCTGAGAGCTGGGCCCAGCCTACTTGTGAGTGGCTCCTCCCATCAAGTAAGTGCCTAGCACCCAGCAAGCCCTCTCTTACACAGTCCGACAGTAAAAGAACAGAGTGTCAGTTAGGACAGGTGTCCTCAACACCCGGGCCATGGACCAGTACCAGTCTGTGGCCTGTTAGGAGCTGGGCCGCACGGCAGGAGGGGAGCAGCAGGCCAGTGAGCAAAGCTTCATCTGTATTTGCATCTGCTCCCCAGCACTAGCATCATTGCCTCAGCTCCACCTCAGATCATCAGGCATTAGATTCTCATAGGAGCGCCAGTCTCTAGTGCCAGAAAGGTTGGGGACCACTGAGTTAGGAGATGGTAAAGCCGTGCACAGACAGCTCCCCGAGGAGGATGCACACACAGGTGGCCAAAAAGCATATGAAAAGACATGCAACATCATGAGCCATCAGGGAAATGCAAACAAAAATGATCATGAGATGGTGGCTTGTACCTGTCGGAACAGCTAAAATGAGGAATAGTGACAGTACCAAATGCTGGCAATGACACAGAGAGACTGCCTCACTCTGACATTGATGATGGGGACGTAAAATGCTTTAGCCATTCTGGAAAACAGTTGGCAGCTTCTTAAAAAAAACAAACATGCAACTGTCATCCAGCTCAGCAACTGCTCCCTTGAGCATTCATTCCAGCAAACAAAGCCTGTGCACAGATGGATGTCCACAGTAGCTTCACTGGTAATGCCCCAAGCTGGAACCGTCCCTGACATCCTTCACTGGATGGCTGGTTAAGCAAGCTGGCCCATCCACGCCATGGAATACTATGCAGCCATCAAAAAGAGCAGATCGTTGCTATGCACATCGAACTGGATGAACCTCCAGAAAATTATCCTGAATGAAAGAAACCAATCTTGAAAGGCCACATGCCATACGATTCTATTTGTACAACATTTCGAAATGACAAAATTTTTTTAGAGATGGAACAGATTACTGAGCCAGCGATTATCTGCAGAGGGGAGAGGTAGGTGGGAGGGAAGGAGGTGCGGCTATGCAAGGGCAGCATCCAGGTCCTAGGTGGTGGAACTGTGCTTTACCAGGACTGTGGTGATGGGAACACAAAGCTACGTGTGTGATGAAACACACACACACACACACACACACACACACACACACACACACACACACGAGCACATGGAAAACCAAGGAGGTCCGGATGAGATTGGTGGACTGCATCGCTGTCAGTATCCCACTGCCATCTTGTACTACGGTTTTGTAGGATGCTACCAGTGCCAGGGCCAGGGAGGGTACACGAAACCTCTCTGCGTATTTTTTTAAACTGCATGTGTATCCACAATTATCTCAGCAAAGTTTCAATTAAGAAATACTCTCGTAAGCACAAGAGTATAAAAAATACAAACACATACAAAGCTCTCATAAATATTCACGAGAGGCCAGGTTCAAGTCCCCTTACACTCTCCATAATTCACCTGAGAATTTCTCTCCTCCCGCTCCTGCTGGATGCCAGCATCACTGTAACAGGGGACAGAGCTGTCCTTCCACCATGGGCCTCAGGGGATAGCCAGGATTGGGTGACAGAGACCAATGGAGCCAGAAGACCTGGGCCCTGAGGTCACGCCAAGTCCCCAGCGGCACATCTGGCAGTGGGGGCATTCTGAGCCAAGTCCCAGCCATGGCCCTAGGCTGGCCCCGGGGACTGCAGTTTCCTCTGAAGCCCACAAGTTTCCCTCAAGGGCAGGTGCTGCCGGAGGGCAAGGCCATGCCCTGACTCTTACCCCAGAGCTCTGAGACTTGCAGCTCCTGCCTGGCCAGGTGCTGGTGGGCCAGGGGCAGGTCTCAGTGTCCTTCTAAGTCCCCTGTCCTGTGGGCATCAGGGAAGGGACAGAAAGGGTGCCACATGGAGGTGGACCTATTATGTGTGAGGCACCAAGTTAGGAGTTTGGAGCGGCTGCTTCATTTCATGCTCACGCCAACCTTTTGGGGTCCCGTAGACCTCCCCCTCCAAATCACCCAACTGAAGCAGACATCCTGTACTCAGTTCTTATACCCTCTCACCAAGCCCCTTATTGCACTGGGTGATCTCACTCCCTCAAGGTCAGGGAGGAGTCAGCCCAATTCATTCAACTTCAGGTGGGCTTGGCTGGTGATCACTGGCCTTAGTGCGTGGGGTCGTGTCCCTGGGCACCAGGGAACTGCCCCTGCCTGGTATAGAAGCTGACCTAGCTCCCCTCTAGCCCCTGACTACTCTGTCCTCGCTTTGTATTTGAGGCATTGTTATGGTTACCTTGGAGGAAGGAGTGAACCGATAAAACAGTCAACTGCTAAATTACCAAGTAGATGAGGGCACAGCTCTGGCTTTAAGTAGCCTGGGAACTTAAACTTTTGATTCTCCAGCTTCGCCTGGAGACATACCTATAAATCGTATAGCTAACCCTCTCATCACCCCACAAAGCACTTAGGAGAGAATGTTCTAGACCACCCGGCATCCATCATCCAGACCACCAGGCATCTGGGAGATTATTGTCTGGACCCAACCAGAGGCTGAGAATGCAGCACTGATTCTTCTCAGGAAGGCACCTTTTTCTGTAAGATCCTCCAGCTTCTCTTTCTCCTTCAGAACACTTGGCATTGCCTAGTTGCATTTCCGGTTTGTGACTCTAAGACCCTTGAATAAATCTTCACCACTTATTTCTAGGTGGAGCTTCCTGGTTCATATCGGCTTGGGTGACACCACTTCAGTGACTGCTACCAGCTACCCATTTATGATAATGTTTTATAGTCCTTTTCAAGTAAATCTATTAAAGTTAATTTAAATAAAAAACAAGGAACAATAGCACAGATAAGGCAGATGAGGCGAAAATCGGTAAAAGTGAAGTCCAAACAGCGGGGAAACTTGGAGGCCGAGGGTCCCACTCAACACAGCCGGCTTAGTACTCGGTCTGAGCTGACCCATACAGCGTCCCACGTGGCTACTGAGCCCTTGAAATATGGTTACTTTGAGATGTGCCGCCAATGCGAACACACTCTAGATTTCAAATCCTTACTTACCAGAATGCGGAATAGTACATGAATATTTTTTATGTGGATTGAAATGATAGTATTTACATTGGGTTAAATAAAATATATTATTCAAAACAATTTCACTTTTAAAAACAACTTTCTTTAATGTGCCTATCTGAACTTTTAAAATGCACCTGGGGCTCCCATTATGTTTCTATTGGCCAGTGTTGTGCTGGAGGTTCTCAGTGCCACAGGCTGGTGGTTTGGGGCAGGTTCCTTCTGTCAGGGCGCACCCTGCCCCTAGCCCCTCTCTGTCACCAGGTCCCAGCCAGAGCCAGGCAGAGTAATTTCAGAAAGAGAGCCTGGTGGAGAGTGAAGGAGGGCTGGGGGACAGTGAGGCAGAAAGCCAACTTGGTAGGCTGGCTGAGTCCAGAGAGAAAGGGGGGCTGAGCTGGGCCCAGGCAGTGGGGTGCCAGGTAGGTATTTTGGATCTGCGGTAGCTGTGGGTGGTGATGGAGGGGTCCAAAGGACTCTTCAGTGACTGTGAAACCTGTCACCTCAGAGAGTTAGAAAGCAAAACCCATCATGCCTTCCAGTCCCGTGGAATGTGGCACAGATTGTCCACTAAGAGTACCACGTCCGAGTCTTTACCCCATGGCAGAGAGAGGCCAGGTGGTTTTAGACAAGGCGCAGACCCAGACAGCCACCACACAGCTCCCCGTCCCCCACAGGTCCCTGCTTGGCAGGCACAGCTTCGATTAGTGGAGGCCCAGCTGGCCAGGCCATTAGGGGTATGCGAAGTGAGGCCTCTGGGCAGCTAGTTCACTCTGTGGTTCTCAAGTGCCCCCGAGTAGCTCGAGCAGGCTTGGCAGAGGCCGCCTGTGAGCACAGCCACCTGCCAGGGTCGGTGCACACAGGATGCCATGTGGGTCCCAGTGCTCCCGAGTACGATGCCCAGGCTCCTTCCCCAGAGATAATGTCACATGAGTAAATGCACACGTAGAAGGTATGCTAGCGTCTCTCAGATGTTTACAGACACTGTTGACGCAAAGCGGCATGAATGGCGGCCACCAGGACCCACCACTGCATGACCAGACATCGGTTCAGAAGATGCACTTGGCCAGGAAGGGGTGGGTTTCAGGCAGGTTAACATGACTTCAGGTGGTCGAGTGCCATGGAGAAAGGTTCAAGTCAGCCCGACAGAGACTTGTTTCCAGGCCCTTGCCTCAGTCCTGGACAAAGCACTCGGCCACTCTGAGCCTCAGTGTCCTCATCTGTCAAGTGGGGATGATGATGTGCCCGCATAGCACTGTGGGGAGGGCTAACCAAGGTGATATACACAGAGGCCCCAGGTGGAGCAAGGAGCACCCCTTCAGCCTTCTGCTGCCTGGTAAGGGCCCAGTTGCTGTGCGAGAGGCAGGGCCATCGTGTGACTTGGTGTCCTGTATGAAAGCTTCTCAGTCCGTTGAAAAGAGCAGTTTGGGTTTAGAGATCGTGGCTCAACCTTCTTGTTCCCCTCAGGAGGGTTGCCAGGGGGCCAGGGCCCGGGGCCAGCCGGGGATACACACAGCCTGCTCAGAGTGGGGCTGCCTGGCCCTGTCCACAGTTGCTGTAGTGCAGGCTGGCTCAGTAGGCGCCCACTTGTCACCTACTCTATTTCCATCACTTGAGACAGATGGCAGGAAGCGGCGGTGGGCGTTGTATCGTGAGGCCCCAGGATTTGGGATGGGGAAGCTTCTGGGCTTCTTAATTCTCCGTCTACCCCTGGGCTGTGACAGATGTGGGCCTGGCAGCCTGCCTAGTGAGGGGGCGGGGTTTGTCACAAGTCCCTGCAGACACTCACATGTGCATGTGTGTGAGCGCGCGTGCACACACACACACACACACACACACACCATTGGGCCCCACCCCTCTCAGGGCACTGGAGCAGGCGCAGGGAGAAATAGGTTGTCCCTTCCTCTGATGGCTGCCACCTTGGCCAGGCCCCCTGCCACCACCCCTTTTTGCCCAGGTTGCAAGGACGTCTCATTGACCCAGGGGCCCATGTCGTGGCCCCTCCAGCTTCCCCCCAGCCATGAGAGAGCAGCAGCCCTGACAGTTCCCTCATCACTCAGCTCCCACCTTGCATAGGCCGTGCCGAGTGGGCGAGGTAGGGCCATGCTTGTCTAAGTGGTCGATGGTTTTCCCGGGAAAATGGGGAGACCTGGCACAGAGTTGCTGCAAAACCTGCCCGAAGGCACATGGCCAGCACGTGAAGGGGCTGGGACTGATGCTGGGTCACCTGTGCAGAGTCAGATTAACAGCCCCCAACGTGTAGCTGCATTACCTCCCAGGCAGTCTTCCTTTCTGGGCCAGAGCCCCAAATGGTGGGGGCGGGGTGCTGTGACAGGCCCATTGTGTGTGGGGGGGCAGCGGAGTCCTGGCGCTTGGTGGTGGCCCCACTGGTCAGCACAGGCCCCGACCTCAGGTGGGGCTGAGCAGAGGCTATGAGTGCACCTGAGGCCCAGGGAGGGGAGGGCCCTGCCCAAGATCACAGAGTCAACGGCACAGAGTAAGGGCCAGAACTGGCTCTGCGGGGTCACTGCCCAGAGTGCCCATCCTGAGAAGGATCTTAAAATGTGGCCAGGATGGGCTGGGCATGGGCCTGGCATGCGAAGCAGCAAGGGGACTTGGGTTTGCCTCTTGCCTGCCCTGGAGGGGCCTATGAGCAGGAGGTGGGGGCGGCAGGGGCAGTGAGCAGGGCTGGAGAGGAGGCCAGCAAGGACCAGCAGCTGCTGTCACAGTCATGGACCAACCTCTAGCCTGATGAGGGGTGGAGGGAGAACTGGGCAGAGACCCAAGGCAGCAGATCCAGGGAGGCTGGGAGGTGAGCAGGCCCCCTGACAACAGTCCTACCTTCGTTCCACTCAGCCCCACCCCCGCTCTGGCACCTGCAGGGCCCCTGGGTCCTCTCCCTGCCACATGGCTGCTCTGTGGTTCTAGGACATGGGCTGATCAATAGCTGACAGATGCACCTGTTGAGGGGAACATCAGCCAGCTGCGGATAGGGAGCTGGCAGGGGGAGGGACTGGGGAGGACTGGGGGTATCCAGCACAGTCACTTACTTCTCAAGGCCCCTCCTTCCTGCTCTCAGTCTCCTTCCTGCCCTGGGTCTGAACCAGCGAAGGAAGACCTGCCAAGTTCTCACGCCTCTTCTGTCTTTGCCTTGGAAACCAAGGCTGCCCTTGCAGAGGCCGTGTCCAGGGCTCTGCAGCTGCGTCTGGGCCTCTGGGGACATCTCGGGGTGGGGTGGGAAGAGTACGTGGCCCCAAGCCATACCATACCGAGCCTACTCTTGGAGAGGGCTCCATAAGGGAAAGGATCCTGAATCCAAAAGCCCGAGGTCCATTCCTTTGCAGCTCTGGACCCACAGCCCAGAAAGGGGCAGTGGCAGCTCTAGGTGGCACAGCTGGTCCAGGGGACGTGGCAGGGGTGGGGTCTGCCTGTGTTCACTTGCTAAAGGGTTCAGAGTGTGAGGGCCACAAGCACATGGAGTCAGCCCCCAGCTGGGATGGGGTCCCTTCTCGGCCTACCAGTCCCAGGCCTGCCCTCTCCCCTGTAAGACAGAGCAGGGTACAAACCCCAGAGACGACACTGTGTAGCTTGCAATCCAGGGTAGGCCATGGGTTCCTTGTCTGTGAATTGGTTACAATGCCAAGAGCTGCTATGAGGCCATATGAGGGTCCAGGGAGATGATGCAGGTAGAGGGCCAGCCCTGACCTTCTCCCAGATGCCACCTGGAGAAGTTAGGTCTTACTTCACCCCTGTCTCAAGCCGGGCAGATTGCTGTCTTTGAAAATGGTGGAGCAAACAGGGCCCACCTCCTTCAAGTTCTCCACAGGGAGGCAGCCAGCTGGGCAGGTAGAGGTTCCCGGCACATGTGCTGGACCATGAAGATGACACCTCCTAGAGCCCAGGATGGCAGGGATGCCCTCTCAACAGATCCTGCGGTTCTGTTTGCTCCACTCATGGAGTTCTACCTGGGTGCTGTGCTGGGCGGGCCGCTCTCTCCTCGGAGCCTCAGTGTCTGCAGAGGACGGTGGCCATACCTGCCCTCTTGGGCTGCAGTTGGGACCAACAAATGACTGGGGGTGCATGCGGGAGGCCGAAAACTAGACACCCAGGGTACATTATTAGAGGCAACTGCTGACTGTGACAGTGACGGGCAGCTGAGGGCAGATCAGTTGGCCAACTCCTAGCCTATGCCCTGTCTTGCAGACCCTGCTGCCACTAGTGAGGAAGGTGGGTTTTCCACAACCAGTCCCCCTGGTGACGGCCTTCCCGAGGACCACCGTCCCTGCCTGGCCCAGCACCAGAAGGTGAGGAGCCTACTCAGTCTCTGGCCGGACCAGCCACAGGAAGACCACAGGCAGGTGGGCCCAGCAAGGTCCACTTGGGCTGGGAGCCGGCTGTAGGGGAAGGCGGATGGCAGTGAGGGGTCACGTGGGCCAAGTGACGGGCAGCTGTACCTGGAGGACTCCAGCCACTCATTGCCCCTCCCCGATCTGGGTGGGGCTGCCAGGCTCCCCGTGAGCTCCAGGCAGTTTGGGCCAGCAGAGGAAAGGCAAAAGCAGGGGGACTATCCCCTGGCTGGGAAAACTTGAAGTGACAGGAGAGAAATCACCTTTTCAATGTGCCTCATTGCTATGCTCAAAGAGTTTCACATCATCACTGTTAATTCTCCGGGCCCCCGTGGGAGATGGGCCTGACAGGGCAGAGGTGCCTGGGCTCTGGACAGTATGTCCTGTCCCCATGGGTGAAAGAAACACAGGACCCCATCTCTCAGGGACGGGGAGCGGGAGGACTGAGAGATGCCAGTCCGGCCTCCATCCTTTCTTACTCACAAGGCCCTGATTGTATTTGGGTCTCTTTGTCCTTCCTTCTTTCTCTTTCCTGCTGCCCGCATGTGCTAGCTGGAGCTCCTGCAGCCACGGTGGACCCTAAGGTAACCTCGAGAATGGGAGCCAGGGGGACAGATGGAGCAAGTCCCTACTGCCTCCTCCCATCCCCCGCTTTGTGTCGGCCCTCCACTGCCTCCCTCTGGATTTTTTGAGAGAGAAGAGCAACCAGCCTCCTTCACATCACTGTTACCAGGGGCGGTTGGCTGCCAGAATAACCTCCGTGCTTCTTCCTTCCAAAGCGAGACTATCCTAGACGTGGGAGGGGTCAGTAAGGCCTCAGGACACACAGTCTGAGTGGCGACTGGATTCCGGGGTCAGCTTATTTTCCTCTCACTTGTCCTCCTTCATTTAATTGTTCTTAATCCTTCTTGGAACCCCCGCCCCTCCACCATTTCCGGAACTCTCTCCCAGGCATTTTCTTTGATTCTCTCTCTCCAACCTCCTAACAGCTCCCAAGACTGGGAACTATTAGCGCTGGTCCTTGTTAGGGGTCTCAGGGCCCTTTAGGAAGTGGCATTCATCCGTTTCTTGAATAATTAAAAAGTGCATCCATTGACCGGCCCTCGAGCATGACTCCCTCTCAGCTATCAGCTTCCCCCGCAAGGGCTCTGGGGCCCAGGCTCAGGGGCACCCAACCAGCAGGACCAGACGCTGGCTGACCCACACTCCTCTGTCCATCTTCGATCCACAAACACCTAAAGCCTCTCTCACCCAAGGGGGCCCCAGGAGTCTAGCCAGGACACCCCAACACTTACTTTCCCCAAATCAAGTCTACAGGGGGCAGCAAGGGACAGACTCAAAGACAACGGCATAATGAGGCTCCTTGGTCCAGGGCAATCGGCAGAAGCCCCTGCCCCCACCCCGTGGGCCCCCAGCCCTGCGCCTACCTTGGCCCGCTGCATCCTGGGCACAGAAGGAAACTGTGGCCGGCCTCACCTCCTTGCAGCCCAGGAGGTCCGGACTGCCAGGCAGGGCTGGCCACCACCTCATGTTTGCTTGGACTGGCGGCTCTTCGCCCGCCCCCTGCCCACCCCTCCCCGCCTGCCTGTGTACCCGCTCCACCCCTTCTGCTCTGCCTCCTCTCTCCCTCTCTCCCCTCCCTCTCTCTCCCTCTCACCACTTCCCTCCCAGGCGGTTAGCTCTCTGTGTCAATCACCCCCAATCCTGCCCTCTCAGCCTGTTGAAGTCCCGCCCCCATTTGGCTCTCTGGGTCTCCCCTCTGCCCTGTCACGGGGTGTCTCCCTGTGCCACCCCGCTCCATCTCTTTCTCTAATACATATACTGTCTGCTCCCCCCTTGCTTATGGGGAGGGGTAGAGTGCGGTGGGGGCGGTCCAGAGAGCCCAGGCTTGAGGAGAGCTCTGCTGTGAGTTCTTGCCCCAGGAGGCAGGAGGGCAGGAGGGGGCAGCCGTCTTCTCCCTGCTCCCCACTCCAGCCCTGCAGAGCTATACTATACCGCAGACCTAGGGCTACGCATCCCCATCAAGACCCAGTGCCCCTCAGCCGCCCCTGGCATCCACAGCATTCTCCCTGTGGCAACATTATTCTGTGGTGCCTGTTTTACAATGGCCTCACAGATGGGGTCTCACTATGTAGAGATGGTGACAGCCACCAGGGCCATGTCACGTGGGTCACACATAGGGGTCCTTCCACTTCTTTCATCTATCCCCCTTAACTACCTCCTTTTTACCCCGTGTGGGGCCTTGTGGTGTGGGAGTCCTCCCTGCTAGCCTGTCTTTCCAGGGCCTGTCAGCTGTCCCTCCCTGGGTACCAGGTTGGGACCCCATTTGGGGGGCAGAGGGACCTCCCTAGAACTCTGAGGTTGGAGGAAAGGGGTCAGGGCCCCAGGGCATCCTTAGGAGGTGGGCAGACTCCTGGGTATTAGCTTAGCCCCCAAAGAAACTACCCTGGATCCACATACCCCAAACCTCCGCCAAGTTCTCTTTTGCTGTATCGAGTGCCAGCCTGCACTTGTGGTCCCCATGGAAACAGAGCCCTGTGACACCCTCCCCAACAGCAGGCACAAGGCGCTGGCACACCCCTTTTTTTTTTCAGCCAGTTTGCTCCAACTCTTGGATGGGCAGGGAAGAGAGTGGCCTGGAGCTGTTGCCCCCTTGGGTGTGAGGGGTGCGTCCAGAGAGGAGGTGGCCTAGGTGTCCGCCGGCCAGACTTCCAGGACAGGCGGGGCCCTCGGAAGAGGTGTAGGAAGCCCCTCCTGCAGCTATCATTGGAGGCTGAGTGGCTGGGAAGCCCAGGGGCCTTCCACCCAGAGGCCTGTGGCTCTGAGCAAGCTCCCACTGAGTCCTCATGGTGGCCCTGGGAGGAAAACGTCTCATCTCACCCAACGATGATGAAAGTGAGATCCAAGAAAGTTAAAGGACTTGCCCGGGGTCAGAAGCTAGAAAGTGACAAAGCCGGTTTCTTTCATTCCAAAGTGAGCAAGGGGCCGAAATCTCGCCCCACCTCCTAGGTGCTACACGCCAGCTTGGAAACTTACTATTAGGCCACCAGGACCAGGATGGCCTGGTCTCACCTCTGGCCTGGCTCAACGGGGTAGGACCAAAAAGCTCACCTTCAGACCAACACTGCCCTTTGCAGTCACCTGCCTGCTACTTGGCACATCCACTGAACTTCTGAGACTCAGAAATACTTTCTTCTTTGAGTTAAGGAGCCTCAAGCCATGACAGGACAGGCCCAGGACATCTGCCTCCCCCACCAGGTCCCCATGCCTTTGGCCTTGGAATCTGCCATTGCAGCTGCCACCAAAGGGTGCCCTGGGCAGGTGGGGATGTGGGGTGGTGGGCATGTGGAACCAGTGGGCTTTCTCCCCACATTGGCAGTTTCCACAGACTATCTGGCAATATCAGAGCCAAAAACGGTTACGGATGGAAGGCCGCAGATGTCCCACCTGGTCGGCATGAACACTTCAGCCTATCGGTCTTAGCTGTGGTTTTCTCACATTGATGAGGGAGTTTAGAGGGGGAAGGAAGGGTTGTTCAAGCCTGGAAGAAGGTTGAGCTTCCTTCCGCTCCATTTCCTTCGTGAGGAAGTAGCAGTGAACCATCTCAGCTGGCTGGGGCCCTTACTCTCCTTCCATCCTGGTGACAGCGCTCACAGCACCCCACCCGCAGATCTTGAGGTCTCTGGGCCTTCCCCCACTGCTGCTCACAGTCCTCTCAATCCAGGCCCAAGGTCAAACCCTCCTCCTTGGGTGCCCCAAAAACCGATCCATGGAACCCCAAGTCTGTATCCTTCTCCTGGGCCCTGGCTCTACCTGTCTCTGGCCAAGGTAGTGGGGGCGGGAGAAAGACAGAGACAGACAGAGATAGGGAGAGAGGGAGAGAGGTGCTCAGTAGCTTCAGGGTTTTGGCCCTTGCCCACCAAGGGCCATTAGCCGTGAACAAGGCCCCTCTGGGTGGAGGTGGGTCTCACCTGGCATATGGACCTCAAGAAATTCCTGTTGCCCCAAATCAGCCCTCCCTTGGACGCCTCAGCCCTTGGGTGTCACCACGAGCCAGTGACAGCTATGGAACTGGAAAGCCACCTGATGCAGCCTTATCTGCGCCTCCCATTGGCCCTCAAAATCTTTCCTGCTGCCGGCTTGCCTGCCCTCCCACAGCTGGACGGAAACCCAGCGGGCCTTCTGCTTGGGACGGGGACCCCAAAGTTCTTTATTATCTCACATCATATGGCAGTCTTGGCCCAGGTCCAGGCCTCTTTCTGTGCGGCCAGGTACCCAGCCAGCTCAGGTTGCTGTAGGAGCCTGTCCTGGAAGCCTGAAGTCAAAGAGGACATCCGTCCCTCCCCTTGGGCTTAGCTCGCCTCCCGAAAATCTCCTCCTCCAGCCTCCACACCTGACTCCTGGGTCCCCTCAGTGTGGTGGAGGTTCAGGCGTCTAAATTCTGCGTTCCTTGTGGCAGAGGTCAGGGCTAGGTGAGGTCGCCTCCTCCCCGACTCCCACCTTCTTCCCACCTGGTGCTATGGTGCTCAGGCTGTGTCTGTAAGATGGGTGAATGCTAACCTCTCCGGCAGGGGCACGCCCAGGCAGTGCGAGGAGGGACTGGGGGCCACAGGCAAGGGCTTCATCCCAGCAGCATGTGGCACATGGACCATGCTGGCCACCGGCCTCGGGGCTCAGCCCCTGGCACTTGGGACAGGGCACTGGGAGCTAAGCGCAGTGGGGAAGGACACTGGGATGGCGGAGGGCACTGTCCATGACCACCTGGGGCAGCCTCAGGCTGATCCCAGGGAATTCAGGTATTGCTTGAGATGCCCCTATTATCAGCTAGTTCTTATGGGGACATGTACTCAGCCCACAATCGGCCTCGATGCCTTATTTTTCTCAACCATAAACAGGTAAATTATGATGCCAGCCTCTTAGTTAATTCACATTAAATGCTTAACACTTTCTGGTTTATACTCACAGCTCTGTGAGTGTTAGTCTGTCCCCAGGTAGCCTGAGCAGGCCCCTAGTCACGTGACCCTTCCTTTGCACACCTGAGCCAGCCAGAACTACCCTGGCCAGCCACCTGAGACCTCTGGCCCACATGGCATTTCTTTGGCAGTCTGCCACTCATAGCTCATGGGGACTTTGATCTGGGGTGGCCAGGCTGGAGCATCTGGCAGAACTCCCAGAGCCTCCAATCTGTCATCCCTCCTGCCACAGGGACAACAAGGACATATAGCAAATCTCCTTGGAGACAGGGCCTCCCTCCCACACACTCACAGGGAAGGGGGACTGTCAGCATGCCTAGGAAGGAACCTCTAGGGCCACCAGGACCAGGGGCTCTGAATCCGAACCTGGGCTGGGCTTTGACCTTGAACCAGCCTCGTGGCTTCTCAGAGCTTTGTTTTTATAATGCGAGACAAGGATGGTCCCCATCCCTTTCAGGGAATTTGGGTAACAGATGACACGGTGGCCAAGGGGCTTTGTTTCACACTTAAAGCTGGATTCGCATTTTAGGATTCCAGTATTTTAAAATCAGGGAAATATGTAGTATATTTTTCTCTGTGGTTATTTCTATCTCTCTGTCACCTGCCAAGTGCTACCCCCACCCATTGCCAGGTAACCAGAGCTTACAGCCACACTCTCCAAACTAAGCTCTCTGGAAAAGTCAGTGTCCTACTGGCTGGACCAGGGTTTCAAAGAGCTCAAAGAGAGGCAGCCTTCTCCTACTTCACAGGGGAAGTCGGGTTAATTTTCAGGACTACACCTTCCGAGCATGGTGGACTAGGTCACCTGGCCTCGATCCCCAGCCGAGGGCAACTTAAAAGCTGCTCAAAAAATATTTATTTATTATTTATTTATTTAGTTTAAAGTCTGATTGGGGGTGTTGGGGAGCAAACAAGGCAGCGAGGACTCGCAGGGCCAAGACTGGGGAAAGGAAAGAACCCAGAGATGTGTGCCTGGCACCCGGGGCCACTTTCTCTCCATGGTCCCTGCCGGTCCCAGAAGATACTGCAAGCTGCTGAGCAGAGTTGTTCCCGGCCTCTGGGACTAAGGAGGTAAAAACTAGGCCCATCAAGAAGAGGAGGGGTGCTGGCAAGATTTTCATGTTTGGGGGAGGAATCCCAGAGAGCTTTGCCCCCAGAACACGAAAGGACTGGAAGCAGATCAGCCCTCCAAGGGACTGCAAACCATCTCGGGCCCAGAAAGGAGACAGAAGCTAGACCCCAAGCCCCCACCTGCCAGATGTAAACATAATGCTCATCGGGAAAAATAACTTCAATCTACACCTCAAATTATTTCTATAGGTGTTAGATATAATGTGTAGTGCTCAATCAAACACACTAAGTATGCGAGGAGACAGGATGAAATGGACGAAAACCAAGAGGAACAACAGACAGAAAAACTCTTGGGAGCTCTGTATCAGGGAGTTACTGAACTTTAAAATAACTGTGCCGAGTGTGCTGAGCTGTATCAAAGATAGACAATTTTGATAGAGAACTGGAAATGATTTTTTAATCATTTCTTTTTTGTTTTTTCATCCCATCAATTTCATTCTTAAAATGCAGGGCACTACAGCTTATCTGCACAGGGCAAACAGATGAGAAACGAGAAGAAATCTCGGAGAAAAGCCAAAAAGAGGGGATTGTAGTACATTCAGGGATGCTCGTGTGAGAGAGTGCTTGCAACAGGGACGCGACATCATGTACGTACCATCCTAATTCCTGGTAACAAATTTGTGGCTGGTTTGTAAGACGTAATTAAACAGACACTCCTGAACTCAGCAGACCACATCTTAAGGCTCCCTGGCACGGGGCCCCTCTCTCTTTTCCCTGTTTCTGCCCAGATCCAGCTCTGCCTCTGGCCCAATGCAGTCACAGCAAAAAGCAGCAGCATTTGAGCATGTGTTTTATGCCAGGCCCCTGCCATGAGCTTTCTAGGTATTGTTACATTTTTCACAGTCTTGTGAGGAGGCTATGACTCTTCTCCCCATTTTATAAATGGAGAAACTGAGGCCTAGGGGCCCCACATGACAAGTTCCAGGTGCCCACACTAACCAGCAGTAGAGGGGACACAGACCCAGGTCTGTCTGCTCCAGGAGCGGCCCCTCTTATCTGCTGGTTGCTGGGGAAACCCCTGATGCCTGTGGCCAGAGGCGGCCTCAGCCTCTCCCCCACAACAAATACCTGTCACTCACCTGCACACAGGACCCAGGGACAAAGCCTAGGAAGTGAGTGCTTTCATAGCTTGAGGGGTCTGTCCATCCCTTCTTGCTCCTCCTCCTTTCCCCTTTCTGGAATGCAGGGTCCAACGTGCAGAGAGGGCACAGGGGCGGAGCAGGGACAACCCAGGCCCCATGCACAGGAGAAGAGTCAGGGCCACAGTGCAAAATCCTGTTGTAGCCACCAGGTCCCTCCTGGGGAAGCTAGGTGGGGCTACGTTCTGGGGAACTGAGGGGAGGCCTAAGTCCCAGGTTCCTTCCCGGAAAGCCAGTACTCAGAGAGGATGAGGGGCAGCAGCGCTATTTCCAACCTAGGGTGCAGGCAGGGGGCTCAGCCTTCAGACAGGCTTGGAGGCCAGGAAATCTAGGCCAGGCAGTAATAGGCTCAGAGGCCATGAGGCAGTCAGCCAAGGCCCCGGCCCTGGTGGCCCCTTGACTGCTTTGTGGCTTTACCTGATTAGTTTGGTCAGGCAGGAGAGGTCCCTAGGGGCCAGCAAGGTAGTGGGATAAGGTAAAAGAAGGACAAAGAGGAAAGAGATTTCCTGGGGGGACAATGTAAGGCCTGGGGCAAGGACACAATGAAGCTGGGGCAAGTGGGGAGGGCAGATGAGAATAAGGGGCAAGGAGAGTGGGGGCACAGCAGGGGTAGGGGCAGGTGGTGACAGAGTGGGGACAGGGCCTCTGTCCCACCCGAGGGGCTGAGGGGGGTTCCAACAGGTGGAGAGCAGGGTCTTCCTGGTGCTGACATGTTAGAGCGAGGAGGAAAAGGGATGGACACCTGAAGCACCTGCTGGCTCGGCTCAGCGGCACTGCAGGGTGTTTTTGAGAATAAATGAAGGAGTTGTGAGCAGACAGGGTAGGAAGGGAACAGGCAAGATGGGGCAGGAAGTGGAAACTGGGGGACAGTCAAGGCCTGGAAAGCAGCCTGGGGGCAGGAGGGACAGAAGTCCTCTGGTCCAGGCCAGGTCAAAGGGGAAGGCGGCCAGCCCGGGCAGCACCTCTTGCCAGAAACCCTGTTTCAGATTCAGAAAGAGACAGGAGGGGGCGGAGAGGCAGAGCAGAGCTGTTGGTCTGCTGCTGATGGGCCAGACCTGACACCCAGACCCCATAAGTCTCAGAAGCTTTCTGCCCTCCTGGGCCCCAGAAACTCCAGATCCCAGCCCCATCCCTCCTCCCCCCAGACTCCCACCTCCTGACACCCAGAAATTAAAGGGGAGAACTCACCCTTGAGGGTCCTACAGCTTCAGGGAGGTGACCCGGGGAATGTGGAAGAGTTGAGTCTCTTCAGAGCTGCTGAAGCTGTGGTGTCATGGGGAGTGAGCAACCGTGGCACAGACCCTGGCCTGGAGCTACTATTTTCCCACCTCAGAAGCTTGCGGGGCGGGGTCCTGAGAAACTTTCCAGAGGTGGACATACTGCAGCAAGGATGCCTCAGCCTGCGTGCTCCTCCCCCCACTGGCACAACCCCTGGCCAGAGGCTCTCAGGAGAACCTAGGGCCAGCCTGGGGCCTAAAGACCTGCTTCCTACGCCTGCTGCCTCATGGTCCTGGCATTCCCCTCACCTGAGGCGTTTCCAGATGGGGTGGAAGTATTTGGAGGTCTTGACAGCAAAGACGACACTGGGGAGCAGGAAGAAGGTACACCATGCCAGGCAGAACCAGAAGGCGTTCTGGAGCAGGGGACGTGGGGTTAGCTCGCTGGGTCTGAGCAGCACTTTCTTCCTACCTGTTCTGCACCCCCATCCTCTCGCTGACTCAGTAAGGGGTGTGGGCAAGTGTTCTTAGAGCTTAGAGGAAGGGCTGGGGAGTGGGCCTGGGGGCAGGGGTCCTGCCCCACCACCCCTCATCCCATGCCCGACTCACGCACCCCTTTCATATGGGCCCTGATGAGCTGGGATGGGCTGGGGCACTCACCCAGGGATCAGCCATTACATCACACAGGATCACACGGCCATTGTCCAGGGCTCCTGAGAGGGGCTGGCAGGTGGCGATGCGCTGAGTCACCTGTGGCATCAACATGAGGTAGGTCCACCCAGGTGCACAGGGGCATACCCCATAGTCAGAGACAAAGGTTGACAGGGACACAGACAAGCTCAGGGACACAGCTGTACACAGACACATGGATGTAGGAACATAGAGACATGGGGACACCTGACACAGGCTCAGCTCCCACCCTTTCCATTCCAAGCACCAGGCGGTATTAAGCCCCTACTGTGTGCTGGCTGTGCTTTCAGCCACACATGTGTGTGCATGTACATACTTACACACACATGCACACACATACTCAGGGTTAAGCCGGCCTAGTGTGGTGTCCGGCCAGCTTGCAGAGGCTGGGGCCTGCAGGAGGCAGTAGGGTCAAGCTCTGGGTTGGCCTTGAACAGGCTGGGCAAGGGGCTAGAGCGAGGAAACGCATGGGGGCCGGGTGCAGACAGCAAGATCTGGAGCCACAGCCAGCCCCATGCACTCAGGCCTCAGAAAGAGGCTGCCTGGAGGGTGAGTGGGCAGAGCCCAGCCAGCGAGCAGGCATGGATGCTGGGTATGCGTTTCATTCTGAAGGCCTGGGGCACCCTGAGGGGGCCTGGGGTGAAGAGGCAGAGCAGGGCTAGTGCACTGGGGTAGGTGATGGCCAGGGGCTCTAAGGCCAGGAAAGTCTGTGCCCACTCACCTCCTCTTTCACCCAGGCCACGTACTGGGAGAAGTAGCCCAGCTCCCGGGTCAGGAAGCACTCACTTTCCTGCAGGAAAGAGGGAAGCCCTGGGCTGGTGAGAGTCCCAGGAACCAGCAACCCGCCCCACCAGGACAGGCTGAGCTGGCTTTCCTGGGGGCCCCGGTGAGGGGACAGGGCTGGAGGAAAGGCCTGGGGTGCCAGCACTGGGTGTCTTAGCCCCACGACCCACCTCCGGCTCTTGGTAATCCCCCCACCTCCCACTCACATTCCTTAGGATACGGGTGGCCCATGCAGGCAGCTGTCCTTTTAGGTGGGTGACCCTGTCCAGGACACCTGAGGTCTCCAGCTGGGGGAAAAGGGAGAGGCTCAACTCAGTGTTCTGCTCAGTCAGGGAGCAGCCACTCAGTCATCAGTCTAACGATAACACAGGACAGACTCAGCTTGGCCCTAAGGATGCAGAGGCCAAAGACAGAGGTGCTCAAGTTGCTGTCCACCGTCCCCCGACAATTCTTCCCACCCAACCCCACCCTGCAGTGGGACTAGGCAGAGTAGGCAAGGTCCCAAGCCAGCTGGACCTCTTCTTCCCCCTTCTATTGGCCACCTGCTCCCCCGAGCCTCCCATCCCCAGGAGCCACCTGGAGGTTTGGTGCTGAGGATGCCAGCGCCCTGACACTGATGTTGAGCTTGGCCTGGGGGGAGAAATGGGGTTGGTGAGTGGAAGGGAGTGTTCTGGGCCTGCCTCTTCTTATCTCCCACTCCTGCCTCCCCTACCCCCAGGCCGCAGGGCCCCTGGCCTCCAGACTCACCACTAGGTTCTGCTGGGGGAGGACCTTCTCCTGGTAGAGGTGTCTGAGCCCGTGGGCCTCCTCCTGCAGCTGCTTCTTCAGCACAGAACTGGCCTAAGGGGACATGGAGATGGAATGGCTTGTGCCTGGGATAGGACAGCCTTTGCTGGCATATCCTTTACTGAACTGTTCAACCAGACATGCTGAGGGATGGACAAGTGCCTGCTCAGAAGCAGAAAACTGAGGCCTCCTAGAGCTCTGGCTGATCTGAGTTTGGGGGGGCCCACGCCCAAGTGCTAGGACCACCACTGGTTTGCTAGGCACCCCCAAGTCAGCCATAGAACCTGTCTGAGCAGCAGTAGCATCTGCTGAAGTGGCGGGCTCCATAAAACTTCTGGAAAAAGACTTTTAAACTCTAAATATCCATAAATCCAAAATGCTATTTTTTCCAGTGGAGTTTAAGGTTCTGGAGCTCAGTGGTCACGGTACCTGATCCATCACGCTGTCCTCATGGCACCTGTCCCTGCGGGCCCCATGAGCAATCAACACTTGGAAACGCTTGTCCTGCTATGTGACGTCAGACCAGTCACTTTGTCCCATCCTTACAGATGAAGAAACTGAGGCCCAGAGGTGCTTGATGACTTGCCCAAAGCCACACAGCCAATCGGTGGCTGAGCCCGAGTTAGCCCTGCTGGGGGTCCCGGCCCTCACTGGCAGGGGCCCTCAATCCCTTGCCTTTACCCCCGCCCCCTCCCAGTGTACCTCTCCCACTGCCAGCTCTCTCCCTGACTTCTGTGTGCCCAGTGGGGTCTCTGCTTCCTTCTTACTTGGGCCTGAGCCAGTCCTTCCAGTTCACGGGCCAGCTTCTCCATGTTGGCTTTTACCACGGGCTCCTGGATCTGGAGGCAGATGGAGAGATGAGGGGTGAACCTCAGCTCCCCTCCCCCAAACTCCCAGCACTTTCAAGAATGCTGTACACCAGATAAGTCTGTTGGGACATATTGGCCACAATGGGTTTGACCTGAAGCGTGACATACATCAGACACTGCATTCAGATAGAAGGAAAAGATGGGGTATCCTCTGGTGAAGCCCAAGGAAGAGGTAACTTCCTGCCAGTATTTGGCCACAACAGTGGGTTCAGGACCATGAATAGTGACATACGCTGTGGGTGGGGGCTCATTCACTACCATCCTTTGAGGTTGGGGGGCGTACCAGGAAAGGCCTGGGGCACATGGTTGGGGAACACCACACAGGGATGTGTGGGGAAGTCGAGGGAAGACAGAACAAGGCCAGGGGCTGCCCCAGCTCCTCTGTGGTCCCCTCCGTTCACCATAGTCTGGCCTGAGGGCCCCGCTGACCTGGGCAAGGTAGCCAGGGTAGTGGATGCTCCCGAGTCCACTGCTCTGCAGGGCCTCCAAGTCTCGGCGGCCAGCGGGGCTCAGCAGGTCCAGATCCTCCACTCCCACTCTCAGCTTCTGCAGCTCCCGCTCTAGCTTGGCTGTGTACTGGGAGGGAGAGGACAGGGTGGGGGCATGCCCAGCCACTGAACCAGGACTCTGGAGCTGCTGCACTTGGTAAGCGGTCACCAGGCCTTCTGGGTATCCAGGGCCACCACTGAACACTCCCAGCCCCAGACAGATCCCCAGCAGGCCTCTGCTTCCCCCTCGTCCCCCTCTCCAATCCACCCCACCGAGACCCAGCCATCCTCCAGCACCTGTCTGGCTACTAGAGAGCAACCTAGACGCTCACCCGCCCACCTAGTATAAAGCAGGTCCCTGGCCCATCTTTATCGCATCGCCTGTGCCAAGGCCTTCAGAGCGCCTGTCACTGTGGCACAATTTATGTGTGCGCTTGTCTTTGTCATTAGCTCCGTGAGAGCAGCCCTGTGCCTGCCATTCTTAACCAAACCCTTGGTGTCCCGAGCAGAGGCTCACATAGGGTGGGCACAGGACAAGTGCGTTGTATGCAAAAATGAATGAACGAATGCATGAATGGACACAATCACATTTCCAAGACAGACCACAGTTTAAAAAGTGATGCTCAGCATTTTGCGACTATCACTGGAGGAAATTTAAAGGGCGTGGCATTTGGCTCCAGAGTTTAACGAACAAGAAGCAGCCGTAGAGGAGTAGTCGCCTGCCCAAGGTTTCACAGCCCCGCTCCTCCCCACCCAGCACTTGCCTTTCCCAGGGGGACAGAGGCCTTGTGTTCTCCGAGAGGCATCAGTAATGGACAGGGACGGAGATGTGTGAAGGCGGGCAGAGCTCTCCTGGTGCCTTGGGAAGCACACTTGTCACACTTACCTCTGCCTTATCAGTTCTTTATCATCTCCAGAGGACAGCTTAGTCTCCCTGAATCCAAAGCCCTATCTATCCAGACTCTTCTGTGAGCTGGACCTCTTCCCTCCCAGGACCAGGGCTGGGACCCCGCTCCACGAGAGCCATGACTCCCAGGCCCCTGGTGCAGCCCTCCCCGGACAGCCTTCACCCACGGCAGGGTCTGTGGCCTAGCACGTGCATGTCACCTGCTCTGTGGGCCTTCTCACATGGCTAGACGCTGGAAGAGGAGGCAGCTAAGGCATTGTGCAAACTGTTCTCAGTCATACAATTTAAGGCATGGAGTTGGGGCTGACATCTAGACTGCTTGGCCATGCTGCCCCATGGGATGAGAATGGGTGGTGGGTTTGAGAGGAGTGGAAGGGTTTCTGGGAAGGATGCGGAATCAGGAGCCAGTGTGCTCGGGGGCGTGCGTATAGGGGGCTGTCCCAGAATATGCTTGGGAAGGGCTCCCTGGGGCCTTGGGGGTCAAGGCACCCATCCCCCACCTGCCTTAGGCATGGAGAGGGGAGTGGAGGGAATGCACACCTTGGGGAGGAGGGAATGCACGACAAGTGTGTCCCCTCATGCACTAGCTCTGTCCTGGAACTGTCTCACCAGCATGGACTTATTTCTCCAGTTCTATATACCACATTCTGCCAAAGTTCAGCGGCTAAAGGACAAAATCCTGCCACCACCTACTGGCTGTGTGAGCTCAGCAAGAAGCCTGTGGGAGCCCTCTCCCAGTGGCACCCAACTTCGTCACCATCGTTTTCACTGTCACCCCATCCTGTCTGCAGCATCCCAACCAATGCCTGTCTGGGACACACACACACACTTGGTCTCTCACTTACTGTCACCAGCCTTTCCTGTTCCAGCCTTAACTATGTTCGGTTTTCTCAGGGCACAGTGCTCAGAGCTGGTCATAGCTTCCAGGCATGCACCCGTCTACCCGCGTACCCCAGAAACCTCCTGGCCCTGGGCCAGGCCCTGAGATACCTCAATTGCTCTGGCAGACTTCTCAGGTTCAAGGAAATGGTTCTGTCACAGAGCCAAGACCAGAGGAGGGGTTCTGCAGGAGGGGCCCCACGGCCTTCTGGAAGGCCACTTACCTGGCTCATATCCAGGTACGCCTCCAGGTCGTAGGAGTTATTGAGCTGCAGGACCCTCCAAAGCGCAGCCCCTTTCCTGCACTGCCTGGGAAGGAACATGGACATAGAGACAGAGAAGGAACAGCTGGTGGGTGCTGACATCACCCTGACAGGCCACACACCTCAGCTCCTCCTCGCACCGTCCCGAGCCCAGGCTTCCCACTCACTGATAAGCCAGGAAGATGCTGGCGTTCTTCAGGCCGAGCAGGTGGGACAAGTTCATGGATGGCGGCAAGTTTCCTGGGGTGTCAGCAAACTGGGGAGGGTCAGGGAGACAGGCCTGGAGTGGGGAGGGCTGGAGCCATCCCAGCCCCAGGGCCGTGCCCCATGTCACCCTAGCTGAGCAGAGACCATGCCCCTGTGACTCCAGCTCAAACCTGCCTGGGTCCTCACTCTCTACAGGGACGTTCCCGTGAATCTCGGGGAGCGGGCAGCCTGGTCTCAGCAGAGAGTCTGGGCTCACCTTTTGGAAACCAAGATCCCCAGTTTTCAGACTCGGGGTTAGGAGAACAAGGGCTCAGGTCTGGGTGCAGCCTCTGGGGTTCCCTGCCCTGGGACTGGGCATTGCCCTAGGGGCTCATGGGCTCTCTTTCTTGCGCCTCACCCACTGATGGTCTTCTGGCTTCCCTGGGCTGCCTCCATCATTCCCCTGCCCCTCTCTCCCTCTTGACCCTCCAGCCCCCACTTCCTTCTAAGTCCCTTGCTCTGCTCGCAACCCCTCCAGCCCTTGCGGTCCCGGCGGGGCAGGCTCACCTCGTAGAGCTCCCCGCTCTCCCAGCTCCGGCACAGCAGTGTCTGCACGTTGCCTCCCACCAGGAAGGTGGAGAAGACCAGTAGGATGAGAGGCGCAGCGACCAGGAAGCTGAGACACACCCCGCTGGGGAGGCAGAGGAGCAAGGTGAGGTGGGAGAGACCCCTGTCCCCATCCACACTCTGGCCAGTATGGTCAGGGGGCAGAGCCCCTTGGGATGAGAAACTTGGAGGACTCCAGCACTGGGCCAGGAGTCAAAACCGCTAACTGTCCCCACCTCATCCACCCTCACCCCACCCTGTTACCAGAGCCCTGGAAGCCTAGAGAAGAAGGTGGGCAGCTGCTTTGCTCAGGGCCACATGGCATGGCCAGCTATGACCTGCCAGCAGGAGCGGCAACTCAGAGGGTCTGAGTAGGACCATGTGGCTAGTCTGTGGCTTCTCCGGGAGGCAACATGGCCCTGTGCCAGGGTTGAGACTTGAGAGTAAGACATGGGCTGGGTTTCAGTCCCTACTCGCCCCTTTCGCCAGGGGCCAGACACAGTAACTGGCCTGCACAGGGATGTGGCAGCCCCGGCCTCAGAGACCTCTGGTCCCAGGGTGGCAAGTGGATTCCACCTCTGGAGCCACCTCCTATTGGAGGTATTGCATGGACGCTGGGTCAGGGAGGGTTCTGAGGCTCCATCCGGGCTCAGTGGGGCATGCTGGATGATCACTGCGGCCAGCTTCTCTGTTCTCGTTCCTACCCTTTTACACAGATGAGGACACTGAGGCCCAGATGGCTCAGCAATCTGCCCAGGGACACCCACCAGGTCAGTGCCAGGGCCAGGAGTTGAGCTCCATCTCCCTTGATGCCCAGGACTTGCCCCTGTGGCAGCTCAAGGAGCTGTCCGTGGGCTGAGAGAACCTGCCAGCCCGGTAGAAGAGCCTGCCCTTCTCCGCAGCCCTTCTTACATCATGAGGATGCGGGCTCCGGCTCTGCCTTTAGCTTCCGAGGGGCTGGGATCCTCCCGGGCAGACAGCCCCCAGGTGCCCAGGCTGAGGCCTACCAGGTTACAGACCACCACAAGCAGGACCACGGAGCAGAGCATGCAGCCCACAATCCACCTGCCACAGAGAAGTTGCGGATGTCACGGGGAAGGGGTTGGCTGGCATAGGACCTAGTGGCTGGGTGGGGCACTAACCCCAAGACTGGATGGGGCTTTAGAAGTGTAGGTACAGACACTTCCTGAGCCCCCCCTGCTCCTATGGGCCCCAGGCTCAGATCTCAAAGATGGATAGCCAAGGTGGGGACACAGGGGCCCAAGGAGTAAGGGATCTTGGCTTAAAGGAGGCTGAGGCTTAGTACAACCAGAGGCTGATGGGGGCTGGAATTGGCCAGGGCAGCTGAAAGCCTGGGTTGCCTACCTGACCCCCACCCCCATGGGCCAAGCACCTGTATTTCTCGTATCTCTGCACCTCCTTCAGGTAGGGGCGGCTACTGTTTTCCACTTTTTTCAGTGCCTGGCTCCAGCGAGAGTCTGCCTCCCAGTCTGGGAACGCTTTGGCCAGTGTCTTCAGCCCTCTAGGCTGCTGGGCCACTGCCTTCTTCAGCTCTGCCCAAAGCAGCAGGGGTTTATGGGCTGAGGAAGGCCCCAGGGGCCCAGGGAGAAGGATGGACAGGAGGACCAGCTAGGACCCACAGAGAGCACCCGCTCTCCATCTAGGCCCAGGCAAGAGGACAGCCTTCACCGTCCCCATAGCCCCTCTCTGTGCTCAACAAGCCTCCTGGTGGGGTGGGGAGGGGGTGCTGGGCTGAGTGGGCCGTTACCTTTGACCACGTCCGCCATCTGCAAGGGAGCCAGGAGCGGGAGAGCATTGAAAGTGTTGTTCTCCTGCCAGAACAAAGGCAGCTGTGCCTCCTGCTCTCCACCTGGGTGTCCCAGCTTGGGGACCCCAACGTCACCAGGCCGACAGGGAGGGCACCCCGCTTAGTGCTCCCAGCTCAGGAAGTCAGCAAACAGCCGGCTCCCCTTTGCTCTCTTAGTTGCCGGCTTCTTTTCCCCTCTCTGGGCCCAGCTTGATGAAACTCCTCGAAAACCTGGCCAAGACTATTGCAGTAGACTCCCAGCTATCCTCCCACCTCTCCCAGTCATCCTGCAAAGGACTGCCAAGTCTGTTTCCCTAAAGTCCAGTTCCAACCTCCTCTTGCAGCCTCAGTTCACTTCCTTCCTCCTGGAATCTTCTGCTCCAGCGACCTAGCACAGCTGACTCACCGTTTCCTCAACTGGGGCATTTTCCAGGCCCTGGGTTACTAGTGCTGATGGACACAGGCTGCTCCCTCCCTATCCTAGCTCCCCCACCCATGAGGGTCCTAGCTCTTGCTTCTGCCTCCCCTACCAGACTGTGTGTACTTGAGAACTGGCACCTTGATATTCCAACCCAGATGCAGTGTCAGAGGTGAGGCCCTGATTTGACCCACATTGGGTTTAACTTGGGAGAGAAGACAGGTGGACCAAGGCAGGCGCTCACCTCCTGGACCATGTTGGAGAAGCTGGCCTCCGGGACACCCTCCAGCCGGTGCAGGACATCATCCACATGGGGCACCTGGAAGTTGGGGGCAGAGTAATGACAAAGGCCTGAGAGGGATTCCCGAGGGAAGATGGGGTCAGAAACCGCTGAACACTCAGTGTGCAAAATGGGAACCAGCACAGCCTTCCCGCCCTGGCAGGTTATTGCTCATGGCACAGTGCATGCCCTGGGAAAGTGGGTATCTCTCTGCCAGAAAGACCCTCATTAGCCCTGGGTGTGTGAAGAGGGGTGGGGTCTGCCCTGGGAAACACCAGCTGCCTGGGACCCCTGAAGCAACAGGCAGGGCAGCCCCCTCGCTCTAAGGGCCTGGGTCCGGCCTGCACCTGGCTGAAGTCAGCTCCCAGCTCCAGGCCATGTGCCTGGCTCAGGGTCTCTGTGCAGCCCTGGCAGCCCGGCTCCTGCAGTAGGTCACGGAGTCGCTCGCGGTGCACCTGGACAGCCTGCTCCAGGTCCCGCTGCCCCTCCCGCAGCTCCACCAGGGTGGTGTTCAGGGCTCGGAGGTGGTCCACGGAGGCCTGCAGGGCTGAGACATCCGCCACCTCTGAGCAGTCTCCACTGCCTCCGGCACCCTCAGAGGCTTTGGGAGGCAGAACGTCTCCCCTACCCCATCCACAGGGACTTGCCCCCATGAACCTCTGTAGTTATGATGGAAACGGCCCCAGGGCACCCCTAGAATCAAGGTAGGGCTGGGACTTGCTGAGGTAGCACAAAAGGTCCAAGGCTGAGTGAGGGTGGAACCTGCCCCCGAGAGATACCACCCAGATGGTCCCACTCACCCTGGCCCAGGCTGCCCAGTGAAGCCAATGTCTCGTACACAGTGCTCTTGAGCTGGGCGTGGATCGTGCTCGCAATGCTGGTGGCAACACCTGGAGGGCACAGGGCAGTCTGCAGTCAAGAACTCTCCCCACCTGTCCAGCCTGCCTCCCCAGGTCAAGCACAGGGCTCTGCAGGGTAGGCACTGGCTCCTGGGTCCCACAGCAGAGCCACCCCTGGGCTGCCCAGCTGGGCCCAATCCCCACCCCTGGGAGCCCAGAATGAGGGATGGGTGGACTCCTCAAGGCAGGCCTGGGCAGAGGCCCCTGGGGTGGCCCACCAGCCAGTCAGCTGCCATCCTCACCATCCAGGTCCTCCAGGACACGCTTCTGGGGGACAGAGAACTGTTGTGCCACCGCCTGCAGCTCCTGGGCATGGACAGAGAGGGCCCGCTCTTC
>NW_006434441.1:1936903-1957173 GCF_000325575.1 Pteropus alecto
CCATCACCTGACAGCCCCACTCCCACTCCTTCCCCAGCCTTCCCGGGCCCCCTTAGGTGCTCTGTCCTGCCTGGGCCTGGTGCTCATAGGGGTGCATGCTCACCTGGGGGACATCAGAGACCAGGCCCTGGAGGCTGAGCAGTGTCTCAGGCACAGCCTCAACACTAGGGCCCGTCTGCTCATGCACGTGCTGGTTGGTGACAAAGGCACAGACAATGCCAACCCTGCGGGATAGGGGCGGAGGAAGGGACTTATTGTATACCCATGGGCACCTCGACCTCACCCCCACTCCCTCCTGACCTGGGCGCCCCTCACAGCAGCACGAGGGTGGTCAGCAGCAGAAAAGTCATGAACAAGCCACGCTCACAGGCCACCTCCTTGTGCTCCATCTTCGCTCGGGCCCCACAGCGCCGGTGGCCACGGCAACAATAGAAACAGAGTCCGGCAGTGGGCACCAGCAGGAGGTAGAGGCCCGCGATGACAGCACACACCACGTAGCCTGCCTCGTACCTCACCACCTGCACAGGGTGGCAAGGCAGGGGGGCGGTGCTGACCCCACGGGCTGACTGGGCACCAGAGCGCAACCAGAAGCAAGGGATGCACATGGCGGGCACTGTCACGTATGTCCTTGAACCCATGGGAGGTACGTGTCACTGTTGTTTACCACCTTGAAAATGGGGAAAGTGCCCTCCAGGGAGGTCACGGCTCACTGCAACACCCGCCCCCCTCCCACCACCACCCCCACCCCGTGACCTGTGGTGCTCAGAGAAGAGGGAAAGGGATGCCCAAGACCCCACCCTGGGGTACAGCCAGCCTGGCACGCTGAGCTGAGGGGGCCTTCCCACTTCTGCCCCTCAGGCTCAGCCTTGCACTCCCTCCTCGCCCTGCCTGGCCTTACCTCGTCCACCTTCACCTTGGCCGGCTCATTCAGCAGGGCCCTCACCAGCTCTATAAAAAGAGTCAGGCTGAGGGCTGGGGGTAGTGTCCTCCCCGTGGCCAGGTGATGGTAGGTTCTCTGGAGGGGCTCCTCCCACCACCACAGCCCCCTCAGAGAAGGCAGTGTCTCCAGAGCCCCATGCCATCATGCTCAGACCTGCTACAGGAAGTTGTGGCAGGCCTCCCCCTCCTCCCAGCCCTACAGATGGGCCATGCGGCAGAAGCCACCAGCCTGGTTAAAGGCACAGAAGAGCCTGGCCTAGCAGCCCTTCCCCTCAACAGGTAGGGGACAGGCTGAGGGGCCCTGCAGCCTTCCTGGTCCTCCCAACCCCAGCACCACTAGACCCAGAGAAAATGTCAGCCAGGTCTTTCAGAGCTTCTCATGTAATTTCCATTTTAGGACAGAAAAACTGAGGCTCAGAGAGGGGGCCAGCCAAGACTGCACAAGAAGGTCTTGAAGGGGCCTCCTGGTGATGCTTCCGGACAGGAAGATGGGTAGGGGGCAGGAAGATGGGGATAGGGAACACTGAGAACCCTGTCCTCCAAGCGCCCCAGACGGAGGGAGACAAGGGTGCTGGCCAGGACCGGTCCCTCCCAAGGCCCTCCTGGGGCAGCGTGCACTCACCGGCAGGGAAGGGGTTGAGCTGCACTGAGGAGAGGAAGTGGCGCACGGTGCCATACAGAGGGTCCAGGGGCCCCGGCGCGCGCACCCGAGGGGCCAGCCACCGAGCTCGGGCCACCGGCGTGAAGGTCAGGCGTGCGGCCGGGCCGAGGGACCCACAGTCCATGGCCGGCACCTTTGGCAGGCCCAGGGCCAGCACCAGGCCCAGGAGGGGCACCAGGAGACCTGGCGCACGCTCCATGGGGTCGCCAGTGGCTGCAGGACAGGGGAAACGCAGAGCTTAGGCGGCAGAGAGTGCGGGGGCAGCGTGGAGCCAGCTGTGCATCCTTCACCAGCCTCCTCCCTTCTCTCAAAACTGGCCCAACGGGTTTGGGCTCCAGAGCTACCTGGGAGCCAGCCCAGAGCGCTGGAAGGGCAGGGCGGAGGCCTGGGGTAGAGGGCAGGGCCTGCTCAGACTGGTCCTCATCAGCTAGGGGTGGGGGCCTGGGAACCCTCTCCCCTCCCCCGCAGGTCTTCCTGGGAGGGCTGCCTCCCTCTGAACTGTGAATTGTGTCGGGGAGGCACTCAGTAGCTCTGCATCACCTAGGGTGGCCCAACTTCAAGTGCTGTATTCAGTGCCCAGCCCCAGCAGCCCACTTTGTCAGCTAGGAAAACAGACCCCCACCCCCATGCCCTGGCCCAAGGTGGCTAGAGCAGTTTCACACGCCCAGGAACCAGGCCCCTCCCCCAGCTCTCTGGGGCCTGCTGTGTCCCCTCCAACAAGCCTTTTACCCTCTGCCAGTCCAGTCTGGGCAGAGAGACCACCCAGCTTTGTACAGAATGGCTCTCCAGGGCCACTCAGGCAGGAGCAGTCCGTGAGGAGGGTGAACCCAGTCACAGCTGAAAGGGTTGATGGAGGCTCTGCAGGGACATGTGTCTACACGGGTCTGTTTTCTAAATGGCTATGAGCCCAAGACTGAGAGGTCGCCTGCGGCTGAGCAGGTCCTGGAGAAATATGGCAGGTGATGGGGTGATCCTGGCGACTTCATGCATGATACCAAGACCAGTCCCCACGGCCTCGCCGACGAAGGTGTTGGTGAAAGGAGCATCTCACATGGCGCAGGGCAGTCATTAAAGAAAATGCTGTGGAAATGGCTCTTTTGACCTGAAAGATACTTGGTGCATTAATGAGTGCAAATGGCTGATCCTGATCCCTGATTGCAACACAGCACAGGGAGTGAAGATGTAGAACAGCATTTACCTTGGGGTAAATCCAGGTGAAATCGAGGGTAGTTTTTAATTCTCTTCTGCTTGTCTCTACTACCTAATTTCTTTGCAGTAAACAGGTGTTACTTCTGTTCAAAGAAGTAATAGGAGTTTGTGAGTTTCCATGGCGGCCATCCCCTCCCCTAGGGAGCCTTGGAAGGAGGGGCTGGGTCTACTGCCCTGGTCTGCAGGGTGGGTGAGTTGCACAGGGATTTTTGTCAGCTAATGGGGGTGGGGGTTACTCAGGTCTGAGTCAGGGCAGGGCCTGTGGTGGAATGCTTGTCCTCCCCATCACTGCCCCCATCCGCTTCTCAGAGCTGGGGAACCAGAGGCACAGACAGGGCTCAGACAGGAAACAACCTCATCAAAGAGTGATTCAGAGATTAGGGCCAGGACCACTCTGAGGAATGGGCTGGGGCTGTCCTGGCTTCTCCAGTCCAGGGAGGGTCTGGGGCCATGCTGCCCCTGGAAGCCCAACGCCAGTCTGTGGCAGGACACCCCGACCACTCTGCCCTGTGACTGTGCCAAAAAGCTAAATGCAGGCTGTGCCAATGCTCACCTTTCCCAGCCGACTCCTGAGCCCAGCATCTGTACTAGGGCCCCTGCCCCTAGAGGCTGCCCCCAGGAAGGACTGGTCTCCCTAGAGCCTTCTTGTTGCCCCTCTTCCTGACTTAAGCTATGCCACCAGCAGCCTGGAAACAGCCCTTTCCCAGCTGGGTCGAATCCACCTGTGGTGCAATTAGTAGCTGCCACTTCAGCTTTCTCTACGTTCTGACCTGGGTGCACAGTGGGTAGGGAGTTTAGGTCCCAGCTCTCTGAGGAACACTAGAAACCCTTGAGAGTTTGGGTCATGAGCAGCCCAGGCCCCCAAGCCCTGTCTCCCACTTCCTCTCTCTCTTTCCAACTAGAGTGATTAAGCCAATCAGTGGCCACTGCTATTGTTTTCGTAAATATTTATAATAAAAGCACTGTACTTGGAAGATAGGATTTCCCCAAGAAATAAACAAATGTACCAAGTCTCCTTCTTGGCCAAGGGGCAGTAGGGTTGATGAAGACACTGAATCTGCCTACTTGACAGGTAAGCACTGTGAGGCAGGAGGAAGAGACTTTACTAGTCAGTGGCCAAGCCAAGACCTTCCTCCGGGGACAGGATTTTGATGGAACAATCTATCTAAGACTGTGGCCAGTCAGCTGACTCCTCCCCTCCCCGACCCTCACCTCGGAGAGCAGGTGAGGCTCAGGGCAGCCTTGGGTGCTGGGCAGAGGCAGAGAGGAAACCTCTAGAATAATTGAAGTCCTAAGAGGGCTGAGCAAGTGGGCTGTGGGGGCTGGGCTGGTTCACAGCAGGATGGAGGGCTTCCTGGAGTGGAGGAGGGGCTCCAAGAGTGACCCTGTCCTGCCTCCTTCTCCATTCATTCCCTTTGTGGGCATACCTGTGTGTCCCTTCCTCCTGCTACCCCCTGGGGTCCTCTGCCCTGGAAATCTTTGATTGACCTGGGCTCAGCTAGCCCTTGTTACCTTGGGAATACTTCCTAGGCCTACTTTCCCAACTCCTGATTCACTCATTCTCAGAAGTTTGAGGGTCCCCAAACCCCACAGCCCTGAGGTGGGGGAGGGGAGTGTGGAGGTAGAGACCTGGCCAAGGAGAGGGCCTCTGCCCTTCAGAGAGCAGTTGGGCCAGAGGGCACCAGGTGGGAACAGAGAGGAGATATCCAGCTGTTCTCAGAGAAATAGCAGACTAGGGGGCTGGCCCTTATTGCTGGCCTCAGGTGTCCACACTGCACCGTGGGAACAGGTCGCAACCTAACGCAAGGGACAAGCCCCGTTTGTCAGAATACTGAGGCCACAGCACGGTGTTGCTACAGTCAGTACTCTTGGTGGCAAGAAGCAAACAGCACTGAGGCCACTGAAGGATCTGAAAATTGAGAATTTACTGGAGGGTTGGGAGGCATTTGAGGATCCAGGCATGGAAGGTGGAACCCCAGGGGCTCAGAGCCCGACTGAGCGATTGAGCGTGTGCCCACTGCTGCGTCTCAGTTGTCTCTGTAGGCCACACTCCCTGCTTCCCGCCACCCCCACACCACGCACTGTCCAGCAGGGCAGGGCGGGAATTCTGCCAGTCTGAGTTGACCTATTCTCCTGGGTCGACTGTCTCCAAGCTCGTAGCACCGCAGGCCACATTCTAAATTCTGGCTGGAAAAACTGACGGCCACAATCAGAGGCAGTGCCCCTTGGGCCGCCACAGTCCAGCCCTCTGCGACAGCCTTATAGGGTGTAGTCACGGCTGCTAGGACCATGGCGAGAAGTGGGTATGGAGGGACAGTCGTCTGAGCAGGAGGTAACACCCAAAAGGTTGGTCACAGTCGTGGGAGCAGAACTCTTGTTCCAAAAAGCCACCAAATGCACAGGCTGCCCAACATGCGTCATACTGACAAGCTCTGGGTGAGAAGTCCAGGAAGGGGTTATAGGTCACCTCGGTGGGATATTTTGGAGGATTTCACCACTGTGCACCCAGAACCACCCCTGACTTATTGTCGCTCACTCCCGCACCCAGCTGCTCTGCTATGTCCTTTTGTGCCACATCTTGAGCATGTCACCAGCATGGACCATGGAAAGTGCAGGGTGGACAGTGGGACTCTTGGGTGTCAAAGCCTCCAGCAGCCCTATACTCTCCTCAGGATAAGAGTGAAAGCCGTCACCTGTCCCAACAGGGCCTTTGCCACTGGGTCCTTTCAGTCCCCTGGCTATGTCCTGCAGTGCTCGCTCACTGTCACACTCCCCTTGTCCTTTCCTGCCCACACGATCCCCATTCTCCACCTCTCCTCCTCTTTCGCCCCATTTCTACTCATCCCCCATTCCTACTCATCCTTTAAGACTTGGCTCCATGGCCTCCTTTTCCCGAGAGGCTCCTGTTTCCCTGGCAGAGTAAGGGTTCTCTTCAGGCTGCCTCCATATTACCTGTGCCCGCCTCTGAGCACCCCATGTACAGATTTGCACCACATTCGCCCTCCAGCTGATGTAGGGAAGGGGCAAGAGAACTAAAAGGCAAATCAGCTACACCCAGAGACTGCAACGTACTGGTCAGCACTGCAGTTGGCCACTGAGGACACCTGTGGAACAAAGGAAGATTGCTGGGATTGCTAACAACCCATTTCCCATACCCTGAAGGAAAAGCAGGAAAACAGAGTCTTTAAGTCGCCCTACACAAAATAAACACAATCCTTCTGTGGGGAACCCATAGACCAAAGGCTGGGAACTGCCTGCAGGCCTTCCACACCAGAGAGTCTACCTTTCACACTGTAGGCCCATGCCATCAAGGAAGTGAGTGAGCAAAGTCTTTAAAGTGTAATTCACAGGAGCTAAAGATCGATACATAAACTGAACACTCAGGGTCCCTCTCACAGTCTTTTCTCAGTCCCTCTCAGTGTTTTTCTCTGTCCCTGTCTCTGTCTCTCTGTCTCTGAGTCTCTCTCAGGCTCTCTCACTCTCTGCCTCTGAGAGGAGACCACGCTCTGTCTGTGGAGCGTCACCCCTTTTCTAATAGACTCTCTTTTTGACTCTGCCTCTGGCATGCGCTGAACCTTCTCTTGTGCTCAGCCAAGGACTCCCCTGGTGTAGGCCACAAGGGGGATCCGCCCCGTCCAGCATCACAGCCCCAGCAGAGACTCTGGCACAGAGTATTCTCCATAAATGTCTTCCTGAATTGAGGAAATCAGATTTCAAAACATGGAAAGATAAACAGTTTTGCAGGACCAGAGAGTCTGAAAGTGAATGTGACTCAAATATGGATGCGAGCATCTCTAAATTGAAATCTGAGGGTGTGGTGAGTGGCAGTGTGACAGAACCTGCAGGGGAGGTGTGGGATGGGACAGGAGGAGGCATCCAGCTTCATGAGCCTCGACAAGCAATAAGGACTGGTGCAGCCCAAAGCCACGGGATGTGCTGGAGAGCTCCTGTGACAACCACAGCAAGCAGGTGTGGCTCTCATAGGGCAGGCTGGGCCTCAGCAGGCCCCTTTGTCAGAAGTGGTCAGAGTGGGGCAGACAGGGCCCGGACAGGCAGAAAGGAGGTGCAAGGGGAGGTGTTGGCGGTCCCCCATGGAAGTGCCAGGCATCCTTCCTTTCTCCTGAGGGCTCCTAGCAGGATGGCTGACAAGACTCAGGACACGGGCTGACCCCAAATCCCCTCCTGGGCACATCCATGCCAGAGTCTTAGCTGGGTCTTACATCGCAGCTGGACAAAGTGACCCCCACCCTTGTCCCCTTGAGTCAGTGCAGGGAGAACACCGGGTACAGGCATGGAAGCCCCTTGCAGTGAAGGCTGGGGGTGGGGTAGGCTGGACAGAGGAGCCCATGCAGCCTGACTGGGAGACTGAGGTGGGTAATGCCTGGGGGGAGGAATGGTACCTGTAGTCTTCAGGGGAATTCCAGGTGGCCAGCTGCCTGTCCCTGCTCAGCCCTTCTGCACAAGATGGGGCAGGGCATAGTCAGGACTGAACAAGGCCCGTGGGGGGAGCACCTACAGCAGGCCGTGGGGAGAGGTGCAATGGGCAACTCACAAGTTCCTAGATGCATGGCTGTTTGTGGAAACAAAGACCGTGAAGGGCTAGCTGAGTGTAGGTTAGCATGAGTCAGTGATGGGGCCAGATATCGAGATGGCTTTGGAAAGCCAGTCAGCCAAACGGTCACAGTGCCCCTGCAGAGGTCGGTTGTTGACCTGTGCTGCTCGGTGCTTCTCTCAGGTTAGCATGAGTAAGTGATGGGGCCAGATATTCGAGATGGCTTTGGAAAGCCAGTCAGCCAAGCGGTCACAGTGCCCCTGCAGAGGTCGGTTGTTGACCTGTGCTGCTCGGTGCTTCTCTGGAGCTCCACTCCCTCAAGGGACAGCCATGACCCACTGGGGCAGGGCTAGAGCACCTGTGCCCAGACCAGGAGCCACCCAGGGGTCAGGCAGAGGGGCAAGAAGTTCAGGGAAAGACTTCATTCCCTTCTGCTCCTTGTGCTGGAAACAGCCAAGAGGCCTGCCCTGCCTTGTCTGCTGCCACCAGCTCTCACCTGCACTCACTGTACCTGTACAAACCTGCCGCCCAAGCCTAGGCACAGCCTCTGTGGAGTGAGGATAGCAAAGACCAGCCTGGGGCACCCCACTCCCCACTGCATTTTTTGTTCTCATGGGCACTCCCCAGTGGAGGGCAGGCTGAAAGTGTGGGGTCTCCCAAGGCTGGGGAGAGGGCACAGGGACCACCCTGACACCAAGAGGTCACAGGCACTGCCATAGCACCACAGCAGACCCTGCAGGAATACGCCCTCCAGGAGGCATGATGCTGTGTGCAGGCAGGAACTGGATTGTGGCTGGCTCCGGAGTGCCACTCCTGTGGTGACAGGTGTACCCTGTGCACATTTACTGCCAGTTGAAACTCAGGTGTCACAAAATGTAAAATGTGCTCCCTGAGGAGTGATTATGTGGGATGTGAATTCCACAGCAGTCTGTGTCTCCCAAACAAGGGAGCAGCATAAACCATGAGAGGGGCTTCCGGACCCCATACCTTGGCCAAAGAGATAAACAGGGACAATGATAAAGCCTTTCATTTCCTGGATACCTTCTCTTCCTGACCAGATGTACATCCTCAGCTTGTCAGTTAGGGGAACTGGTATCCTGGCCATAGGGAGCTATCACCTGAGCAAGAAGTCTGCTGCTCAACCAACAGGGACAGGGAGATCATGAAGCAAAGGCCCCACAGAGCTGAGGTGTGCTGGCTGCCATCAAAATTACCTACAGACACTCAGTTGCATCCCACTAAATGCAAATCTCTGGGTATGGTCCAGGCAGATGCCACTCCCCAGGATTCGAGTGGGCCTGGTGGACTGGGAGTCACGACCATGAACAGGTTGTCATCCCTATAGGAGGGCAGCTCTTATCTTGGGTGACAAGTTGCCCCCACCTCACACACTCCTGCAGTTGGGGGCCTGGGAAAGGAGTGTCAGGATTTCATTCCTGCCTGCAGCCACCTCCACCGCCACCTTCTCCACCTACATACTGTGCCAGGTGGCTTTGGGGACCAGATCAATATGGAACTGGGGGTGTGCATGAGAAAGGGGCTGTGAGCAGAGTCCTGACTCTTCAGCTGCTCTTGGATGGACGTCAGAGACCCAGGGCACCCGGAAGCTTTCAGAGAGAAGTGGCCTTTGCTCAGGTCACAATGGGGGCACAGCAGGAAAAAAAAAAAATGTTTTGGGCAGAAAATCCTGCAATTTGACTGTACTTGCCACACTTTGGGGCAGCCCTGGGCCTCAGATCTCCATGCCAGCCAAAGGCAGGCCTGCCTGTCCCAGAGCCACGGTGTCACCAAGGGTGGCCCACAGGAGACCTGTTTGATTATAACACTCCTTGGCTTAAAATACTTTGGGATATTCATGCCCCTGATGAAGCCTGTCCCCAACATCTGTCGGTCACTATGGCAAAGGTGGCGCACTGCATTCCCCCAGTCCCATCTCAGACCTTCTCCATCATGGAGGTATGGGGCCATGTGACTCATTCTGGTGATGAGGCTCCAAGCAGAAGCAAACCGAGTTACTTGTCTGCTAAAGCACAGCAAAACAGGCATGAGGTCCTCCCTTCCCCCTACTGGGGGCCCCTGAAGCCACACCTTGAGATGACAATGTCACAGGATGGCATCACCTTCCACAGCCTGGCTCCCCTTCTTCAGCCTTGGCAGAGCTGCCAAGCCCAACACTGCTCACCTGGCCACACACACCAACCCCGGCCAGCATTAGACATTAGCCATAGTGAGAATCAACCCTGTTGGACTAGGTGCTGAGGTCTAGAGTCAACCTGTCACTGAAACATCACCTGGACCATTCTAACTAAACACAGCCACGTGCAGGCCAGGCGCCCCGGGCCCCTTCACACGCCAGTCAAAACTCTTACCGTCAATGGTTATCTCCAGCAACATCTGCCACAGTCCTCTGTCCCCAGCCACAGACACTGACGTTGTCTCTGCTCCCACGTGCTGGTCTTGCATTCCTCTATCTCTCTGCCATTGAACGTACTGTGTCTTGACCCAAGACTCTTGTGTAGCTGCCCAGGCAAAGCCACCAACTGCACCATCCAGTACAGCTTCCCCCAGTGCCTCCACGCTGGGCCCAGGGCTCCATGGCCAGACCTCTCCTTGACTGTGAGCTTGAGAAATGCATCTCCATCACTGGAAAGACTTGGAGTAGGCTCGTCAGCATGGGGCTCAGAACACATTTTCTGTTTGTTGACAGAGCTCAAGAGCCAGGAGGCATTGGGCTGTTGAGAAGAATTGGTCCTGTCCTCTTAGCCCCCAGATTGGTCCAGTGTGGTCATTAGCCCAATGTCGGATGAACTGGATGATGGGTGCCAGGTGGTCTGACTTTCCTAAGTCCTTTCAGGGGTGATCAGAGGGTTATCTGTAGGATTTATATATGTATACCTCCTACATATGCATATGTATATATGTATATCTCCTAAATGTATATACATATACATTTATATATGTAAATCTCCAGGTGTAGCTGGAAAGTTCAAAAGTTCAAGTTCTTACGCTAAAATAAGAGTAAATTATTTTCCTTGTGCCTCAGCCTACTGGATTTTAGTAATTTAGCAGTGATCTATTTTATTTATTTTATTTCTTCACTCCTTCTTCACATATGAAGACCTCACTTGGGACAGAACCACCTGGAAGGCATACTATGGGCAGAGGCCTCAGTCTCATCTCCATGCACAGCCAGAGGGTGACTCAGCTAAAGGCATCTCCTTTTGGGGGCCCCAAGAGACTCCCTCAGCCCCTTCCCCAGGGCACCTTTTACCAGGTGTTCCTTCTTCCCAAATTGGAGCCTTTTTACCACCACAGGTCATGACCTGCCTCCCCAGCCTGAGGTCTCTCATTTCTATGGCAACAGCCTCACAGCCGTGACTTAATGGGAGACGGTCACTGGTCCTGTCGGGGCTCAGACTAAGGGCTGCAGGAACACAAAGCAGCAGCAGGCGTCACTTGGAGCAGCCTGTCCTGACCTGAGCAGCTGTGTGTATTAAAAAGAAGAGAAAAAAGTTGCTCAACATCACTCATCATCAGGGAATAGCAAACTAAAACCACAATGAAGTATCAACTCCCACACCTGTTAATATGGTCACCATCAAAAAGACAAGAGGTAACCAGCGTTGGCGGGGATGTGCAGAAAAGGGAGCCCTCGCACACTGCTGGCGGGACTGCAGATTGGCGCGTCCACTGTGGGAAACGGTATGGAGGGCCCGCCCAAAATTAAAAGTACAGCTGCCATATGATGCAGCAATTCTACTTCTGGGAATATATCCAAAGGAAATGAAATCACTAACGCAAAAAGATATCTGCACCATCATGTTTATAACAGCATTATTTACAAAGCTAAGACATGGAAACAACCTAAGTGTCTGTTGATGGAATATACATAATGGAATACTATACAGCCATAAAAAGGAAAATCTTGCCATTTGTGACAATATGGATGGCCCTTGAAAACACCATGCTAAGTGAAGCAAGTCAGACAGGGAAAGACAAATATCTTATGTCACTTACATGTAAAATCTAAAAACAAATAAACAAAAACAAAACAAAATAAAAAACCCAAGCTTACAGAGAACAAATTGGTGGTTTCCAGAAGTGGAGGTGCGGGGAGAGCAGTAGATGAAATGATTGGAAGGGGTTACAAAGCACAAACTTCAAGCAATAAAATATGTAAGTCCTGGGGATGTGAGGGACAGCATGGTGACTGTAGTTAATGATGCTCTTTTGCATATTTGAAAGATGATGAGAGAATAAATCTTAAAAGTTCTCATCAGAAGAAAAAGAAATTTAGTAACCATGTGTGGTGACAGATGTTAACTAGTCTTATTGTGATCATTTTGCAGTATATACAAACACAGAATCATTATGTCCTATACTTGAAAGTAATATAATATTATATGCCAATTATATCTCAATTTTTAAAAAGTGAAGCAAAAAAAAAAAATTAAGGCCCTATGAAAAAAGGACAAGAAATATTTAAAATATGTGTGTACATGCACATGTGTGTTGAAAGCTAAAGCAAAGGACTGCAATTTAGGGTCCTTATAAGAACCCTGGACAAAGGTGTGCTTCCCAAAACTAAAACCATAGGTTCGGAATGTGACTTGAAGTTGTCCCTGGGTCCCTGTCCCTGGGGAAAGTGCATCTTTCAAAACCAATTAGTCTAACAGAGAACAGGACATCCCACACAATGAGACAAACCAGAATTAAAGAGCTAAAAATAATTTCAGGTGCATTTTGTCAAGAATTCAAAAGACTATTCAGCCCACAGACGCCCATCGAGCATCCTTATGTGCCCAGCACCATGCTGGGAGCATGAGTGAAAGGAAGACTATTTCTGCAACTCTTTTCCCCTTAAAATTCAGAAAGCAGCTGCCTAAATTAGGAGTCATTGGAGGGATCGGGATGCAAAGGTGTGCTATGTAGTGACAAGAAAATACAAATCATTTTCTTGTTGCTTTTCCATAGACGAAGAGACACCGACCAACCACCTGATTCTGTGACAGAGATAGGCTGGGTCCATGAGATGTCCTAGAATGACACATATTGGACTGGGAGGCCACCTCAGACTTCTGACAGATGAAAAGCAAAATTCTGTAAGGGAAATGTCAGCCCAACCACATCCCCTAGTTGTGCTGGGATGCTAGACCAGGAGAGGCCAGATCCACCTGGCCTGACTGTAGCCCTGGGGTCTCACCGCCAGGGCCATGCCCAGATGCCCTGCTTCAGGCACTGGGACCTCACAGAGCCCCCTTTATTTGCTCCTTCACCTGAAAACTGGGTTAGTGGTCCCCCACCTGCTGCAGCAGAAATGACACAATGTGTATTCAGCACAGAAAACCATTCCTGCCACATGGAGAATGCACAACAAATGTTAGCAATTATCAAGGAGGCCTGGCTCTGTAATAAATGGAAAATTGGGGGTGGGGTGGGGCATTGCTCTGTGAGCGGGAAACCGCTGAAGGTGAGTCATTTAGATGTTTCTCATTTCCTCCTGCGGGGCCACGCTACATGTCAGCCACATAGGCGGGACTTTACATGTACTTATTTTGGGGACTCCCTCCTTTAAATGGAGCCTGAGAGCACAGTGTCTTGATTACCTGCCACGGTGGCACATTTGCGCCCCGGATGTAATTTTTGGAAAGAAATAAGTCATTTTCTGCTAAGCGTGGTGAATTAAGTAAGTAATCGAGATGAGTAATGTGTGCTCAAAATGAGCGACAGCGAAAACTAACAAACCAGGTGTGTTGGCCGCCGGGCAGTCCTGGAGTGGCCTGGGAGCTGACTGCCCAGACCCAGATTGACTTGTGCAACACCGCCACCTGGTGAGGCCTAAGGGAACCCTTCAAACCACAAAACCGGAGGGCCTGGGCCAGCGCGGAGATCTCTCGCTCCTGGCTTTTGTCGAAGTGCTCCTGGATCTACTCGGCTAACTCTTAGTCTGCCAGGAAGCTGATATTTCCTACCTTCTCTTTTTATTTCTTTTTAAACTGGGAGACATAAATCATGCACACACTGTCTCATTTTATATATATTTTATATACATTTCATGTACATTGTGGCGCAAATCTTAACTGTATAGTTTGACAAACAGATAAGCACTTGCATAACCCACAGCCCATTCAGAGTGAGGGCGTTTTCATCGCCCTAGGCAGTCAGTCCTCCACTAAGAGGCACCACGCTTCTGTTGTCTGTCACTATGGATCAGTTTTGTCTCTTCTAGGGTTTCGTACAGGCGGACTCATACAGCATATACCTCAGTGTTCTGACTTCCTCCATGCTGCCGGTATTGGAATCCCCCAGCTACCAATAGCCCTTCTTTGTGCTGAGTAGTAAGCAGTCCAGGGTGTGCACACACCATCACTTGTTTGTCTACAGTGCTGGTGATAGACATTTGGGCTGTTTCCAGTTGTGGCCGCGAAGAATTGCACTATTAGGAATGTTTTTGTGTAAGGATTTTTTGAACATGTTTTCATTTCTCTTGTGTAAATATTCAGGAGTCAAATCTCTAGGTCAACGGGTAGGTCCGTGTTTACCTTTATAAGAAATTGCTAAATCATTTTCCAAAGTGGTGGCAGCATTTTTGCCTTCCTACCCGAAGTATGAGTTTCATTTCTAAAGCTGGGAGGAGTCCAATCCGCTTGAGCAGCAAAATAAGCAAAAGCGTTCATATAAACTATGACAGCATTTGGTGAGGCTGATTCTACAGAACGCCGCATACTTTAAAATGGAAATGTTAGATGAAAACATCATCTCTGCTTATAGAGACAAAGTGCTATCACCTCATACCTGTTAGAATGGCTGTTATAAAAAAGACAAGAGGTAACGTGTGTTATAGCAAGGATGTGCATCAAAGGGAGCCCTCGTGCACAGTTGGTAGGACTGTAAAATGGTGCAGCCACAATGGAAAACAGTCTGGAGGGTCCTGAAAAATTAAAAATAGAACTGCCTTATGACCCAGCAGTTCCACTTCTGGGTATTTATCTGAAAAAAACAAAAACACTAACTCAATAAGATACGTGCGGCCACATGTTCACTGCAGCACTATTCACAATAGCCAAATAAGAAAGTGACCTAAGTCTATCAACAGACGATCAGATAAAGAAACTGTAGTATGTGTACAATGGAACATTACTCGGCCATGAAAAAGAAGAAAAATCTTACATTTGTGATGGCATAAATGGACCTTGAAGGCATTATGCTAAGTGAAGTAAGTCAGACAGAGGACAAATACAGTATGACCTCGCCTATATGTAGAATCTAAAAACAAAAAAAACTGAACCCATAGATATAGAGAATAGATTAGTGGTTGCCAGAGGCAGAAGGTGAGGGTGGGTCAAAAACAAACTTCTGGTTATTAGATAAATAAGCCCTGGATATGGCACATAGAGCCCAGTGACTACAGTTAATAATATTGTATATCTGAAAGTTACTAAGAAAGTAGATCTTAAAATTTCTCAATGCAGGAAAAAAATTTCTCACTATGTATGGAGATAGATGTTAACTAAACTTATTGTGGTGCTAATCTCATTATATATACATTATCAAGTCATGCACACTAAAACGAATACAATGTTATAGGTCAATTATATTTCAGTTAAAAAAATATAAGTGCTGTCTCTAGAGGTCAAAACAAACAAGCAAACAAAGACTCATTTCTCATCCAAAGGAGCCAAGGATCCCTGGAGAACAGCCGACTCCAGATCTGGGGCAAGGAAAGAACATCCTGCTGGTTGGCAAACAAAGACAGGTGCAAACGAGGGTGGAAGGAGCCAGCTGCTGGGTTCTCACTTTCTACATTTCATTACAATAAGATGATGGCGGTGACATTCTCAGCACAGATATCTAACAAAGGGCTTGGATCAAGGATATATAAAGAGATCAAATTTTTTAAAAATGGACAAAAAACTTGAAACATCACTTTTCAAGAGCAGATTTCCAAATGTCCAATAAGTACTTGAAAAAGTGATCCGTACTGTTAGCTATCAGGAAATGAACATTAAAACCACAGGAGAGACCACTACACATGAACCAGATGGTTAAAATTGAAAAGACTTAAATTACAAAGTGTTGACAAACTGGAACTCTGATGCTTTGCTGATGGCGGTATTGAAAACCATTTGACATTATCTTCTAAGGCTGGACATATGGCTGCTCTGTGACCCAGGGATTCAGCTCCTAGGCATATACCCTCAAGGGAAAAGCACATGCCTACCAGAAGTGTTCAGAACAGTTATATTCAGAATAGCCCCGAACTGGAAACAACTCAAATATCCATCGACAGAATGGAGAAACAAGTTACACTATATTCGTACAGTAGAATACTATACCATTTGTGAAAAAGAAGAAATTACTGATACATGCAAGATGGTTCAATCACACAAAATGTGGAGTGAGGAAGCCAGATAGGAAAGAATACTACATATCAAATGATTTTATTTAAATGATGACCAAGGACAGGTAAAACTAGTTGAGGATGACGGAAGACAAAGCAGTGGTTCCTGGCGGGGCAGGGAGGTAGAAGCGAGGAAGATGAGGTGGGGACGTTGACTGGGAAGGGCCTGGGGAGACTTCAGGAACAGTGCTGATGTTCTGTGTCTGGATACAGCCAGCTGGTCAGTAGTTACAGGGTTTTATGCGCATGTAAAAATGCACTACATTGTATACTAAAGATTTATACTTGTCAGGGATGTTCGACCGCAATTAAAATAAAATTTAAAAAGAAATTCATGAACTCACAGAGATACCAAAAAAATCTGGTGGGAGGTGGAGATAGAAAGCTCATCTTTGGATAAGAATGCCTGCTACCAAATGTAGGAGGAATAAGAGAATTTAAAAACACCATTTTGTAAGAACTAACTTAATAGTTATTCAGAAAAGTGTCATCAGTGAAGTCCCAAAACACTAGATGAAAGGCTTTTGTGAAACAAGATATTCATAGATTACTTATTATATCCAAAGGGCAAGACTGTTTACCATAAGGAGGGCATTTGAACACATATGAACAAAATAATCAAACTCAGCATTAGGAAGAGAGAACAAATTGGCATCTTGAGTCTCTTAATGTGACTTAATGAGAATGACACAACATCTATGTAGATTTACTGCCAAAAATACTTAATCTGCATCTAACCACGAGAAAATAATCAGAAAATACCAGATCATGGGAGAGTCCACAAAACTGGCCTACACTCCTCAAAAGTTAATATGCAGACAAAAATAGGTGGAAGGACCATCACAGGCTGAAGGAGACTTAGGAGGCAGGATGCATAATTGCCATGTGTTACTGCTGACTGGACGCCGGATACCACCGATTGGGGATCACGGTGGGTAAATTAAAACTGACCACATGTTAGATAATATTATTGTACAAACGCTAGATTTCTTGAGTTGAATAGTTGGAGAATGTACTTGCTCATGGAAGATACATGCTGACATATATTCTTATAAGCTTTGTGACATTATGGGTAAAATGTCATGATATTGGCAATTGAGTTTCAAAGGAGAAACATACATAGGCAAAGATAAAGGCAAATGTGGTGGAAGGGGGAAAAAGTAGGAAGAGGGAGGGAGGGCAACCATAGCAACCATTGTGGCAGCAATTGTTTCATTGTGAAAACAACTGGGTTAATAAAATGCTGCATCTCTAATGACAAATGGAACCAGAAGTTTCCTGCCTTGCATGCCAACCTCCATGCCATAGGACTTTGGGATTTAAGGGCCTTGCAGGCCAGGAGGCCAGGACATGACTGAAGTAGAGGGAAAAGGAATCTAGGACACTACGCGCGATGGAGACCCTCAGAGAAACAGGAGGCGAAATATAACCAGCAAAAAGGGAGCCCACAGGGACACTTAAACAGTCCGGTACTCCCACATTTGGTGATGGAAGTTGGGGGGTGGGGTGATTCCCCCCCAGTAAATCATGTCCCCTGGGGTTTGGCTCTGAAGTAATATTTCCTGTGTGGTCCAGGATACCTCAGTCCAAAACCTGAATTTATTCAGTTCTTTCCTGGGGAATCACCTACAGCACAGGTCTTTCAGAATTCCCACATATAAAGATCAAAAAAGTCTGGGCTCACCACTCATGACTGTGGAACATGAGAAACTCGGCCAGATTAAAGTGCTGAGGGAAAAGAACACAGCCCAGAACTTTCGACCCAGGGAAAACCCACATCAAGAACCAAGGTGAAAATAATGACACCATTCAACAAAAACCTAAATCCTGTTGGTTCTGCTTCTCTGGAGAACCTTAACTAATACAGAGTTTGATAGTATGGGTGGTTCTAGAAATACAGAATTTTAAGGGTGGGTTTTCTGAATTGGTTCTGGGGGTTCTGGGATTGGCTGTCTGATCTGATTAGATCTGAGGATGATGATGACTCTCTCCAGTAAAGAGAGAGCACTAACAGTCCATGTGTGTCCGGCAGTAGACAGACACAAAATATCTACATCGAATTCTCCTGGCCAACTATTTATAAGAAGCAGAGAGCTGAAAGGTACATTTTTGGAAAACCAACGATTAAATATAAGTGCCTGGCATTAGGCTTTTGAATGCCAGGGCACCCATCTCCAATAAACATTGCCAGCTACACAGACAAAGAGCCTTCCAGCCTTCCTGCCTTCCTTCCTTCCTTCCTTCCTTCCTTCCTTCCTTCCTTCCTTCCTTCCTTCCTTCCTTCCTTCCTACCTCAGCCAGGCTGAGGTAGCTATGAAGTCCCCTTTTAGAAAACTCTGGGTCACCTGAAAAACTGTTTTAGTAATCCCGCTGCTCCCTTCTCACTCTCTAATTACAGCTCTTACATTTTAAATTTGCCAACAAAGAGTGAATCTGTGAAACCTTGGGCACCCCTGCCTTGGACATCAGTGAAGGCAGAGCCCCAGGCCCACACTCTCTCCCTCTCTCTACCTAGGACCTTGCTGTGTGGCCCTTGCATGTGCCGTGTACCCTCCAGGATTTATGAGTAATAAATAGTTTTTTCCAAAGCTCTCTGATGGTTGTTGCTGAGGCATGTCTCGCAGTCATAAGAACACAACACAACACTTCCGTTTCTGTCCCAACACTGACTCTGCTGGGCAACATCTGTGGGGCTCCTAGGACTACCCACAGGTAGTCCTGGCCCGGGTATGTGCCTTGGACATTCCTACCAATGCACCGGGGTTGATGGGGCAAGATTAGCTCAAAACACCAATGAATATAATAAGGTTGGCTTGTTGTTCCTATCTGCAGGGCAAAGTGGTAAAAGGAAAAAAAAAAAAAAAAGGATAAACTCAGAGATTCAAATTCCCTTTCCAAGTGCACATGGAACATTTCTCCAGGATGGATCACACATTAGGTCACAAAACGAGTCTTAACACATTTAAGAAGTCTGAAATCACACTAAGTATCTTTCCCAACTATGAGGAAATGAAACTAGAAATCGAAAGCAAAAGGAAAACTGGATAATTCACACATAAGTGGCAATTAAATACCAAGCTCTTGAACAACCAATATATCAAAGAACAAATGACAAGAAAAAGTATAAAAAAATCTTGAGACAAATGAAAACAAAACCATAAAACACAAAAGCAGTGTCAGAAAGTCAATGGTAGTAGATGCCCACATTAAAAAAGAAGAAAGATCTCAAAGCAATAACCTAATTTTACACTTTAAGGAAGGAGAAAAGAATGAATTAAATCCAAAGTTAGCAGAAGGAAGGAAATAATAAAGGTTAGAGCAGAAATAGATGAAATAGAAAATAAACAATAGAAGAAAACAATGAAACTAAGAATTGGGTATTTTAAAAAGTCATAAAAATTGAGGGGGCAAAGAGAAGGAAGAAACTACACACACACAATGATGGTGGTGGTCAAACAGGTATTACATTTGTCAAACTCTTTGGACACTTTAAAAGGATGAATTTTATTTATGTAAAGCATACTTCAATAAAGTTGGTTTTATAAAAGACTTAAAAGTCAGTTCTTTTAAATGACTAGTAAAATTGGTACACTTCTGGAAATGCAATCAAGAGGAGAAAAAGAATACACATAAGCAATTCCAGGAATGATAAAGAGGACATAACTACAGATAAAACAAGGCTTTTAAAGAAAATAAAAAATATTTTGAATATAATGGCAAAAAGATACATTTTTAGAAAAACCTAACTTCAAAAATTTCAAGAAGATATAACTTCAAAAATTTCAAGAAGATAAAAAATCTGAAAGGCCCCTAAAACCAGTTGAAACTCACACCACACATACAATAATCCCAGTTTACCAGGTGGATGCAACTAAACATTCAAGGGATGCAGCTATTTTTTAACATTAGAAAATCTATCAATGTAATTTACTACATTAATAGGTTAAAGAAAGCCGTATGATCATATCAAAAGATGCCATTTAACTGCTGTTCAAGAAAATGTATTTTAAAAAAGCACAAGACACATTCTATTATATTCATAGTCATTTTTATTGGGCTATAACATCAGAAAACATACATGGGGGACAGGTCACATAAATGACTCTATCAACAGTCCTGATGGTTACACAGCACCTGACAGCTCACAAATCACTTTCGTCCATCATCTGCCTAATCTTGCCACCTGCAAGTGGGTATTGCACTTTTTAAAATTTATAAATCAGGAAAGGGATTTAAAAGGGTGAACTGATTTTTCCCAAACTCCAATTACTTTCTTTATTTTGTTGTTTCTCTGATATCCCATTACATATCAAGCTAAAAATATCAGATATCTAAATATAGATAACACAATTAAAGAAATCAAGATTCTAAACCCAATTCTCCAGCGGTTTCCACATGCTCCTGGGACAAAGACAGAAACAAAAATGTTCAACTCTACAGTTTATATTCTTAGTCATATTTATCTTTCCTTCTCAAAATTTTAACCTATAATTAAACACTTGGTATTC
>NW_006434441.1:1957187-1970362 GCF_000325575.1 Pteropus alecto
CCCCAATAGCTTCTTCACAGCTAGATGAAGCTTGCAGCCTGGTGGTTTCTACCGACCAACCTGACAGCCTATCTCTGAGTAACGAGCGAGCTTTCCTCTTGGTAATTGGTCCTGACTGGTTACAAGTAACCCAGGTATGCCACAACTTCTGACATAACTTGACGCACTATTTCAGTGCCAAATGGAAGGATGTTGTGGGAAAGGTGGAAGAGTACTGTCCCCCATCCCTCCAAGGCCAGTGACAACCCTGGACATCAGATATAAAACAACATAAGGAGATTCTAAAAGAGGGGCTCGGAACCAGAAGCAAAACACAGCTCTGTGAGTCCCATGGGTTTTCCTTTCACTTCCTCTATCCTAGGCTGGGTTCTGAGGAAGCTGGTAACCCAGAAATGTACAAGCCTAGACGAAAATAAAGGCTCAAGGAAAGCCTGCTCTTTGCAGCCAACAGACTAGGAAATGAGCGGCTATGCAAGACAGAAAACTTTTACATGTAACCACCCTACTCTAGCCAAAGACCATAGGAGAAAGCATTAACACCACCAAAGACCGAGTGGTGGCCTACACTTCCACACTCACTGCGCTGTAACACCCACTCCCTGTGGACTCAGAGAAGGTCGAGTGAGGAGGCCTGCCTGAACAGAAGATTAGACATGATAGAGTCTCATAATATAAAACCTCAAATGCCCAGATTTCAAGTGAAAATTACTCATCACACCAAGAACCAAGAAAATCTCAGCTTGAATGAGAAGAAAATCCATAGATGCCAACCCTGAGGTGACTCAGAATGACCTGTTAGAGTAAAGCAGCCATCATAAAAATGCCTGTGAGCAATGATAAACACACTTGTCACAAATTTAAAAACAGTCTCAGCAAAGAAACAGACTGCAGAGAGAATCAAATGGAACTGAAAACACAATAACTGGAATAAAACCTGATGACAGGCTCTACAGCAGAGTGGAAGGGATAGAAGACAGAATCAGTGAACTTGGAGACCAAAAAATGGAAAATAGCCAACCAGAATGAGAGAGAAAATTGCTATGGACTGAATTGTGCCCCCCACCCCCAATTCATATGCTGAAGCCCTAACTCCCAGTGACTGTATTTAGAGACAGGGCTTTTGGAAGGTAAATAAGGTTAAAAAAGGTCGTGTCTGTAGGGTCATAATCGGATAGGGTTGGAGCCTCATCAGATGATGGAGGTGTGTGTGTGTGTGTGTGTGTGTGTGTGTGTGTGTGTGTGTGTGTGTGTGTGTCTGCACTCATGCACTGAAGAAAGGCTAAGAGGACACAGCAAGAAGGTGGACAGGAAGAGGGTCCTTACAATCAATCAAATTGCCTGGTACCTCAACCTGTCTTCCGGCCTCCAGAACTGAGAGAAACAAATTTCCGTTGTTTGAGCCCCATCTGTGGTATTTGGCAATGGCGTCTCGAGTAAACTGAGAAAAATTTTAATGCTGAGACGTGGGGTGCAGCTGTAACAAACAACTGAATATGTGAGACAGGCTCTGCAATGGGGCCAAGTGTAGAGGCTGGCTGGCTGTGAGGTGTGTGCTAGAAACATACACATTAAAAACCATTCTGGTGAGGTATCGGGAGGCAATGAGGACATGCTACTGGAAACAGGAAGCAAGGCGAGCCTTGTAGAATGGCAGTGGATTTGGCTGAACTGTGTCCCAATATTTGGGGAGGGAGAATTTGTGAGATATGAAACTAGACATCCAGCTGAGACTTCTAGGCAAAGTACTGATGGTGCAGCTTGTGTCCTCACCACTTGGGGTAAAGTGTGAGAGATGAACCGAAGAAGGACTTGTTAAGCAAAAAGGAAACAGAATTTGGAGACTTGGAAAATCCCATCCATCCATATTACACAGGCCAACAAGACAGCTTTGTTCTGCACACTGAGGCCCTGGCTGAATAAGCACGTGATGAAGACACCATGGGTATGACTCAGGGACTCAGCCATCTCAGCAGAAGCCAGGAATAGATGGGCTTATACCAGCAGAAACACCACAAACTGGGGCTGAAAGGGATAGTAAATACTGGACAGAATGAAGGCAGGCTGCCAGACTTGGTCACACAGGACCAGACATTCGAGCTGTTTGGGTGCAAATACACACTGCTTCAAGAAAAAGGAAGAGTGACTGAGTCCATTCAGAGCTCAGCAGCCTGTATCCTCAGTTTCAAAGGGTGGGAATGTCCCCTCAGTGTCAACAGACCAGATAGCCTCAGAATGAAGCTTTGTGGGGCAGGGCTGCTGCATCAGTGGGTCATGACAGTAGGGTGTCAGGCTGAAGAGGACTGCTCTGCAGCCATAAGATCTGATGGAATGTGCCTCATAGAGTTTTGGACTTGCTTAGGACCTGTCACCCCTTCCTCCCTTCCTTCCTACTGCTCCCCCAGAATGGGAATGTCTGTCTGGTGCCCGCTCTGCTATCATGTGTTGGAAGTACATAACTTATCTCGTTTCATAAGTTCACAGCTGGAGAGGAATCTGCCTCAGAAGGTATTTTACCTCAAATCTCACCCATTTCTGATTGACATGATATTGGAAGAGACTTTAGGCTTTAGGTTTGACTTTGAAATAAGTTAAGACTTTTGGGGGTTGTTGAATGGAACAGATGTATTTTGCATGTAAGAAGAACATGAATTTCGGGAAGCCAGGGGCAAAATACTGTGGACTGAATTGTACCCAAAATTCATATGTTGAAGTGCTACCTCCAAACGTGACTATATTTGGAGAGATGGCCATTTAGATGTAATTAAGGTTAAACAAAGTCATAAGAATGGGGTCCTAATCTGATAAGACCTTTGAATAGAGGAAAAAAATCTCTTCTCTCCTCTCTCTCTCTCACTACCCTCCACCCGCTTTCCACATATACACCAGGTAAAGGCCATGGAGGACACAGCAAGAAGGCAGCCTCTGCAAGCCAGGAACAGAGGCCTCAGCAGAGACCAAAGCCGACACCTTGCTCTTAGACTTCCAGCCTCTAGAACTGTGAGAAATGGATTTGTTGTTTGGACCACCCAGTCTATGATGTTTCATATGGCAGCTTGAGCTGACTAAGACAAAAATATACTGGGGTGGGGGGGAGGGGGAGAACAGAGCACCTCAGGAACCTGTGGAATCACAACCAAAGACCAAACTTTTGTGTCATCGGTATCCTGGAAGGAGAGAAAGGTGGGAGTGGGGTCTAGAAATGTATTCCAAGAAATGATGGCCGAAAATTCTCCAAATTTGGCAAAAGGCATAAATTGATGGTTTCAAAAAGCTAAGCAAACAGAATAAATTTAAAGAAATCCACACAAAGACACATCTTAGTCAAACGTGGACTCTCAACACAGAGCACAGGTTATTTTGTTCCCAAAATAACCTTAAAAGTTTCACTGAAAAGAATATACATATACAAAGATGTCATCTGCTCCTACCCAAGAGTAAAATGGTGAAAAGCATGTATTTAAGGTCTTTTCATTTTCTACAACCTACTATGCAGTGTCAGTTCAGGTCTACCACTAAATGTTACTACGGTATAAAAAAGTCTAAGGTACAAACTACATACAACAGAAGAAAGTCTTCATAAATACGTGCACTGTTGGGTAACTAAAACAGATGAAAAACGTCAAAAGTCCCTCTGAACTCCCCCTTTACAGGCTGCAAGTCTGACCCTGGGAGGCCACATGATTCCCAGTAGGAGATATCTCAGTAAGCAAGGTCTCAAAGGCACGAAGTGCAGATGCGAACTGCCAGGCCAACATTCCCTGGCTTCGAGGAAATCTGCCCTCGTGGAAACTTTGCAACTGACCAACTCGTTAAGTCTCTACTTTTCTTGGGTCTGAAGACTCCCTGGAGCAGTTGCCTCAATCGCCATCTCTTGAGTTTGTTCCCCTAGCTCTCTTTCCATCCTTTCCATCTACCTCCTTCATGGCCTTGTGCTCAAGACTAAAGGCAACTTCCCTTTCTCCGCCACTCCTGACCCTGGCAAGGTCATCATGAATTCTCAATCTCTTATTTGCATCCCTGAAATTCCCCTAAAAAACCACTGATCTCTTTTAAATCCCATCCTCTTGGAATGATGAGGCTGCCTAGCCCAATCGAGATGCCCTCTTTCTGCTATGGCATACCGTATTTGTCTCTCAAGGATTTGGTAGCTTACATACACATTAGGGTGTTGGAAATCATTTTCCTTTATCTCCTGGGAAATTCATAATGTCCTCCATCCATCAGGACAATTCAAAGAATGTAAAACCCTTCTTTCACATTCTAAGTAAGCTCTGTCCCATATCAACAAAGACTTCTCATGAACACCTTTTTTGTAACAGTCTTAAATTTCTTTGTAGCCCTCACAGCATAAGTAGTAAATGTTCCATAAATATGTTCTGAATGTACCATATTTACAGTCTTTATCCAGTATGGATTCTCTTTTGTTGGCCAAAGGCTGAACGCTCACTAAAAGCTTTTCCATATTCTTTGGCTTTCCCTCTAGCGTGAGTTTTCTGGTGCTTTGTGAGGGATGAGCTCTGGCTGAAGGCTTTCCCACACTCCTCACACATGTAAGGCTTCCCTCCAGTGTGAGTTTTCTGGTGGTGAGAAAGGGACGAGTTCTGGCTGAAGGCTTTCCCACATTCCTCACACATGTAAGGCTTCCCTACAGTGTGAGTTTTTTGGTGCTTTGTGAGGGATGAGCTCTGGCTGAAGGCTTTCCCACACTCCCCACACTTGTAAGGCTTCTCTCCAGTGTGTGTCCTTTGATGGCGGATAAGGGCTGAACGGTCACTGAAGGCTTTGGCACAGTCACTGCATTGATAGGGCTTCTCCCCCGTGTGAGTTCTTTGGTGCTGAGTCAGGGCCGAGCAGTAGCCAAAGGCTTTCCCACACTCGGTGCACTCATAGGGCCTCTCCCCAGTGTGAGTTCTCTGGTGCTGGATGAGGCCTGATCGATCACTAAAAGCTTTCCCACATTCGTTACACTTGTAGGGTTTCTCTCCAGTATGAATGACCTGGTGCTGGGTAAGGAAAGTGCTCTGGCTGAAGGCCTTCCCACATTCGGGACACTCGTAAGGTTTCTCTCCAGTATGAATTCGCTGGTGTTGAGTGAGGTATGAGCTCTGGTTGAAGGCCTTACCGCACTCACTGCATTCATAGGGTTTCTCTCCAGTGTGAATTATGTGATGCCGAATAAGGGCCGAGCGGTGGCTGAAGGCTCTCTCACACTCGTGACACTTGTAGGGTTTCTCTCCGGTGTGAATCCTCTGGTGCAGAGTCAAGTGTATGCTCTGGCTGAAGGCTTTGCCACACTCGTGACACTCATAGGGCTTCTCTCCTGTATGAATCCTCTGATGCAGGACAAAAGCTGAGTAGTAACTGAAGGCCTTTTCACACTCAATACACTTCCAAGGTTTCTCTCCGGCACAAATTCGCTCATGCCTCACTAGATCTGAATTCTGCTTTAGGTTCTTTTTAAATGAATCACAATTACGGAGTCTCTCTCCTTGTTGTTGAACAAGTAATGACCTCCGTCTAAAATTTCTTCCAAATTCATCACACTGGTAACTTCTCTCCCCAGAAGATTTTTTCAGAGTGACAACTTCTTGTACTAAATGTTTCTCATGGTTTTCCTGCTCACTCTCTAAAGAATCCTCACATCCACTGGCCCCTTCCTTTGGAAATCTTTCTATTAACATTCCAGGGGTTGACTCTTCTTCAGAAACATCCTGCTCTGGGGTTAGCTCCTTGCTCTCTGGTCTTGTCTCCCAGTCTGATAGAAACAACAAAAACGCACATGTATTACTTCCTACACTGAGAGTAAAGTAATTGATGTGGTAGGAAAATAATGAAACAAAGAAACAAAAAAAGCTTACCGGGAACACATTAACTTGAAAGCTGTCAAAACAGCCTTGGAATTTGAGAGAACATGACAACAGAAAGATGACTAGACAAAGAAGTACAGCTGATACAGGGGGAGGGTGAGCAGGCACTCACGATTCCTCTGTCCAGCCAGGTGGGAAATGGGAAAGAATAACGGACCAAGACTAAGCAGAAGAGATGTGGGGAAATGGCAGGTAAAAGAGTTTGGGAGGCAGGGCTGGGATCAGAGAAAGATGGTTTTCCAGGGACCGCCTACTGCCACCACCCACCAGAGCCTTGTCACTTCACACCTTGACAATGAGCAGTGTTAGCGCATTCCTGACCACCAATATTTTCCTGTTCCAAAATGTCCCAATCACTGCTAACAGACTAACCTTCCAAAACGACCCCTCTTACACAAAAATCTCTGTTGGTTCCACTGCCTTGAGATGAGACACCAATTTCAGAAGCTAGCATTCAAATCATCATGAAGCTTAGTAATTACATAGCAGCTGATCATCACTGACTGCCCTACGCCCGACAAACTGGAAAGAGTAGAACAGAACCAAGTTTGTTTCTTTTAAATGAGTAGGGGATACCTGCCTCCCAAATCCTAAGCTTCCTAGTAACAGTTTGGGGAGAAAAGGTTCATTGCTAAAAATGTTTAAATATTTCCAGACTTAAATGGTCTTTAATATTCATTCCGAGCATGATGCTACATGAAATAAATGAATACTATCCAATGTTCTCAACTACACATCATAATCAGGGAAGTGCCTGGGATTTTAAAGGACACATAGGTAGAAATAGGTTAAAGACAAATGGACCTTCAGCTAAAGAGAGTGGAAGAAACAAAAGCCTCAAAGACACTTGCCTGTCTGGTGTTAAGGGTTCAAACTGGAGAACAGAGAAGGTCTAACAGTTAGGCAAGTAGACTATTTAAGGCCTTGGAAGAAGGTAGAGAAATACACAACTGGCAGAGTAGGCAACTCGCTGTAGGGAATCCAGCATACTCTGCTGCCTCAGTTGGACAAGATTAAACTAAAGACAATCTAATCATCTGGGAGCCTATTGTGGTAATTCAGTCTGACAGAAGTGACAATGACAAATCCACAACATCTTTCAAAATGTTATGACCAGGACATAATCAACAGACACCATCTGGTTAGCACAGAGCCAGCTACTGTTCTCAACATTTCTCTTAGATTTTTTTCATTTGATCCTTGTAACAACCCTATGAGTTAAGTGCTCTCATTATCGCCATTTACAGTTGGGGAATCTGGGTCACACAGAGGATTATTCACTTGTTAAAGGGGCCAAGAGCTAGTGAGTGGCTGAGACTGGCTTTGAACCCAGGAAGATTGGAGCCCAAGTCTGCGCTCGTAACCACATGCTACACTGCCTCTGTTTAGACAGAGAAGAAAACTGGGAAAATGCAGATATCCATTTATAGTCATCACTCCGAGACAGAAAGGAATATTCTGCACAGATCAAGGAACATACACGAAATGGCCTGGTTTCAAGCCTTGCACCCAAGCAAATAACTAACAAACATTAAAATATTGACTTCATTTCACATTATTGGGGGTGGAAAGTGTTTACTTTCTAAGACATAAAATTATGAATTTATAGCAGATCATTACCCACAGAGGGGGAGTGTGGCACGGAAGGGACTTTGACTTTTCCCTGGGCCTAGCAAAATCTGGAAAGGCTTCCCAAGCATTTCAAAGGCACTTTTCCCAGTGCTCACCTGGGTTATGTCCCATTTCCACCACTGGCTCACCTGGACTAGTTGCTTTCGGGACTTTTCTCTCCAGCTCCTCCCCATGCTCCACCTGAGAGATTACACCAGGCTTGGAAATCGGCAGCCCTGTTCATGGGGAAAAAAAAGGGGTCCAGTAAAAAGTTCAGAGTTAGCTCCCTGGCCATCAGGAAAGACGGTAAAAGAGAGAGAAATGGGTTCTGGGTTCTCCCTTGCTAGTATGCAGAATGCAGCAGGAAGGTTGAGGCAGGGTCTATCTGAATTCAGAAGAATTGGGTCGCCCGTTTTTACCTCTCCCTGGTCAAAGAATAAGCACCCATTTCTTAAGAGGTGTTTTCACCAGAACTTCGTGGAAACACCAGTGGTCAGAGAGTAAAGACAGATGCTACCTCCTGGCGGATGCGATAAGAAGGAGTCTGTTTCTATCTCTCTGAGTGTTAAAACTATACCCAGAAACAGAAAGCAGAAACTGCCGGTCCTGTCTCGGGCCTTCCAGGGATTAAGACTCTTAGAATCTGAGAACCTGAGTGCTCTAGGAACTGCGGAGGTAGAGGCACCACACCTGGCAAACTCACAAGGGCGGAGCTGGGGCGTCCTTACCCAGCAAGACCAGATTCCTATGCTTTTCCTGCATGTGTCCCCGAGGAGGGTGCCGCTGCCCCCACTGGGTGAGAGCTTCAGCCATATCCCCGATGAGCACCGACTTCTGAAAAAACAAACACATTCATGCTCACCAAGGGACTTCCTTCCAGAAGCCTCTGAGAAGGACTCAGACTAACAGCATAGAAGGAAGACAAGCAGGGCAGCAAGGTCTCTTCCAACACTGAGATTCTCTGGTGTATAGTCATGCCCCCATATCTGTGGGAGACACATTCCAAGACCCCCAGTGGATGCCTGAAACCACAGACAGTACCAAACCGTATATAAAGTTTTTTTCCTATACATACATACCTTTCACTTAAAAGAAATACTTTATGGCTTCTCGTTGGCATATCTGAATCTCAAGCATCACTATTCCTTTGCTTTGGGGCCATTATTAAATAAAATATAGGTGATTTGAACATAGGCACTGCGATACTGTGACAGTTGGTCTGAAAACCGAGATGGCTACTCTAATAGGTGGGGATCATATATAGTGTAGAGATGCCTGACAAAGGGCTGATGCACATTCTGGGTGGGATGGAGTGGGATGGACAGCATGAGATTTCATCATGCTACTCAGAAGAGCACACAATTTAAAATTTATGACTTGTTTATTTCTGGAATTTTCCACTTAATATTTCTGGACCATGGTTGACCCCACGTAACTGAAACTGCAGAATGTGAAACTGTGGTTAAAGGGGGATGACTGTATTTGCAGCCACAGACTTGCTCCTTGCCTCCATGCATCAGGACTGCATGTCACCTGCAAGTAGGAAAGAAAGCACCTTTGACATAAAACCTAAAGGTAACAAGTTATTAGTTTATGTACCAATAAAGTAGATTAGAGAACTATAGAAATCCTTACTATTTAGACATGGGAAAGTGGAGAAAATATAATTACTAATGAAAATATAATTATAATTTCCTTATGGTATGCTTTTGAAATATAAAGAAGTTCAAGAAATATTAAATATTTTTCTCTCTAGTTTTCCTTAGAGAATAAAATCAGTCCAATATATATTAAACATTCAGATGTTTGCTACATGTCACAAAGATTTACTTGTAAAACAGTATCTCAAACCCAAATTATTATGCAAGGTCCCAAACGCTCTTACCATTTCTCGTAGTGGTCAGATGGGTAGAGCCTCGCCCTGCCTCAATCCCACCATACACAACTGCCCTGGCATTCTCTGTGCTCCAGCTGCTGGCTGCCTTTCAGCTGTCTGCAGTGTGTGCCACGCTCCCTTTGGCCCCTTTCCACGTGCTGCTTCCTGTTCCTGAAAGCTCTCCATACCTAGTCTTTTAAGCTATTTTAATCCTGCTCATGCTTCACATCTCAGCTCAGATGTCACCTCCTTCGAGAAAGCCTTCTTTGATCCTCTGGGTGGTAGCACCAGGCCCCTTCCTTTCTTTTGGCTCACACACACCCTGAAGGGACTCTCTGATCAACATGTCTATCCCACTCGGGGAAAGTTCCCCAAGAGCAGAAACCAGGCCTGTAATTGCTCGCTGTAGTGGCATGAGCAGCTGGCACAGAGCAAAAGCACAGCGAACATTCATCATACAGCTGAAGGAAGGAAGGAACACTTGAACAAGAATGAGCAGGAAAAGTTTAAATGAGGTGTTCTATAAAGTGTGCATGGAAATGGAGATGGGGAGGGGAACAGAAGTGTAGCAAACACTGAAAACATTGTAGGAACATTCACTCCAGCCTAACCTTGACCGATGACAGGCACAAGGTTTAGACTGTCTATTCAAATGTGGGTGAAAGAACAGGGTGGGTAATGCTCCTTTGAATTTGCTTATTGTAGATAAGACAAATATCTAATAATTTTTCTATTACGAAATGTCTATACAACTTCAATTTAAATGAGACCCATTAAAATAGACCAGTCCCTGAGATACTAGCAAATGAATCAGTCTTACTCCTCTTGGAAGCATCACTGTCACGACAGCCCCTGAACATATGTATGAACATAATGGTTAATTTTGTTTATATCCAGCATTCTAACGTTTATGATATAACCCTTCAAAAACAACTGGTAAAATAATTCATCTAATGAAATAAAGTTAAAAGAACTACCTACTTTGAAAATCCTCTACTCCAAATAACTTAACTCTTTATTCTAATACTTGAAGTATGAACTCACTACTCTTTATGGTCCCTGAAGGCCAAATGCCTCAGCGATGATCAACACAAGCAAATGCAGCATGTTCACCTTGTGGGGCCTCTCCAGACTTCCATGGGCCTTCTTTGCCTTTGGAATAACACCCACTGGAGATTTACCTGCGGACTGCCTACGACATATGCCAACTTCCCTCACCACAGTCCAGCTCACTCCACAATGACACACACACCCCTTGAAGACCTCCAACTCTCTCATAACTTGGGAGACTTTTTTTGGCCAAGCTGTTCCCTCTCTCAGAATACTCCTGTATTCTATTTTCCAACTACCTACTGTCCCTTGTTTTTCAAAGTGCAACTTTTATCCCAGTATTTTTTTCCCAGATACTCTAGAGGATGAAAACCTCTTCTATGACCTATTATACCTTGTCTGTACCAGTCATTTCTGCATTTTAAAAAAACATATATTTCTTCTCATTGTTGAATTATTTTATCTATATCTGACTTCCTCAGTAAACTTCATAGACAGGGGCAACTGGCTTTTATATCTTTGTTCCTCCACCACCAGGCCAGTCACAGAGCTAGAGAGCTCTAAGTGTGCATGAAGCTCTAAGTGGCTAGTGAAGCAATGCCGGGAGGGAAAGTTCTGCACAGATGAGGAGCATTTACTGTGAGGTCCACCACACATCAGTTCATCGGAGTGCAACCAGTGGGCTAGGAATCAGGGCTGAGTAATTCCATAACTATGGAAGAAACCATACCCATGCTCTAAGAACATAAGAAAAAAAGAAAAAGAGGAGTAATCTAGACCCACCTGGGATGCAGGGGTCAGCAGCACAGTGGTCACACCATTTTTTGGGTTTCCAGCATGGGGAAGGTCAGAATCCTCAGAAAGAGACCCTACAAGAGACAGGAGCCATGATGATTTCTCGTGCCTCTCAGTAAACTCGCAGAAACTGCCATACACAGCCACTTGTCACCTAAGAGCCAACCCAGGGAACCATGGGACAACCCCATAATGTCCCAGACAACCGTGACCAAGGCTGTCTCAGGCTCCTCCGCCCTTAAATGCCAGCGGAACTCCGCTATGAGGATCTGGACACATAAGTTAAACACATGTCTATCTGCCATCTGCTGAGTGACAGTCAAAATAGTACTCAAAGTGTCTGTGTCAACCTGAGACTCACTTAATGACTCGTTTCTGTTCTATTCCAAGCTCACTGGATGCACGGAGACTAAATTCTTTTTGAACATTGGCTTTTCAAATACAATACTGGCTTCCTCAGGAAAGCGATGGGTTGGTCTTGCAGGCGGAAAAAAATCCAAGATTCTCAACAAATCCTGTGACTTCTCAAATTCTGACTTTCCCCATCTGCCAAATGGGTCTAATACTCTTCCCATCACCCCCTGGGGTTCCCGTGAGGACAAAAGGAAGTCGTTGTCCAGTCAAACTGTCAGACCTGTCAATGTGGGGATAAGGGAGGCTTGCACCATGCTGCAGGCCCGCAGGCACTGCAGGTAGCGGCTCCCCCTCCTGGAAAGGGCTCTCCCACAGAAGAGAGACGCTTCACCTTACCGAGCCGGCCCGGATGGAGGGCTGCCCGTCTCCTTCTATCCCTCCAGCAGGCACCGCGCCGCATCCCTCCAAAATTCTCACCTCTGCCCCCACGCTCCATGGCGCCTCCCTCCCCGGCCCGCACAGGAGACTCCCGCCACGGGACTCAGGGATCCACCGCTCTGTCCACCAAGAGGCCCGGGTAGGCGCGTGACCCTTGCTAGGCCGCACGGCGCCCCCCCACCCGGGGGGCCTCCTGCCGCCCTCCGTCCAGCCACGCAAGCTTAGGAGGACCTGCGCTCAGCCCGCCTGGACTCCAGGCTAGACCTCACGCCAGACGCCGAAGAAGCCGGGCGGCAACAGAGGCGCCTGGGAGCCGGCGGGATCAAGTCGCGCCGCCCGAACGCGTGGTCGAACTACACCTCCCAGAACCCTCGGCGCGGCATGGTGCATCACCGGACGCCGCGTCCCACAGGCCCTCGCGGCACGTGCGTCAGGCAACCCTCCGCGGTCTGAGCAGTGTCTCCCGCGAGGACGCTGGTTGGTCCCCGGCCTGGGGCGTTTGGTCTCTCGGGAAGACCTTTCCCAGGCAACCGGAGAGCCCCCCCTTCCTTGAGGCCGACTCTTGGCTCTGGCCCCAGAAGATGCCCCCGGCCACGCCAAACCGCTCCTTGCTTGGGACCATCACTCCCCATAGCTGGACCCCGCTGAGGGCGGCGCCCCCACTCCCAGCGGTCCCCCCTCAGCTGTGTTCGCTCGGAGGGGAGACCCCTTTATCGCACCTTTTACTGCGCGTACCGGTGGGAATGGAGACTACCTCATGTAGCGCGGGATGTTTATTCCAGCTGCACCTTGGAGTAAGGACAAGTACAATCTCAGTCCCGTAAATCACCGCAATACAGAAACAGCCAGGTCCCCGCTGGTCCGGCTGACCTCCAGGAGCCTGGAACCTGCAAGTCCTGCCGACTCCCACCAGCTCGGGAGCCGCTGGCCGGGGTAGGGGTGTATCGTTAGGCTAGTGCATGCTCTCGCTTGTCTTCCCACTATAACCAATTTCCTATTCAGCTCAAATTCCCAATCAAATTAGCCTGACTCTCCGTGTTTGGATACAGGTCGCAATGTCCGTTTGTCCTTTCTCTAATAGAGTCCCCACTTTTCGCTAGGCCTTGCGCTTCCCAGAGTAAAGGTTACATTTCTCATCACCCCTACCTCTTGCCAGAGGGATGAAGGAAAAGTGATTCTTAAAG
>NW_006434441.1:1970390-2013322 GCF_000325575.1 Pteropus alecto
ACACAGACAAGGAGCATGTGGACAAAGGACAAGGCCCTAAGAATGGTGAACCAACCAAACAGCAGGAACTGAGCCGGGTATTGTTCAGAGTAGAGATATAAACTGCTCTTTTGTATAAGCCCCTATTAATTATACCAGGGTTTTGCTACACAAAGAGCCACACTTACCTAACTGGTCCCCAGGCTGGCTGCTTTTGGTCCAGTTGGCTAGAGCTGGAGGAAAGGGAACATGTGGAGAATACCACTCTGCCAGCTCAAAGAACAACTAGAGGATGTCCCGGACCCTTCCATCAGCAGGAGGTAAGGAGTGAGCAGTTTCCTTAAAAAAAAAAAAAGGTGTTTATTAAAGACCCTACCAACTGACAGGTCTGGACACCAGGAGATACCCTTTTAACTTTTGTTAATCATCGCCCGCCACAGAAATCCCATCTTGTAACCAAATCAATGGTCAGTTCTCAGTCATATCACTCAACCTACTGACAGCAGTTGATAAAACTGACTTCTCTCTCCTGGAAACATTCTGGTTTTCCTCCTTGACTGGTCATTCCTTCTTGGTCTCCTTAAGTAGTTCCTTCTCTTCCCAGCCTCTAGGTTCTCAAACTGTCTCATGATCTGAATCGCCTAGAGGGCTTGTTAAATATGGTGCTACAAAACACCCTATCAGGATGTCTGGGTGGGGCCTGAGAATTTGCATTTCTAACAAGTTCCTAAGTGATGCCGAAGCTGCTCATTTGGGAACCAACTATATGCTGGAATGTCCCAGGGCTTAACAGATAGTGGGGGCAAACTGTAACATCCAAATGTGATCAAATCCCAGTTTATATCTCCAGCCATTAAATCCACATTCCAGTTAGACAGAAAGGAAGGACAAGGGCAAAAAAGGGAGTTTCTTAGCTATCCCTCTGTCTTTTAAGGTGCCTTTCCTGAAATCCTGCCCAACAAATTCCAATCATATTAATATACCATTGGCCTGATATTTGACATGGCAGCATTTTGTTGGCTTGATACTTTGCTGCAAGAGAGTCTGAGAAATATAGTTGGGCACTCCACTGCTCAGAATGGACCCATTTCCTGTTATTAAGGAAGAGAAGAATAATGACTACAAGGTAGGCAACCAACAGCCTCTGTCATAGTACATATTGCTTAGCGCTCATTATCAACACTTTAGCTATTACAAGTGGATTGCGAGGTTCTATAAAATGGCTCAATACATTGAACTGCTGGTCATGGGATCTTTGGTCATTTGCCTCTTCTGCAGACTTTGCACAGGTTTTATACACATGACGATGGAAAGAAATCCACATCTTCACATGGTCCCTATGACATGTTCAATAGGCCGGGCACTGTCCCAGGGGCCAGATCTTTGATCATCATGGGGACTGATTTTTGTGGCCTCTACTGCTAGGCTTTACCATCACTCCATCTGTCCTGTCTAAAGTCCCAGCTTCCTGCTTATTCAGATGAAAGGAGAGAGTGCCATGCTAATTCTCTACCCTTCATCTGCTGGTGAGCCAATGTGGCACAAGAAATTAAAATAATTGCACTTTTTAAAAATACCTAGACACAAAGGCTCCATCCTTCTCATCTTGGTGCCCACGCTCTCAGCTGATCTCTGGTATACTGCTTTATTACTAAGCAGGAATTCTCACAGGTGCAGGTGTGAGAAACTCAACATGTGTGTCTACTATGTAGTGTGGATAGGACAGTCAGCATTTTGGTTCCACAGGTACTGATGTCAAGGGCAAGAAGGCTGTCATGTCTAGTAAAGCTTGGTGGCCTGGCTTTCGGTCACATCCTCATGTCTGCTGCTTGTACTAAAGGGTGACCACACGTGGATGAGCCAAGTTTGAGTTAGTCTTGCTTGGCGTTATCTTTTGAGATTAGACCTAGCCCCATCTCCCAGTTCATTGTGGCTGGCTTACTCAGCCTGGGACCCTGCCCAGCTGCCATGGCTACAGCTGGTTATTGCAACTGGACTTAGAATGTTTTGGTATGAGTATTTTTCCCTTCGGCAGCTGAGTGAAGATGTGATAAGAAAAGGAAGGCAGTGTGTCTGGGGTATGCATGGAATGGCAGGGCCAGGCTAAGGAATGTGTCATCAATGAGATTAAAACAAACATAAAAACCACCACCACCCTAGAAACAAGAATAGTTGGGTGACAGGTCGGTCCACCAAAGCCCAGAGGTCAGAAGAGCCACAGGTCAGGGAGCCCAGATCAGTGCTCCATGGAGCTGCAGGAAGAGTGGATGAAGAACTAATAGCACAACAGTGAAGGAATTTGCAGTCCTCATTCAAGATTAGCTTGACGTTTTATTTTCCTACTGAAGTTTCTAGTTCAGAAAGTGCGTTTGATTTGGGACTCAAGTTCTCATTCATTCAGCATGCAGATTTTCTCTACCGTATCTCAAAGCTCTCTAGCATTATCGATCTTTTCCTTTGAGGAGCTGATTCATGGAGTGCATCTGCTAACTTGTGCTAGAAGTATTCTTTTAAAATTCAGATAGGGCTTATTAAGTGCCAGAGAGATTATTTCATTTCTTTGAAACTCATTTTAAAGCCGTAGACTAAACCACTATGAACACTACGAAGTCTTTCACCTTCTGTCTCAATGTTAGCATACTTTCAACTTGATTAGTTCCTGATTCCAAGATTAGATCCCACTAATGGCCATCAGATGAAGCTAAAACCTCAAAATTTAAGGCCTCCACTACTGCATGCCTATTGTGAAATGCCAAGCAAAAGGTAAAGGCCCATTTTTCTCAGAATTTTTAGCAGGATATGGAACAGTATTTCACATTTAAAAAAAATATATTCTGCAGAATGCCAAATTTAAAACAAAGGAAGAACTATTAAATGTGTGTCCCCACTTTTTCAATTATCTCTGTACTCAAGTCTGTTAGAATTCTGAGTTTGTTCTAGTCTCATCTTGCTGACAATGCTAGAATATTTTAGGGAAATACTTGATCCTTGTTTTGCATTTAGTAAGGCGGTAATGAAAGATTCAGAACTCAGAGATGGTCATCAGCCAAAAGGCTGCCAATAGTCTCTTTTATTTTCTACTTAACATTATTAAATAATATCAGGTATTACCCACTCTAATAGATTCTGTACTGTTTTCCTCAAGCTTCTTCAGAAGTCTACACATGAAGTCTTCCCTGCTGCTCATCTGCTGGAAGAAAGGTGGGCCAAGATCAAAAGGGATGTCGGTAGGATGGGGAGGGTTGTTTGGCAACGCAGCTTCTTGAATCTGACCATAACTCCCAGGAGAAATGCATCTTGGCCCCCTGGGCTCCATGCAGGGCCATCTGGGTTGCAGAGAGCCTTTCAGAATCAAGTCTTCTCTGGATTTTATTTTAAGCAGATTCCTGGAGTCAAAGTTGCCTGATGCCTGATCTTTAAAAATAAAAATATTGTGCTGGGCCCAGAGAATGAATTTGGGGAGTCAGGATTTAAAAATTCAGCAATGTGGGATGACATCAAGGCAAACCTAAGTATTCAGAGCTTTCACTAACCGAGGAGCAGTTTGGGGTCCTGAGGAAGGTAAGGATGGACAGGAAGGGGTCATTTGGAAAGATGGGCCTAACAGTAATATGTAAAATGTAACCACGACAGAAGCTGTTGATGTTGACCAAATACTTTCCTAGCTTCTTGGTGCTGGGTTCTGGCTTGTGAGATGTGGACAGAAGTGATGGCCCTTAAAAATACCCCGCAGAATCCTCTGGCTTTCTCTCCCATGATGACCTTGCAGGCAACGTGTTCTGGATCATGATGGAGTAAAGCAGGCCAACTCACCTCAGAGTTTCCATGAGAAAGGAACCTTTATTTGGGGGTTTACATATTATGGAAGCATAGCTGAATATACCCCTCTTTGATGACAAAGAGGGGAGAATTTGAATCAGAAAGTGACAACTGTAGTAGTGGGAGTCTGAGATGATGGAGGTATAGGCTAGACAGAATTCAGAGAAAAGGATGAATCCAAGAGGTGCTTTAAATAAAACTGGGTAAGAAGAAAAATTATTATTCTGATAAATATTTATTGAGCTCCTGTTATTTGTAAGGCACTGTGTGACATACAAAGACATAAGTCATGCCTCCAAGTGCTTACGATCTAGTTGAGGAGATAATACATGTACATAAATTATAAAACAAACCTTACAACATAATGGTAAAGGGAATAGAATTTGAAGGTAGACCTTTATTGAAGACCTGGCTTCATCTTGGGCAAGTTATTTAACCCCTCTAAACTCCACTTGCTCATCTGTAAAGTGCAGGTAGTAGCCATACCCACTTCACAGGGTCATCGAGGGGACGGACCAAATAACCCTCTGTAGAACTCCGACTGAGTGCTTACCCTGTAATAAGCACTGAATAAGTGCTAGCTATTTGTAGTAGCATATTAAGAAATCTAAAAGCTTGGACACAAATGAACAAAGTCAGTTCCAAAAAGCGCTCCTAGAGAGGAACTATTCTGGAAACACCAGTCCTGCTCTGATATCATTTCGCCTTTCCCCTCCTGCTGTGGCCTCCAGTTATGTAAAGTGCAGTGAGACCTAGCGCCCCAGACCAGAGGTGTCTGAGGATCGCCTCTAACATTTATCCTGTCGTCTGACAAACTTCTGCAACAGTCGCACCCTAATTTCCGTCAACTCAGTTCAATTCTAGAACATAGTAGGTAAAGAGAGATTTTATTCAAGCACTATGGTAGCAGAGGCAGGAAAGGACAGTAGTAGCCAGAATAGGTAGAATGACTGAATGACAGGATTTGTTTAAGATGAGGAAGACCTATTTTAAATTTTCACAGAGGTCTTTTGACTAAAGCTTTCACCCAACTCAGTCTATTCCCTGTTTGGCATAACGCCGCTGATGTTGAATAACTGACGACTTAGAACTGAAAACTTTCCCACACACACTGCATTCAAAGGGTTTCTCCCCCGTGTGAACCCTTTGATGCCGCGTGAGCCGGCTTCTCTGGCTAAAGGCTTTCCCACACTCACTGCACTCATAGGGCTTGTCTCCAGTGTGAATCTTCTGATGCTGCGTAAGCGATGAGCGGTCAAAAAACGCTTTCCCACACTCGCTGCACTGGTAGCGAGGCTCTCCAGCATGAGCTTTTTGATGTCTATTTAAGGATGAGACACCATAAAAAGCTTTCCCACACTCGTTACATTCATAAGGCTTCCTGCCAGTGTGGATTAGCTGGTGTCGTGTAAGAATGCTTTTCTGGCTGAAGGCTTTCCCACACTGACTGCATTCATAAGGGCTTTCTCCGGTATGAATTCTCTGATGCCGAGTGAGGGATGAACGGTCAAAGAAAGCTTTCCCACACTCGCTGCATTTAAACGGCTTCTCCCCGGTGTGAATTCGCTGATGAACAGTCAGGGATGAACGGTCGAAAAAAGCTTTTCCACACACACTGCACTCGTATGGGCTTTCCCCCGTGTGTGACATCAGATGTCTGCTGAGACTGCACCTGTGACTGAAGACTTTCCCACACTCGCCACACTTAAAGGGCTTCTCTCCAGTGTGAATTCGCTGATGTACAGTTAAGGACGAACGGTTGAAAAAGGCTTTCCCACACTCATGACAGTCATAGGGCTTCTCTCCTGTGTGAGTCCTCTGATGGCGGATAAGGGATGAGTGGTCAAAAAAGGTCTTGCCACAATTGCTGCATTCCTGGCCTCTGTCCTTAGTGAGAATTTTCTTAGGAGGGGTCGACCCTTGCCACAAGCTGTCCTCCTTGGAAAAGGGTTTCTTGCAAATTTCCACTGCACAGCCTTCCTTCTCTGCTTCCAGCCCACCTTCCAGGGCACGAACTTTAAATTTAGAACACAGAGGACTTTTTCTTCCGAGCTTTTCTCTAGATGTGCCTTCTGATATTTTGTCTTCTGAAGCACCTTGAATTTCAGGCTTAGTCTCCCAGTCTGAAACAGACAGAAAACATAGATGCAGTGTCTTTCCTGCACTAAGCGATATTGCAGCAGAAAGAAATACCATGAAAAATCTGAAAACTAATACAGTCACTGCATTTCTTGCTCCCACAAAGAGTCATATACTTTAATGGAAAGACCTGATTTTGAGAACGAAGAAGGCAGAGAACAGAACTGACAGTGGACATCTCAGGAAAGAGAATTCCCACTGGGAGCATGGCAGGACAATTAGGAGAGTATGCAAAGTGTTCAACTGTGAATGCGCAATGTGACAAGTCTGAGAAAATAGTCTTTGGTGAGTGAAGATGAATAATACTTTCAGGTGTGGAGAGAAAATGAAAGCTGGTGGGTGACAGAGAACAGCACTACAGCAGAAGATTTACATTTGCGTAAAAGGTGAGAGCTAACACTCCCTTTCACACCCCCCCAAATAACAACCATGGAACAAAACAAACTCTGCCCTGCCCTGCTCATATGCAGTTACCTAGAGAAGCACCCCCTGGACAGCCTCTCTCCTCAGATCCACGAAGTTCAATAATCCAAGGCTTATCTGCTCTGTTCAACTGGAAAATCACATCAGGCTGAGGAACGGGAAGTCCTGCTCATGGAGAGAGAAACAAGCCAGGCATGTGACGAAAATACAGGACCACTCCAAAGCTTAATCTCAGCCTCTAGGACTTTTGGAGAGAAATGCACAAGGCAGACCATGCACGTGAGAGTGCAGAGGACAGAGTAACACAGAAGATGCAGGGACATCTGGGTGGAGGTCAATACTGAGGGTCTAACACAGAAAAAGGGGCACTTGGTCAAGATGCTGATAAAATCCCCTCAGGTGAAAGTGTCTGATTCCCCCTGGAGACAAATGGGACGCTCTTGGCATTAGCATTGATAGGATGGGGGGAATGGGTCCTTGGCTCAGGGAAGATAACAATGAAAAGAGCCCATCTTGAGTAAAAATGTATAATGAAAGTGCCTGTTTTTGTTCATCTGTTGACCCTTTCTTATTATGCTTTTATTTAAAGTGGGTCATGTTCATTGTAGAAAAATTAGAAGTCAAAAGAAAAATCACCTTTTGTACTTCGTATCCATTTCTTTCTTTCTATTCATTTGGATACCAAAAGATACCTGTAGATACATTGTTAAAAACCAGGTAATGATATAATGTTTATTTGTAAACTTGTTTTTTTCACATAATTAATTAAAAATATTTTATTTCAGTTAGCACAGATCTACCTCACCATTTTAATGCCTACATATTATTCTTTATGGGATAATTAATTTACTTACTCTGAGACATTTCAAGCTGTTTTTAATGTTTTGCTGTCAACAAACAATGACATGAGCTTGTGTACCACATGGGCTGCTATGCTAATCCTATTATTTCTTTGGGACAAATTTTTGGGAGTGAACCTGTCCTTTTTTGATTACAGAAATAAACAGATCCCCCTCCTAGAAACAGTCTTGAGGTCTAAACTTCCCTTGCAGTGGACCCAACTTGGAAAGGAAAGGCACTTTCTTACTGGGCCCAGGGATCACCTATCTGGTGGCATGCTGATTCTCTGCTGACAAAGTAGCCACACCCATCGGCTCCCCTCGCCTGCCTGTCCCTGACCTGAGGACTTCTGTATTCCCGCTAAAGCCAGTGACGAAGGCCCAGCAGTCTCCCTCATACTCCCTGAACACTGTTTTCCATATCTGGCCCATTTAAGCTAATTGGGGAGTATTACACTTGCTATTTTGACTAGTCTTGCATGAAATCTGCAATGTGTTTCCTTTTACTGCCATGTGCTGCTTATTTTAAGCCTGTTTCTGAATCTATGGTCTTGTAGCCTCTTATTCTGGAAGCTCCTGAGAAGTCCTCACCACCTAAAGGAGCCCCACTCTACCTCTCACAAACACCTGACACCAGCAGTGGTTCTTGACTCTCCTTGTCATGCAGGTCTCTAACTACGAAGTGCCTTCTGTGGGCATCTAGGTGGCACTTAAGACTGATATTCAAAATCAGACACACTTCTGGTGACTCACTATGAGGCACCACCTTGTAGCGCCCCCACAGCCCCTCTGTCAGAGGGTACCCTTCTCTCCTTCCTCTGCTCCTCTGAAGAGGGATGTTCCCCGAGCAAGCTGGCTCCCTGCCCACTGCCATCCTTGGGATGGAGCTGTGTTGGTCACTGGGCTGGTGAGTTGGGGGAAGAGCTGGACACACAAAACTCAGCCTCTGGTGGCCCTGAGGGGCCGGCTCCCTGGCAGGCCCAGGCTGCGGAACAAGGGAGCCTGTTGCCATTGCCCCATGCACGGTTTGGGAGTAGGTAGATGGCTGTCGCTCACACCAAGGCTGCACCCTCCTGTTCTTCCCTCTGCTTCCCAGGGGTTCAAGGTCAGGCAGGAGGAGCGATATCTGCTTACCAGCCCCTAACCCCACATCAACCCAGCAGAGGCCACCTCCTTAGGGGGTATTCTCCTTACCCAGGAACACGATGCTCTCATAGGTCTCCAGCATCACCTCCTTGTAGAGGTCCCTCTGAATGGGGACCAGATGCCTCCACTCTTCATCTGTGAAGATCACGGCCACATCTGCGAACGTCACTATGCTCTGGAAACAATAACAGTCTCCCTTACTCATAACCCTTCTCTTTACATGGACCAGACAAAACTGTCATAAAGGTGACAGCCCTGGAGGATGTGTGTGTATGGAGAATGGTTCTGACAAGTGGGGCTCTGACACACTTGGGGAAAATGGCACAATGTCCCTTAGTCCTAACCCCACACCCTAGCGTCATGGCTGAGCCTCTGAGGACCGGGCTCTTTCTTCAGCCTTACAGAAAACTTGCACGAAAGGAACAAAGAGCCCCCGTGGACCTTTCACCCAGCCTCCCTAAACATTAACATTTTCCACGTTTGCTTTACCTTCCTGTCTCTCTTCAGTACATAGCCATTCTCCTGTCTTCTTCCTGAACTTGAGAGTAACTTGCAAATATGACGTTCCTCTACTCATAAATATTTTAGTGTATATTTTGTAAAAACAAGACATTCTCTCGTATAATCACAGAATTATAAAAATAAAGAAAATAGCATTGATATTTTACTATTATCTAACTTACAACTTTATTCAAATTTCACCCATTGTCTTTGTTCACAAATCCTTAAAGTAACGATGTTGATTAGACAGTCGCTGGGATCCCTCTCAATCCACTCTATGCTTTGAGATTTGGTAAGATTGCATCTCCCCCACCCTAAAACCCCAGACGAGTCTCCAGGGTGCCTGCAGAAGTTGTAAGCCAGAGCATGGCATTCTAGACCCTCTGCCTTGGGTGGGAATGGGCAGGCACCTGTCTGCCCACACCAAACTGTCCTCAGGACTTGCGAGCTCCCGGAGGCACTGCCCAGCATGTGTCCTACCCTGCTGGGGCATTGGGGGCCTGCCCTAAGTCTGCACATGGATATACTACGGGAGTCAGGATGAGAAGCAGCCAACTGTCCCCAAACCTTCCAATCAGACCCATACCATCATTTTGAAGGCAAAATCACACAGCGAAGGCCACACTGGGGCTGTCACCTGGTGACAGGCTAGTGAGCACATGTTCAAGAGAAGAAAAGATCACTGAAGGACACCAGAAGCCAAAGGGGAAGGATGTACTCCCTATGAACCTTTCAGCTACCTGGCTGGGTCTGATCAAAGATGCTCCAGGGCAGAGAAAGAAAAATGTCAAATCCTGGAAGCTAACAAGGTGCTTCAGAAACAGAGTGCCTCACCTGGCACCCAGCGGTTGGGGCCGCAGCAGCCATCCCCTCCTGCGTGCTCTCCTGGTAGCAAAGGGCAGAGTCCTGATGAGGCTGAGGTGTGGGATGAGAAAGAAAGGATGAGAAAAGTCAGTTGTGTTTTGTAGTTTCCTGACCCAGGAAGCAAGAAATCTCCACATACTAGCAAGTTATATGCCCATCCTTAACTTGATAACTTACACAAAGGGGAGGGAAGTGGAGCACAGCAGGGGGCAAGCCCACCCCACCCTAGAACTAGGTCAGGAGTCATCGATTCCAAACAACAAACACAATGTGCTGCTTGTGTTACCATGATCCCAGGTGCAGAACTCTGCCTCTGTGAGTCAAAAACATAGTGAGGCTCATACTGTATTTACAAATTCACATTCAGCATCGCTCTAAATGTTCCTGGGTAAAAAGTGTAAGAAGTTTTATGAATGACTACATGGATAACACATGGCACGTAAATACCCACAGCCTCTTCAAAAGACAAGTGCCCCCCTCAAAACCCCGTGCTAAAAGGAGCAGCCTGCGGGCAGCATGGTCTGTTCACTCCTGGAGCCGCAAGTGGGCAACGCACAGCTGACCGGCAGACAGGTGTGGTCTGCCTTGAAGAGGTAACATCCTTCCTCAGAAAGGTGAACTAAGAAATCTAAGGCCAAGTGGGTGATGAGCTGAAAGGACATCATGAGGGACAGAAGTAGCCACAAAGACCAGGGGGGCCAAAGATACCAGGAAGCAGAACCCATGAGCATGTGGGAGGTGGGACCAGACACCAGCAGGGGAAAGCAACCTGGTCACACTGGTGGTGAAGCACTGAAGCGAAGACTCTGGATTCACGGTCCTGAAGTCCCTCAATTCACCTAGTCCCACCCCTGGGCTCTGATGTGCATAGAGACCAGCCTTCTTTATTCTTATTTATTCTTGGATTTCCATGACTCTAACCCTCTTAGGCCATGTGTAAATCCTTATCCCTGATCTCCCTTTGAGTTAGGGGACTATGTCTCAGTTTCTTACAGTCAAGAGTCTAATTAAAACACAGTTAATCCAGCACTGCCAGGCTTCCTGAGTGGACCAGGAATGCTCCCATGAAGGAGAAAGGGGTGTTGCTCCTGGACTACTCTCCTGTAGTTGAGGGAACACATTCACTGCTCTTCATTATGTGTTCATGCATGTTCCAACCAACATTAATTCAGCACCAACTATATCAAGCCCCAAAACTATATGACACTGTTCTTGTCCTCCAAAAGCTTCTAGCCTAGCACACAGGACAAACGAGTGACCGAAATATTTCACTGCAGGACAAGTAAGTGCCACAAAGGGAGATGCACAGCAAACTACGAGAGCACATTGAAAGCTCACCTAACCCAGTCAGGAGGGAGGAGGAACAGGGCAGGTTTCTGGGCAGAAGTGGGATCTAAAATAAGTTGTGATTTGGGGGAGGTGATGGAACATTTTAGGGAGGAAAAACACCAAGTTTTCAAAAACAAAGAGGCAGGTCTTTACATGGGAAGGATTAACTGCCATGACTGGTTTAGACTGGCAGATGTCTGGGCTGTGAGCAGGGCTGTGGGAGATGGCAAGGCTGGAGAGGCAGGCAGAGCCAGCTAGATCCAATGGGGCTTGGTATGATCCCTTTTCCATACATGGCATGGGGCTCACTGAAGGATTTAAGCATGGAAGTGTCACCATCAAATTTAGAAAGATCATAGCAATTTGTATCAAGGGCCTTGAAATACACGTGTTCCTTGCCCCAGCAATTATCCCCTAGGAGTTTATCCTAAGGAAATAAGTAAGAAAATATACAAAGCTTTTTCTTAACCATCATTAACACTAACCTTTACTGACGACTATGTGTAGAAGCCTCCTAAGCAGTTTGCATGTGTAATCTCATTTAATCTGTACATGAATATAGGAAAAGTCTGAAATATCCTAAGTTTCTAAATAGGAGACTTGATTCACTTAGGACCCAGCCCATCCATACAATGGATCACTACTGAACATCATATTAATAACCAGCATTTATTGAGCATTTGCATTTGTTATTGACCAGGCACTGTGCTATCTTTTCATGAAAATAAATCATTATTGCATAGCAGTTAAAAACTGCTAGACAGACCTGGGTTCAAATTCTCTCTCAGCTCTCACTAAGCCTAAATTTTCTAAGCTATAACACAGCACCCACCTTACTGATTTATGAGGATGGAATTAAACTATCCTTATGAAGAGTGCTTGGCACAGCGCTATCCCTGGATCTCAGAGTGTTTCTGGAGAAAACACTCTTCAAATTCTTATTCTATCTTCAAATGAGCACGTGACTAGAAAGCTTTTACTGTTCCTGTCCTAGCTCTGTTGCTACTCAAACCTCAGGCTCCTATTCAATTTCACAGAACCCTGGCTTTTCCTATACTGAGCCTCACAGTAGTGAGTTCCAAGGGCAGCAGGGTGCTGGGGTAGAAAGCATTCCATGCCTGGACTTAGCAGCCTGGGCAGATTGCTGAAGCTGACACTTGACCCCCAGTTGTTTAACACCGACTTCACAGAGCAGTTGTAAATAGTGAGACAATTAACATAAAGCATTTCTCTTACAGCCTGTTCAATAAATGAAGCTCCTCTCCTTTCTTCTGCCCATCCCGAACCCATTAATCCTACCATTCAAATATTTCCAAGTACCTGCTTTGCTAGGCAGCAGGGGATGTGATGTCAACAAATGTCTGTGTCTTCAGGGCTTTACCTTAGTGTCAGACCTGTGTTCTACTTTCTTTTCCACTACTGTTCCCTCCTCCAGAACCCGCTCCCTGTATCACCCAGTCTTTGTCCAGCATTTCCCATCTCTCCAGAACCTTCTTCTCATATGTTTTAACAGATACAACCTCCTCTAACTGAAACTACTTCACTGAATCCCAAGGCCTCTCTCTAGCAAAAGTTCTCATTTAGGTTCTCCTTTCATGACCAAACTACTGGGATGAGTAATACATACCTATCCACTCCATGTCCTCACCACCTACTCTTCTTGAATTTGTTATGCTGCTCTTGCCATCCCTCACACACCCTGAAACTACACACTTGTAAATTACCAATGCATTTCGATGTCTAATTCCAATAGTCCTTTTCTCCCTACCTTTATTTCTCTGCAGCTTTTGACTGTTTGGACAAGTTTCTGCTTCAAGTAGTTGCTGTGGCTGCTATGATACTGCATTAGCCTGACTTCCTTCCTCCCACCAACACTGTCACCTCCTATGACTGTTTTTCTCAGTCTTGCCCTGGGAACACAGATGTTGCCCAAGGCTCAGTCCTTGTACAATATTCTTCTTGCTATCCCTCTGAAAGTCCGCTCACACCTGGCACTCCATTTGCCAACTCTACAGAGATGGTTCCCTAGCCTAGTCCCAATTCCTCCTGCAAACTCCTTCAAACCTTGCATTCCCAAGTGACTGCAATTTGGAATGAGGCATTCTTCCAGCATCTCAAAACCGTGTTCCCCTCTGCAACTCACCACATCAACTCGTCTCCCTGGTTTTTCATTTCTATCAGATGTTCTAGTGTCCTCTCAGGTGCACCAAATTCAAAGTCCTACCTTGCTCACTTCCCCCCAAACCTACTTAGTCACCAAGTCCTTTTGACTCTTCTTTTGTAGTGTCATTTGTATCTTACCCTACCACTGACACCATCATAATGGAGGTCTATAACCTGCTTCAGGACTACTATCACTGCCAACCATTCCTAACTGGTTCCTTACCACTAGTCTCTCCCTTTCTCTAGTCCTGGATAATGGTCTCTAGAATAATGGTCCCCAAATAATTTTATTCTGGTCAGTCCCCAGATTAGACCCATACAATCCATCCTGTCTATGTGTCTTGTCCTGATCCTCTACGCAACTTCTTCCATGAAGATACCCCATCACTTATGCTGAGGCCCAAGTCAGGGAGCTAAAGGAGACAACTTGAGGTGGTTTCTGAGAAAGGGGGTGGGACTGGAGAGAGCGGCAACCTAGATTTAGTGTCGATTCCACTCATGCTTATTAAGCATCTGTTATGGAAAGAAAGAACCGGAGGAGCAAAGTTAATATAACTTTGTGGCCAATTATCTGGACCTTCTTGCAATTTGGTCTCTGGCTCTGCTTGAGTGACTAAGCAGCTTTGCAGTTTGAACTGTCTACATGACAAACTGCACACTCAGTTTTGTCCGTTTAATGATTACTTGTTTTGTTTTACAAGCTCCAAGGGAAACCGAGGCAATGGTCCCTGTCTTGTGACATGTCCTACTATCGATGTGGCGTGACTCCTAACTCTACCTGCTGACCATGAATTAATGGAAGCTAGAAAGCTCGGTTGCTCTAAGTAATCGTAAAATGTATAACGTATACTTGTGGCTTTGCGTCCTGTACAGCCAATCTCCTCAAAGGTCCGCTTCTTGAGGATTGTGCCTTTAAGACCTCTGCTCCAACTCCCCCGCGGTTTATCTCGGAGGCTCTGTCTCCTTGGCCTGCAAACCATTTCTGAACAACAATCACTCTTTCGTCTTTCAGAAAGCTCTCCTGGAGTTTTTGTTGACAGGAGGGAGGCTCCAAACTTCCGACCTGAAAGCTGGGGTCGGACCCACTAGCAGGTGCACCTGAAAGACCACTTGGAACAGTGCCCGCATCCACGGGACAAACGCACACGCGGGGGTCGGGGAGAGACAACTTTGCGTCCGCACCTCTCATGGGGCAGGGACGTCGCCACACACACACTCTGAGGCCGGCAGCGCCGCGTCACCCCGTTCTACTACAACAGCACCTCCCCCAAGTTCTCAGGGTCTCTTTCTCACAGCCGCTACGCTCACTCTGCATCTCGAAGACACAAACCCACAGCCCTCACCTCTGGCACAGAGAGCCCAGGACCCAGGAAGACCGCGCCTCTGCAGGTCGGAAAAGCTACGCGCCTGCGCAAAGGTATCTGACGCTTGCGCGTCCAATCAATGCTTGGCCTTCTCACGGACTGCATTTCCCAGAAGTCTCGACGGCCGTCGTGCTTTAATGATGTATAAAATCTGGGCAGGCGTGAGCTTCTGAGAAGGGGCTACTGAACCCTAAGGCCAGTGGGACCTGGATGGAAGTGCAGTCATCGCAGCCGGGAGATGGGACGGGTGTGGGTGCCTGAGAGGCTTGTGATCACCCTAGAAATACTGTCCACGTGTGATGTCGCGTCCCTCCAGTCCTCCGGTGGGAGATGTGTCTTTTCCGATCCTTGGGGCTGTCCCTACCGGGAAGACCGAGAACCATGAGTTTTCTGGAGCTGTATAGGGGCGTGTTTCTGCTTCAGCTTCTCCACGTTCAGGAATTTGGTTCTGAAATTCGGGCTAGAGAGACGCAGGACTTGGTTCTGAGGACGGGGCTAGGCCTGAGGCAGGGTATGTGCACATTTTTGCCCCGGAAGAAAAGAGCCCAGGATGTACGTGTCTTGTAACCCGATAGCTTCCTGGCTCCCATCCTCTTGAGCACACACCACCTTGCCTGCCGAGGTCTGCTGCAAGGGCCCTGGTTGGAGACGTCGCAGGGCTTCTGAACTTTGGCTGCGTTAGGAAGTCACCTGAGGAGCGGTCGACATACCTATTGATGCCTGGGGCCCACCCAGGAGTGAGTCTGAAAAGATCTGCGGATGATTCTATGTGCAGCAGCCAAAGCTGAGAACCACTGAGCCAGAGCTTTGGGGAAGGCTGGCGATCACACGAAGGATATATAATCTTCCTTCAGAAACAAGCCTACATTTTAACTCAAATTCAGATAGAGATTAGCATTGTTCCATCTTTGCCGTGGTTTGGCGAGTGTGTACGTAAAAATAATCGCTGTTTTATTTTGTAGTGTGACCATGGCTTCTCGTGCCAACTGCTCAAAGTCAGGCCAGACTCCACAGATTAAGGACACATACCTAACCAGGCTGCTCTCATTTCAGAACAAGCCATAATTTGGGGTCTCTAGGCCACCTGACCAGCTGGCTACAAGTGTAGGAGCCCCTGCTACTCTCTCAGGTCTTTAGAACAGCTCTCAGAACTCAGGAAAGCACTATAATTTTATTATAGCAAAAAGAAAAATCAAACCAGCCTAAGGAAGAGACACACAGGGTAAGGTATGGGAGCATCCCAAACATGAGGCTTCCATCTTCCCTAGTAACACACAACTCTGCTGGCACACTGACGTGTAGCACTGAAGAACTGACTGCTGTACTTGCTGTTGACAGTACCTGATAAGGTCTCATAACAATGAGGTTCAAGAGCAGTTTTTCTCTGATATCTCTTCTAATAGACAAAACTTCATGGTTGAAGATCGCAGAGAGGCTGTATAGGAGACGCTGTGGAAGGTGGCCTTGACCTGCTGATGACAGCTCTGGTTACAGTACATGAATCTCTGGCAATATTTTGCATGTCTCCATGCAGTGGGGTAGAGTCCAGTCTCAAAAGTGAAATCAACCTCTAAATAAATGGGCCTTCCACTATTGGTTCTTAGAGAGATGACTGATTTATTAAGGGAGTGAACCATATGGCCATAAGGGCTCCTGGGAGTTAAAGAGTTTCGTAAAGTTTTGCTAATTTTAAGTTAAGGATGCCATTGGTTCTTTCAACCACCTTTCCAGAATATTGTGGGTGGTAGGGGCAACATAGTTTTTGAGTAAGGGAAACTGCCTTATGGAGTTGTTCCTAGGATGGTTCTGCCATGGTTCCTAGGATGTGTCTGCCCAGGTTAGAAACACAAGTCAAGCAGCTTCTAGTGACTGCAAGGACTAGAGCTTTCCACCAATGAAATGCTTCAACCCTCCTTGAAAATAGTCATATAGTAACTGAAACATGCTCAAACCTCATGAAGGGTGGCAACTGGACAAGATCCATCGGAAGGTGTCCAAGAACCCTTGAGCCTTTGGTTCCTGGCCATGTCCTACCTTTCCATTTTTTTTCCAGGATTATGTTTACAGGAGAACACGACCTAGAAATAACCTGTTAAAAATCTGTCTTTTTAAAGTTTATTTAGCAATGTTAATTTAAAATAGGAACTGATTTGGAGCATGATAGGTAGTCCCTGGAAAATTTAGCTAATATTCATTTGCAATCATCTGGCGCCACCCAGCGGCCACCTTGGGAGCACCAGCAATGACCTGAGTGAAGGGTCCAGTGACTTGCATTTTCTGTTTGAGTCGGGGGCTAACCACTGACCCCTTATGATGGCCTCTTCGAATCCTTCCAGTTGGGGACCTCGCCTTAGTTAAGGCTGCTTGCTTGGCATAAGGATCACTCCCCTTGGCATTTCCTTCACTCCCCTCTTTCCTCTTTTGCGCAAGCCTCTGTCCTTATAACACCTCCCTTGGAAGCAGAGTGAGTCTGGGAGTCTGGGAGTTCCTTAGCTTGTAGTCTGTTTTACGGTCTGTGTGCATGCCTATTCCCTGGTCTCTGGTTAGTTGACAAACTATGTATAGTAAGAGCAGTAAGCTCTGCCATCTGGGCTGATTTTACCTCAGCTAGAGGACTATATTCTAAAGAGAACTTAAATTAGTATATCTTGCTTGATAGTCTCCAGTTTCATTCTGATATGATTCATCAACAACAAAAAAAATTAGTTCAGAGTTCCTAATTGGAGTCTCTAATAAACCTGAGCTTGGTATGGAAAGTTCCCTGATGGAGGTGAGATGGCCATGAGGTCCTTCTGCCGGGAGCAGGTGCGTGGCAGGGTTTGGGATGCAGAAGCAGAAATGAGAGCGGGAGAAAGTAACAGAGTATCATGAGATGTTAATTAGCTGGCTGAAAGTGTACAGCCATCTGTATTCACACATAACATGATCTTATATGCAGAAAATCCTAAAGATACACTGAAAACCTATAAGAACAAATGAGTTCAGCAAAGTTTCTGGATACAATCAGGTCAATATACAAAAATCAGTAATATTTCTATACATAAAAAATAATCAACAAATTGGACCTCATCAAAGTTAAAAACTTTTGCTTGGTGAAAGATCCTATTAAAAGAATGAAAAAAACAAGCTAAAGACTGGGAGGAAATATCTGCACACAACCTACCTGAAAATGTACTCACATCTATAATATATAAAGAACTCTCAAAACAACAGTGAAAGAAAGCAACAATCTAGCTAGAGTCTGAGCAACCGTTTCACCAAAGAGGAGACACAGGTGGTAAACAGGCACGTGAAAAGAAGTGCAACATCATCAGCTTTTAGGGAAAGGCAAATTGGAACCATGATGAGATATCATTACACTTCTATTAGAATAGCTAGAAAAATTTTAAGTGACAACACCAAGTGCTGGTGAGGATGCAGAGGAACCAACCTCTCACACATCACTGGTGGGAATATAAAACAGTATGGCCACTTTAAAAAAGACTTTGGCAGTTTCTTAAAATACTAAACATACATTTACAATACAGCCTGGCAATCTCACTGCCTGGCTTTCATCCCAGAGAAATTAAAGCATTTGCGCACGCAAAACATGTGCACAATGGGTGTGTACCCCGAAGTATTGAAAGCAGGGACTCAAAAAGATGTTTGTATCCCCACATTCATAGCAGCATCATTCACAATTGCCAAAAGGTCTATTGGCGGATGAATAGATAATAATGTGTATACAGATATGACGGAACATCAGCCAGCCTTACCGAAGAAAGGACATTATGACGTAGGCTATGACACTGATGAAGCTTGAGGACACGATGCTGAAATAAGCCAGACACAACAGGATAAACACTGCACTGGAACCTTGAGGAACCTTGAGTCATCAAATTCACAGAAAGAGAGGGGAGGGTGGTGGGTGCAAGAACCAAGAAAGGAAGGGGAGCTGCTGCTTAACAGGTGCGGAGTTGCAGTTCTGCAAGATGAAAAGAGGTCTGCAGGTGGGTGGTGGTGATGGTCGCAGAATGACACGAAGATTCATAACACCTTTCTGTGCTGTGCACCTAAAAGCGGTAAAGATGCTACACGTTATGTGCATTTCATCACAAATGAAAAATTTTAAATGTCGAAAAATGTACGTTTGTTCGTAACGGCTTTGTTTGAAATAGCCAAAAATTGGAGATGAAGTAAATATCTGCCAGTGGGTGAAATAAAAAGGAAGAAACTACTGATGCTCACAACCCTGGGATGGACACCGGGCATTATGATGAGTGAAGGAGCCGGTCTCCAAAGGTCATACGCTGTGCGACCCACTTATATGACATTCTCAAAATGGCAAAATTAGAGATGGAGAACAGATCAGTGGTTGCCAAAGGTTAAGGATGGAGGAGAAGAGAGAGAAGGGGAATGAATGTGATGATAAAGGCGAAGCAGGAGGGGTGTTTGTGGCGACAGAGCAGCTCTGTATCTTGGTGTTGGTTACAGAATCTACACGTGTTAAAAACTACAGAATCTACACGTGTTGAAAACTACATGCACACACACAAATGCATGTGAAACAGATAAAATCTAAATAAACTGTGGACTGTACCAATGTCCACGCCCTGGTTTTGGTATTGTTCCACTGTTATATGTTACCATTGGGACAACTGGGTGAAGGGCACATGGGACCCTTCTGTACTATTTTTGCAACTTGCTATGAATCTCTATTTCGAAATAAAAAAAGTTAGAAACAAATAGCAAACCGACCGACCAAAACCTTAGGCTTGAACGTCGGCCAGCAAGCTCTCATGTGAGCTGGGCTGCCCATCGTGAACCAGTTGCTGTCTGCCCACCAGGCCATGAAGCTGGGTGCGCAGCAGCACCCTATCAAGTGGAAGCAGTGTACATGGGGTTGGATGCAAGCAGACCCTGAAAGCACAGGTGACTGTGTGACTTCCTCATGACCGTGACCGCCACTTCTGCTACACTATCTTCCCTCTCAACCCCACCCACAGCTCCATGGGAAGTTCCTATGACCAGGTGCCTGAAGAAGAAAATGCTTAGGCTCTGCTTGATATGCAAGCGCCCCCTGAAAGTAGACAGTGGTGAGGGGAAACCCTCTTAGTGGAACAGCTTTTCGAAGACCAGGTCATGGTGCTGGGTTGATAGCGACATCTTGTGTGCTGGGGGAGTATCCTCCAGGATATGGTGTATCTCCATTCCAAATCAGCATCCTGTATGGGCTATTTCCCCCATAGCTAGGATTTTACAGGTTGTTATCAAGGCCTTGGGATGGGAGCAGCTCCTCTCACTGTTACCTCTAGTGATCAGCTGGCAAAATTTTTGCTTCCTGTCTCTGTGACTTTAGACTGTGCTTATCTAGAGATCTAAGTTCCAGCGGGAAAAACGCTTCTATCAGGTGACACAATAATGACTCCATTCAACTGGAAGTTGATACTGCCACCTGGCCACTTTTGACTCCTCACGCCACAGAAACAAAAAAGGGTTTCTGGTTGGGGTGACTGGTCCTATCCAGGGGAAATTGGGTTGCTGCGACGGTGAGGAAGAAGTGTGTGTGGGGTACAAGAGGTCCCCAGGACATCGTTCATTACTCCCAAGTCCTGTGACTGGAGTCAGGGGGAAACTACAACCCAGTTCAGTCATGACTTATAATGATCCATACCCTTCAGGAAGGACAGTTTCAGTCAACCCACCAGTAAGGAGCCATGACCAGTTGAGGTGCTTGCTGACGGCAAGGGGAACATGCAATGGATAGAAGATATTCGCACTAGCTGTGACCACGTAACCAGTCATAGAAATGAGACTGTTATAAGTATTTCCTCGTTTTGATGTTTGTATAAAATTAACAAAATATTTTACTTTCCTTCTCTTATCCCCTTAACATACGATATACTGTTGATAGTTAATTTTGTCTCAGTATTTAAATTATAGGATCTAAAAGGGGAGTACGAATCGGCTAGAGTAAGAATCATTACGCAAGAACAAAAAAGTCCTTTTATCTTCTTTTTGGGAAAAAATTTTTGTTTTTGGCTGGCCACAGGATAGTTGTATCAGGTTTGGCAGAAGCATGACTCTTTTCTTTACTTGGAGACTAAGTATGGTTTAAGGAAGTGTATATGGGTGCCAAATTGACAAAAGGTGAACTGTGATGGCTGACATACGTCAACTTGGCTAGGCTGAACTACATGTCTTCACACAGGGGCTGGATACCAAGAAGATGAAAGTGGAAGCTGCCAGTCGTCTTTAAGCCTTGGCCAGATGTCCCCACTTCATTCCAATGCAGTCTTCATTTCTTTGCCCCCTTTCCCTCTCTCTTCACTTTCTGACACTCTCTTTACTTGTATGTTGGAATGCCTGACATTGTCCCACAGGCCTTTGAGGCTCTGTTAAGTCTTTCTTCAACATTTTTTTCTCTGTTCTTTGGGTGATTTATCTTCAAAGTAACTGGTTTTCTCTTCTAACTCCTCATGTGATGAGGCCTTCCACTACTTTCAGTGATCAAAGCAGATGACAGGCCAGCCCATATACATGGGAAGGGAAATAAATACTACTAGATAGAAGGAATGACACGAAAGTACAGGCAGAGAAGGAACTGTTGAGGGTCATCTTTGCAGGCACCCTACCGCACATGAATCATTTAATTATGCAGCAATCCTCCCTCCCCAACCACTGTGTGAGTGCCTGTTACTTAGACCCCAGCCAGCACTGGGTGTGATCAATCTCTTTCCTTTTAACCGAAACCGTTTAATATGTTAAGTCTATTTTAAATGAGATGCATCATGAAACAGATAAGAATAAAACAGGTTTACTTCAGCAAAGAAAAAGGAAAAACAGGGACATATGAAGCAACTATACCAATCTTGATCATCTTTGACTCGTTTGACACTATTTTTGCTTTTCCGTACGTTTGAACATTTTTATACGAAGTTTGAAAACTGGAGGTCTGTCTGAGAAGGATCCCTAGCTCCCTACTAGACGTCCGCGTCTGTGTCCTGTGCGTACTTGGGTCACCCCGGCAGGCCCAGAGGAAGCCAAGCTCGGGTGAGTAAAAATGTAGCCCAGACCTGGGGCCCACGTGTGCGGCCAAACCTCGGCATCAGAATAAAGCCAAGGACCCTCAGAGCGCTACTGGAGTGGGTGTGAACACCTCCCCACACTCCCTGTCTGCCATACTCGTTCCATGAACCTTCACTCACACCCACTCGGCGGCGTCTGCATCTCGCCCACCTGGACCGAGGGACCCCGGCAACAACACTGAGCGGCAGCAGGAGCTGACCCGCCCGCGCCGGTCGCTCAGGAGGCCCAGATAGCCCCACCCGCTCTCGCGAGAGGACGCCGTGAGCGAGCCCTAGCCCCGCCTTCGGGTCCTCACGCGAGGACCCTGCGGGGCTGTCCGCAGCTGCGCCGATCTTATTCCGCCTCGTTGCTCGTCCCGGCAATCTCTCACCCCCGGCTGCGCTGCGGCGCAGTCGTGTGGCCTCGGGAATCCAGCTGCCGGCTGAGGCTTCCGTGCGATGAAGGGCAGTCGCGGCAGGCGGTGAGGAGGGCTGCGCAGACGAGAGGCTCTGGCGGCTCCACCATGGCGGTGGCGGTGCGCGCGGCGAGTTGCCTACCTGCGCTGTGCGGTGCGCCCGCGGGTGAGAGCCGGGACGCGGGGCGGGGGCTGCAAGCGGGGCCGGGGCGGGGACAGGGGGCTCGCCCGGGCGGAGGGAAGCGGGGCCCCTCACGCTGGCCTCCGTCCCGCCCAGACCCTCCGTGTGACCTTGCTCTCTTCCGCGCCCTCTCTGGGTCGCACGGTCCCACTGAAAAGTGAGAATGAACTGGAAGTTGTCTCAGGTCCCTTCTGGTTCACCGGACCGCTCGTACGTGCTTGGCAGAGAGGGGCCGGGAACCGCAAGCGAGCGTCACCCTCCTATCGGGTCGCCCACAGTTCATTCGGTGATATCCGGCGAGGTTCGAGGTGGAGGGCGGCCAGCAAAGCTTAAGGGAGAGAGGTCGTCCTGCAGCTCGAGTCTATAGGGTTAGTAGCGGTCGTGTTAGAGTCTGGGCTGGTCAGTGCCATTACGAAAAAGAGGGATGTTTCGGATGTCGGTTTTGCTATCATGATCCTCCCTTGGTTGTTTGCAGCTGGAGGAAGCAGTCCGCTCTCATCCAGCAGTGAGTACATGAGAGTTCTTATTTCTCTCCACATACTCTCCAGCGTTTGTCGTCTGTCCTTTTGATTGTAGTCGTTCTAGTGGGTGTGAAGTGGCATCACTCTGCAGTTTTAATTTACATTTCTCTGATGGCTAATGAGCATCTTGTATTGGTCACTTATATATGTTCTTTGGAGAAGTGTCTATTTAAATCTTTGCCCATTTTTAAATTGGGCTGCCTTTTTATTAATGAATTGTAAGAGTTCTTTATATTTTCTAGATACGAGTTCCTAGTCAGATACGTGATTTGCAAAAAAATTTTCCTATTGTGTTGTCTTTTCACTTTCTTCATAGAGCCCTTTGAAGCACATAAGTTTTAAATTTTGATAAAGTCTGATTTACCTACTTTTTGTTTTTGTTGTTTATGCTATTAGTGTCATATCTAAGAAACCATAGCCAAATCCAAAGTCAGAAAGATTTGTCCTTACTTTTTCTCCTAAGAGTTTTGTAATGTTTGCTATTACCTTTAGGTTTCTGATCCATTTTGAGTTAATTTTATGTATGATGCGAAGTAGGGCTCCGACTTCATTCTTTTGCATGTAGATATTCTATTGTCCCAGCACCATTTGTTGGAAAGATTCTCTCCGCATTGATTTGCCTTGGCACTATTTTCAGAAGTCGGTGCCATCGAGTGCTGTCAGCCTATTGTGAAGCATGATGCTGTGTGGAGTAGTACATGGTACAGTGATGGCCTGTTGCTGTGGGGGCTCCGGAGGGGAGGGGAGCACAGTGCCGAGGGAACATTGCAGGAATTGGGGGCTTCACCCAGAGGTGCTGTTTCAGACAAACTGGAGAACATGTCTGAGACACAGGATGCAAGGGCAGAGTGTCTTCAAGACTAAGAGCCTGGCGTGGTCAGAGGGATTGTGGAGGGAGGTGAGGCTGATGTGGGAGGTTGGGGCCAGGTTGCTGGCCTGGAGGCTCTGCTGAAGGGTTTTGACTTTGTTTTGCAGCCAGTAGGGAGCCAAAGAATGATATATCAGGACTGTAACATGATCAGACCTGTTATTTTAGAAATAGCAGGTGGTGAATGAGAGGGAGCAAACCAGAGGCAGTGAGACCTGGTAGGAGACTGTTGTTACCATGTGGCTGAGAGATGGTGAGGCCTGAACAAAAGAGAGGCAGCGAGATCATAGGACACAGCTGGCAGGTGCATCGATTTTTGAGGAGGATCTATAGGGCTTGGTAACTGGTTAGATGTGAGAGTGAAGGAGACGTGATGTGATATCACTTACTTGGTCAAGTGGTCATGGAGCCCCAAAATCACTCAAATACTTGTTTTGGTTATTTTATTCTACAGATATTAATTTTAGTATGGGTGTTACTGTTTTAAAAGTTCTTTTTCATGTAGAGTTGTATATTTAATTTTTTTTACTTTACAGGTCATTTATGGTCCAGGCAGCTTTACCTACACACCTCCACAGCAGCTTCCGCTTTGGTGCTGAAGACTGTTCTCAGCAATTGTGAGATTGATTCATTTATCTGTCTTTTCTTATAAGACCTAATGTTACTCTATGTAGTTTTTAGAAATGTAAATGAACTTAAACTTCTTCTTTATGATGGAAATGCATAGGGTCTAAAGAGTACTTTTCAAATTTTTTATGATTGTAGTTGTAATTGAAGGCTTTAAATAGCTAATTTATTGAGTGATTACTGTATGTCAGACTTGGAGCATGTTGTTACCTTGGCTAATCATCATACCATGTTAATGAGGGGGCTGTTATTTCTATTTTACAGATGACAAAGTGAGTCTCAGAGGCTAGGTGACTTGCTCAAAGTCACACAGGCAGTAAATGGCAGGACTGGGTCCTGAGTCATTGGTACTGTCACACCTCCTCCTGATAGTCTCTGTGGAGGCCTGTGCTCTGACACCGCAAAGGGCAGGGCCCGCTCCTCAGTCACTCTCCAGAAAGGGAGATGACCATCCCTTGCTGAGCCCACATTGTGCCTGTGGCCAATTAAATCCTGCCTTTTCCACGTGGACTCTGCTTCGGGCAGACTCAAACTCTCATTGTGTCCTTGAGTTTCTGGAACTCTGTGTGTGAGCCTCGCTCTTAGTGTTGGCCCCACCTGCGAGATGCTGGAACACTTGGCTGGAGAGGTCCAGCAGGGGGTCTAGTGGCCTGGGGCCTGCCCTTTACTTGTTTATTTGTTGGTTAGTGACTCATTCATCCATAATCTACTTACTCTGCCCTTTACTACAGGGTGTCCCTGACCCGCGCTGGTATAGGCAGGGCCAGGGAGAAGCCCTCTTGGCTGAGGGGTTGGCCTCGCTGAAGGGCCTGGGTCGGGGTGTGCTGGCTGGCCCAGTGACTGAACAGTTCTCAGCTCCACCACTTCCTGCCTTTGCAACCATGGGCAAATGTCACCCCTCAGACCCTCAGTTTCCTCGTCTATAAAATGAGGACAGTAGTACTTGCTTTGAAGATTGTTGTACTATTTTTTAAAAATATTGTGCTTCCACAGAGCCCTAAAAGGTTTATGTCTTGAAAGCAGGTCCCTTTCCTACCCCTTCCCATCTTCCAGTGTTGTTGCTGTCAATTAAATCCTGCCTTTTCCACGTGGACTCTGCTTCGGGCAGACTCAAACTCTCATTGTGTCCTTGAGTTTCTGGAACTGTGTGTGAGCCTCGCTCTTAGTGTTGGCCCCACCTGCGAGATGCTGGAACACTTGGCTGGAGAGGTCCAGCAGGGGGTCTAGTGGCCTGGGGCCTGCCCTTTACTTGTTTATTTGTTGGTTAGTGACTCATTCATCCATAATCTACTTACTCTGCCCTTTACTACAGGGTGTCCCTGACCCGCGCTGGTATAGGCAGGGCCAGGGAGAAGCCCTCTTGGCTGAGGGGTTGGCCTCGCTGAAGGGCCTGGGTCGGGGTGTGCTGGCTGGCCCAGTGACTGAACAGTTCTCAGCTCCACCACTTCCTGCCTTTGCAACCATGGGCAAATGTCACCCCTCAGACCCTCAGTTTCCTCGTCTATAAAATGAGGACAGTAGTACTTGCTTTGAAGATTGTTGTACTATTTTTTAAAAATATTGTGCTTCCACAGAGCCCTAAAAGGTTTATGTCTTGAAAGCAGGTCCCTTTCCTACCCCTTCCCATCTTCCAGTGACACCTTCAGTTCTCTCAGCTTTCTTCTGCTTATGTTTCTAAGTAGATCGTGTATATCGTTTTTCCCTGTTATCTTTGTTATGCTGATTGCAGAGCTACTCTTACACCACGTACCCTGCTTTTTCCCACACAGGGGACCACACAGTTTGATGGACACTGTGGGCAGTGTCTTAATCATAAATGTTATGTGGTATTCTGTCATTATATTTCCTCTACAATGTTTTCTTTCTCCTGCAGTTAAATATTGCCTCATTTTTAAAAAGTTACTCTGTTTTCTTTGCACCTAGTGCTATATTTTTCTAAATGCTGCAACAAACTGGTCAGAAATATCGCAATAATTTTTATAAAATCTCTCAAATATCACTAGTTAACCAGTTTGATTTAATAGAAAAGACTTAAATTAGAAGGAAGAAATTCTTCCTGGTGAAAACTGGCAGACACTAAAGTGAGACCTTCAGGCACAGGCTGTGTCTTTGAAGAGGTCCACTCTCGGGCTCCTGGGCTTGGCCCCCTGTGGACTCCATGGCGACTGTTTCCTGACACTGGGTGTCATGGGCTGAAGTAATAAGAATTCAAAAGGATCGGGGCAAAAGGGACCACTGATAGTGGTGGGTAATCTTTGATAGCTTCAACATGTGACTTATCACGAGTTACTGCCATTTCTTGTTTTAAAATCACAGCACAATTAAAGTAAACTCAGTTGTAGCAACAGTGTATTAGAAGAGATGATTCCTAAACTCTGAAGTCCATTTTTTTTTATTTTTGACAAGTGGACCTTTTAGGCTAAATACATTATTAGCTATGAATAGTATTTTGGTCTTTTGAAAAAGATTACAGAATTCCAAATCTGATGGTAGTGATTTTTACATGCTTGAAGTTTATCAAAGTTTGCAATATAGTACAAGATAAAAATTCATGTGTACTTGAAATTTTGTTGAAGACCAAGGGTTACAAGAAAAGCTGAAATGTGTCCAACAGCATGGGGTTGGGAACGATCATTGAAGCCCCGAATTTATTTAAAATGAAAAGCTAGTATCTTGTTTACTATTTATTGAATAATTCACTAAGTGAGCTACCTCACTGTGTTGTCTGGGCCAGTCTCCACCTACTTCCATGCCTATTAGTAAGTCACCAAACTGGAGTTGGTATTTAAATTTCATCTACTGACTAGTGTTGTGACTTTTGACAAGTCCCTAATCTTGTAGGCCCAAGACTCTTGTGAAACAAAGGGCTTGGATTAAATGATCTCCTTTTTCCATGTTTATATAGCTAATGGCTTAGCTATCGTAGCCATTTAGAATCAGTTTGTTCCTTATGTTCAACCAGATTCTTTCTTGTTGCTACTTGAGATCATCTGGTGCTTGGCCCTCTGTGGTGATGAAGCTATTGTCACCGTATTCTTCTTCATACTTTCTCAGAGACTGGAGGATAGCTGCTGTCACTCTTTGGCTTTCTGTTTGTCAAGCCTGGAACCCTTAACCAACCCTTTTTCTCTCTAGGGGTTTTAACCCCCTCCTCACCTCTCTGGCAGTCACTAGATTCTCTGCCTAAAGGCATAGCTCAAACATGTGCAGTCCGTTTCTCTAATCAGGGTTTTCTTTCCCACAAGGCCACTGATCCCTTATAGGACACCCCATCCAGGGCAAGGATAAAATGGCTGCCTCTAAAACATGGCTCTTTGAAAACACTTTTTAAAGAGATACATACTATTTAAAAAAAATTCCCCCCAAATCCACAAAAAAGCAAATCTGTCACATCCAGCCTCAGATGCATCTGTCCTCCCCAGAAGCGACCACCGTTGCCAGTTCTGGCATGTGCTTCTGGAGTTAGTCTGTATAGTGTATTCGCACCGTACAAGGGCAGCGCACCCCGTGCTTCCAGCTAGGTCATGGGCAGGTCTGCTTTCCACCGGTCTTCCCACTGCTCGGTCGCTCACAGTGGAGGCTGTGTGGCCTGGAGGAGACAGGGGCATGAGATCCTGTCCTGCAGCACGGTGGCTCCTGTGTGGACAGGTTCACCTCCTTTGTGAGAAAGCGCCACCCATCGTGTGGATGAACTGCACCTTCTCTAACTGGAATGGCCACTTAGGTTATCAGTCCAAAGTTTTGTTTTTATTTTAGAAGAAATACTGTTCTCAAAACCTGATTCTTAAAGTTTAGTAACTTAGTGACTTAATTTTTTCAGGAACGATTAATTGTTTGATGCTGGCAGTGTTTCTGCACAGCCATGGAGCAAATAACTCAGGGTTTTGTTCCATCTCCCTCCAGGCCCTTTGTCATCTCCAGGAACCACTGACACTCGCCATTTCAGCAGCTTGACCCATGTGCAGCAGACACAGGGCTGGGCTGCTTCGCTCAGCAATTCAGTGGGCCAGTGGTACAGACCCTACAGTTTCTTCACTAAACGTACGTAGACTGGCCACCAGCTTCCTGTTTCATGAAGTGAGAGAATAAAAGGTGCTTTGTATCTTCATTGTTCTTCTTTTTCTTCTTTTTCCTTAATTAAATTAATTTTAACACTCAGGTGATTAGTTGTGATATACTAGTAAAGTAAAATTGTTCCTTCATGTAGCTTGTAGAATTACCTCACGTGCTATCAGCCATATTTGTTTGTACTTTGGGGACCACTAGTTTGCTTTAGTCCTAACCCCCATTTGGGGCACCTGAGGTCTATAATCATGTGATATACGCAAAGAAGAATTTAATTTTGCTTTCACTGCTATAGTGGTCAAGTGAAGCTGGTGTCTTCTGGCCTTTTTTATTCAGTGGATCATAGATCATTTCTTGAAAGTTAAAAAAAAAAACAATCTTTCATTACAGTGACAGCAGCTGAGCTGTGGAAAGGTGCTTTGGCAGAGACTGGTGCTGGAGCAAGGAAGGGAAGAGGCAAGAGAACTAAGAAAAAGAGAAGAAAGGATTTGAACAGGGGTCAGATCATTGGTGAAGGTAAACTTATTAAAACAGCTAATGTGCTTTTTAGGTTTTATTTTCCAAATTTTATAGGTATTTTCACAATCTAGAAGCATCAAAACATTTCTCTTGAAGGGTGCTGGGGTCTGCAGCTTACTTATGGCCCCATGATTCTGGGAGAGGAAAATTCCATGGAAATGAATTCATTCATTCATTCATTCATTCAGTCAGTCAATAAGCCTTCTATGCCTGGTGTGGTATCTGCTGTGACAGTCCCCACCCTCAATAAACTTACAAGACAGTGATAGAAGATAAGTAGAGGGTTGGCAACTCTCTGCAGTGGTTCCAGCTTTGTGAGCCACGCAGTTTGGTTACAACCATTCAACTGTTTTGTGTTGTTGAGGCACAAAAACAGTCATAGACAATACATAATCAAATTGACATACCTTGTTCCAATAAAACTTTATTTACAGAAATAAGTGGTGGGCTGGATTTGGCCCATGGCCCTTAGTTTGCCTACCCTGGGAACACGTTGTTTATGCTTGTGTTTTTTGAAGAGTAGAAATTGTATGGTGTCCTCTACTTGACACTTTGTGTTGTGGTTGCTGACAATGTTTGTGGTAGTAGTAGCCTTTCAGGCATGAAGAAAACACCTTCACTGTCCTGCTTACCGTCTTTCTGCCTGGATGTTTTTCTCTGTGACTTACCTTGTATTTTATCTTACTTTTTAACATTTAGAAAAAATATAATAATCACATGTATATACTTCTCAGTAACAAATTCAGACTAGGAGAAACGCGAGCTCTCCCGATGCCCTTTCCATCTCCCCTACCCCAGCTGCCACCCCCAAGGAAACCGCTCATCTCATTCTGGTGTGTTGCCTTCTGACATTTTTTTGATGCTTTTTTGTACATAAAAACCCTGAAAGAAATATATTTTTTCTTCTTTTTAAAAGTAATTATGTTAGATTATGTGGTACATACTGTCTTATCATGTACCTTTTCCACTCGATGATAGGTCTTGGAAATTGTTCCATGTCAGCACCTATAGTGCTGCCTCGTTCTTTCAGTTCAGTGCGGACGCTTTCGTAGGTTGGATGTGCCATGGTTTGTTGAGGTGCTCTGGTGGACGTCCTCGTCCATGTACATGTACGCCTTATACCTGTGCAGGAGTGTTTCTGTCAGTAGCACCGTGAAGTAGAATTAGTAGCCGTTAGGGGAGGTGCATTGAAAATTTTTATGGACATGCCAATGGCCCGCCAGGTGACTGTGTGAGTTTATACTCCTATAAGCAGTGTCGTCTGTATACCCATTGCCTGGTATTTTATCACTCAAGAAATGAATGACTTTTAAAAATTCTTCTTCATGTGTGTTTTTAAACCTTCAGGGCGTAGTGGCTTCCTTTGGCCTGGTCTGAATGTCCCTCTTATGAGAGATGGAGCTGTGCAGGCCATTGCCCAGAGAAGCAAGGAGGAGCAGGAGAAAGTAGAGGCTGACATGATCCAGCAGAGGGACGAGTGGGACCGGAAGAAGAAGATGAAGGTTAAACGAGAGCGTGGCTGGAGTGGAAACACGTGGGGTGGTGTCAGTCTTGGCCCCCCCGACCCCGGCCCCAATGGAGGTAGCAGAGTCCTGCTTTGCTGGCCTTTATGACAGAGGGACCCTTTGTGTCGGGTTCCTCATTGTGATCTTACTTACCTGTTCAGGCTGCTTTTCTACAAAGAATGATTTGAGCATCACTGAAGTGACTTCACATGGTTATCCAGGTGTATTTTATAGAGCATGAGAGGCCTGTAGCCAAGAGGCACTTCAGTGCCAATCCTGGGTTCTGGTGCCGTCATTATGCGGCTTCTCAGCTGTGCTGGCATATGTCAGGGGTCTGTCTGCACAAGCAGCTACCCAAATGTGGGTCTCGAGTCCTGTGGGGGCACGGTGTGTGCTGCTGGTTCCATCATAGCACAAAGTAGGTAGTGACCATCAGCCTCATGGGAGCATGCGTGGAAGCAAAATGGTGGTACTTAGTAGGTCAAATTAGAAAACAAAGTTCTCTGCCCCCTGAGCCCCCCGAGCATGTAGGGAAGTGAAAATCATCCAGAAAATTCCTTCTTGAGGAGGCGGGGGAAGAAATAGACAAGGGTTGGGCAGCTTTCTTAAGTTTGGCTAAAAGAACAGGGCGGGGGCTGAGATGGAGAGACCCAGACAGACCTGCTTATTACTGAACAAGATGCTTCAGTGGGAGGAGGGAGAGGTAGGAGGGAGGGGAACCGACCTGCCAAGGCCCTGGTGAGAGCCGAGGACTAGAGTGTAGATGAAAAGATTAGCTGGTGACAGATTCAGATGAGCCTGTGATATTGGCAGTGAAAGTGTAGGGGGCAGGCGTGTGAGTGGCATCTGCCTGGTTCCATCATAGCGCCTGGTGGCTCCACTTCTCTGGAGGAGAAGTGGGTGGTCATCTGCTGAAAGGAGGATGGGGTACTGGTGAGCATGGCCACCAGAATATTTTGATAGGCAGTGGAGTATTGGACTGGCTTTGCATTATCCAGTGGACTGGACTGGACAGCTTAGAGGAGAGAGACTGACCATGAGTTGATAGTTGTTGGAACTGGCTAAGGGGCACATTAGCTGTCATTCTGCTGTTCTGTGACGGAAATTTTCTATCGTAAAACGTTAATAAAAGAGCACAACATGTTTGAAGTGGTGCTGTGGTGAGTAGAAAGAGGCCTGACTAAAAGGACATAAAGGCTGACAGGCAGCGGGCAGCACGCAATTGAGTTGGAGCCCATGGATGTTTGTTGGCCCTTGTGTGCACTGTGCTTTGCTTCTCTCCTCCGTGGCCGAATGGCTGCATTTGCTCAGGCCTGGTCACTGGTGGAGAGAAGAGCATGAGGGAGCTGAGGGCATTCCCGGGATTTGGTGCGGACGGCGGACTGGTGTCTTGGAGTGGGCAGGCTGTGCAGACCAGATCCATTTGGCGATGGTGATGGACCAGGGCATGGCCTGGGAGGTGGCGCCGGACAACGCGAGGTTCTTTCTCACTTGAATGTCACTGACGGTGACTGTTGAAAACACTTTTGTGCACTGTGTAGACACACTTGTCTGTACGCCTGTTTCTCAATGGTGATGGACCAGGGCGTGGCCTGGGAGGTGGCACCGGACAACGCGAGGTTCTTTCTCACTTGAATGTTACTGACGGTGCCTGTTGAAAACACTTTTGTGCACTAACTGTGTAGACACACTTGTCTGTACGCCTGTTTCTTTTCTCTCTACAGAAACCTATGATGACTTTGACACCAGGATACTTGAGGTAGGCATGTGGCTTCAGTATCCAGTGCGGCCTTTGGGGAGGTGGGGAGTTGGGGCGGGTGGCATGGGACTAGGCAAGAGGGACTGTGAGGGGTGAGGGAAAGCCCTGATGCCTGATTTTTCTGAGACACAGAGATAATTTGGGTAAGAAAAGAATGAAACTCGAATTTCAATCACTTGATAACGGCCTCACTGACTACTGCCCTTTTGGGAAGCTTTGTGTTGAGGTGTGGTGACAAGGCAGTTTTGGTGGTATTGACAATAATAGAAATTGGTGATTACATCTTGATTTCCTCCTTCCAAACACTGAAGCAGCATCAGCGATCTTTCCTTGAATTACAAACCAGCCATATCTACATCAGTTCAGGGAGCAACCTGGCAGAGCAGAGGAGCAAGGGCAGAAGGCCAGAACTGCTTCTCTGGGGGAAATCACCCAGCAGGCCTGGAAACAGAAACCTGTATCAGGTCAATTTCAGGCACTTTACAGGGCTTTCCTTAAAATAGTCCTCTTCCCGTGGAGCACTGCGTGCTTCTTCAGCCTTAACTACCGTATGGAGTAACCATTTATCGAGTCCTTGACTAGATGTGCATATTTCTTCTTACCAATTGCATTATATAATTTAAAACATGTTCACAGTGTTGTATGTCTTTGGGTCCCTGTGCGTACCTTCTGGGAGTCAGTCCCCTTGAAGAATCCCCACGTGTGGGCAGTTTCCTTTGAGATGGTCCCCAGGGCAGGCTCCAGCTCCCTTTTCCTTTAACCTCATTAGGGCGCCGCCATGTGAGCAGTGTAATGAAGTTTCATGGTTTCTGGGCTTTTAAGCATGCCCCCCGCCCCACATGCAGACTTTCTTGTCGTTCACAGTGAGCAGGGGTTTCCAGATTTTCTGTTCTCAGGTGAGCCTAATCCTTAATATTGAGATCCAGTCCTGTGCTGTTTCTATATACTGTGTTTTATCATTTCTGAGATGCACATTTACATTTATATTTATTCACTTTTTAATCTTTCTGTTTTTGGGATATGTCTTCTAGCCAGTCAGTTATAAACTGTGTCAAAGTTTAATCAGCAACTTTTTTCCTTTTTGCACCTTCGTTAAGATGGGGTACTGTGAGCTGTATAGTGTGTGCATGTGTGGGTTTCCGCACCCGGGCGCAGAGACTACTCCAGTCCCTACTTCAGAATTTTCTTAAGGTGTCATATTTATGAAACATTCTGTCTTTTAGGTAAGAAATGTTTTCAATATGACAGCAAAAGAGGGAAGAAAGAGATCAGTCCGTGTCCTGGTCGCTGTGGGGAATGGCAAAGGAGCCGCAGGTGAATGACATGAGCAGTGCTGGTGTTGGAGGTGGGGTGAGACAGGTGTGGCCTGGGCTTCGCTCTGGAGTCTGTGGGTTTGTGCTGCCAGCCAGACTTTCTATTGATGAAACTTTTTGTGGTTTGAGCTCACAAACCTTTTGGTCAACTCATAAAATTCCCTAGCGGGGAAAGAAAGAGTAGATCTTTTTACATCTGCCTTTTCCTGTGAGGTCACTGGACATTTTAAAAGGCTTATTGTGTTATGTAGAGTAGTGAAAAATTAGGGGGAACCACTAAATGTTAACAATAGGGACGCAGTTACAAAAAGAATATAGTCATGCATTGTAACGTCTGTTGCCACTCAAGGATTATGGAAACCTACTCGCAAAATAATGCTAAGTGAGAAAACATGACTTCATATAAGCCTGTAAAATATAATTCCAGTTTTTTCTTTAAAAATATGTTTTTATACACAAAGTAAAGATTGGAAGGATATACACTGAAAGATTTATGACGTTTACTCTAATTCATAGGCTTACCACTCATTTAAAATTTATTTTTTAAGCTTCCATAGCGAACATCTGTTTTGAAATGTATACCTGAATGTGTCGGGGAAAGAAAAGTGCCTATTTAACCCACACTGACACTCCAAACAAGTGTACATGTGGGTAGTATGGTGCCAGGGGAAGCCAATCCTAACATTTATTTTTTTTTATCTTTCCAGAAATTCTGTATTCACATATCTTTTTAAAAAAGTTTTGGGAGCATTTGAGATCTTGTTCCCTGGCACATGTCATCAGTTTGGCTCAAAATAACTCTTATAAAAATTAAAAAAAAAAAAAAAAGAATGCGGAAAAGTCACAATGCATCCTGATTTCTCACTCAGCTGCGCCCTCGGGTTCCTGCTTCCTCTTTGAGCTGACTGTGTGGTGTCCTTGTGTGGGTAGTGTAGGTTGTGTTACTTTTTCCTTATTGCTGAATGTTTATATTGTTTCCATACGTCGTTTCCAGTTTCGTGGTAATTGTACATTTAATTTGTTATACCTTCACAAGATTATCAATAGGGGAATTTCCTGCAGTGCAATTCCTGCCTCAGCTTGGTCTGCGTTTGGGATGTTGATGGGTGTTGCCAGAGCCCTCAGTTTCTATTCGGCTGTTCCCTCCCACCCTTGCCCACCCTGGATAACATCAGACTTTACTGATCATTAGTATCACAGTGAAACACACCTCGCAGTTTGGGTTTACGTTTCTTTAATCGTGAGAGTTTGGACACCATTGCACATGTTTGTCAGCCATTGTCATTCCCTCCAGCTCTGTGAGTTCACACGCTTTGTGCATTTTTCTGTTGGGTGATTGCTCTTCTCGATAGTATAAGCTCTTTGTAAGTTGAGGACATTGGCCCTTTGTCTGTCATATATTTTGACTTAGTTTTTTATTTTTTTCCCGTGAAAGTTTTAAATCCACAGACGTTTTAAACTTTTATATAGCAGGTTTATCAGTTTTTTTTAAACTTCTGGTTTTCTGGTTTTGTGCTTGGAAAACCTTCATTTGAAGATTATAAATGTGTTTACTCATAGTTTCGTCTAGGGCTTGTGTGGTTTAATTTGTTATGTTTATACTAGGAACTGGACTCTCTTAGTCCCAGGTTCTCAGATGTCTTGTATATCTCATGGAGCAGTGTTGTCTTATGTTATCTTCCTGTGTGTCATTTAAAAATAAAATACATTCTTCAAAATAAATAATTCGCAGTGACGGCAAAGAGTGGAGACATTTCCATTGACTTGTGATTAAACCTCATCTCATCAGTTTAAGCATTTACAAGCTCAGGAACCCTTGATTTTATTTCCTAGTTCATTGAAATCTGAATTGCATTTGAAAGTTCCAGTGAAATCATGGTTTTACTCTATAGCAGTATGTTTTTCCCAACCTTCTGGCCTTTGTAATCTATTTTCAAAAATGTGCAAAAACATATACCTTACTGATTTAGGGCATGGTTGGTTTTATTTTTAATAGAGTATATTTAGGTTTAACTAGAGATTTATAAAAGGTAATGTTACGGATTTCATAGATACTTCAAATATACTGTTTCCAAAATTGCCCCCAAACAGGTAAGCAAATCTCTGCAGCCTCACACTTTGTCATTCGTTTTGGGTAGCACGTTTCCTGTAGGCAGAAGAAAAATGGAGCACTATGAAATATTGCAGGAGCTGATACTTGAAATGTGGTGAAAGACATTATGTGCCAAATTTATGCCTCTTTTCATAGTTTGGCTTTTCCTTTTAAAGGTTTTGCCATTGGGAAAGCCACTGAACGGATGGATGCTTTCAGAAAGGTATGTACATTTTTTCCTTTGTTGACAGTAAGAGATGAATAAGCTATGGATAGACACCATGGGAACCACACACAAAGCCTATAGAATGAAAAGACCTCTCCCCTGAGGCGTCCCATCCGAGTTCCTGAACCTCACAGAGCAATTTCTTTCTTTCTTTTTTTTTTTTTAGGCAAGGCAACCCTTGGTTGACTTCACAGATTGCAAAGACCTTGTCAGCTTACAATCCCGTATTTTTTATTTTTTTATGCCTACAGCACCTGGTCTTCCTCGGTGGTCTCCTATCCAAATACTAAACAGGCCCAACCCTGCTTAGCTTCCCAGATCAGACGGGATCGGGCTTTTTCAGGGTGGCGTGGCCGTAGACCACAAAGCAATTTCTGAAGGACCTGTACCCTTTTGCATCATTTTCACCAGACTCATGATTGTTACCAAGATTGCGAGACAACTGGGAGAGTGTGTCACACGACAGGATGTTCAGGACACTCAGGAATTATTAATTTTTTGAGGGGTGATAGTGATATCATGGTTATGACTTTTTAAATTTAATCATTAGTTTTTAGAAGTACATACTGAAATTGTTGTGTACGAGTTTGAAATTTTCCATAATACAATATTTTATGAAAGGCACTTTTCAAAATCTCTTAAGAAAATGTAAATTCCAGCAGTAGATTTAAGAAAAGTATTGGCCTTCTTTCTTTCAGGCCAAGAACAGAGCAGTTCATTATTTGCATTATGTGGAACGATATGAAGGCCATACAAGTGAGTGTTAATCTTTTCTTTTAAAATTTGCAGGGTGATGTTTATTCGTTACATGTGGCAGTATATCTCTATGGTATTCGTTACATGTGGCAGTATGTCTCTATGATGGTTGTTTTCTCTGTTTGTTGCTGCGTTCTTACCTTAAAAATAAAAAACGTGGAAACAAATGTTCTCTCCTGGGAAGGAGAGTGAAGTCAGACCTTGTCGCTCATCCCTGGCCACTGCTTGTTGGCTGCTTAGTCAGGGCCATATTGGTTGCTCTGTAATGTCCGCAGGGGCATTCAAGCCGCACACCTAACCCTGTTCATCTTTGTGTTCTCGCCCTCCAGTATTCCATGACATCTCTTTAACATTTAAGAGGACACACATCAAGATGAAGAAACAACCCAGAGGTAACTAAAAAACAATTATAATTTGTTGGCAGTATAGCACAGCGGTTATAACAGTTTCATCCTGTCCTCTGCCTTTGCTTACCTTCACTTGAACTCATTCTGAAAATGCCCAACAGAGATGCCTCAGTCAGATTTGAGAAGCTGAGGCTCGGGGCTCTGTGAGCACAGCCTGCTGCAGGAGTGAGTCTGGTGGGAAGAGCACATTAGCAAAAGGAAGTAGCAGCTGAGTGAGTAGTTGGGTTTGGACAAGTGGAGACAATAGTTCCCCAAGAGAATTCATTGATGCTTTTAAATGGTTCTGTCCTTGTGGCTTATTCAGTTCCAGTCGCTCACTATCATCACCAGTAGTAATTAGACATCAAAATACAGTCGGCTCTGGGATGCAGGGACGGGCCTTCTCCCTCTCTGGGGCTGAATCCCAAGAAGAGCTTTCAGGCAGCTCTGTTAATTTTCATGACAGCCCTGGTTTTTTGCCCAGGTGTTTGAAGAATTTATATGTTATTTCTTTAATCCGAATAAGATCTCATTTAAATAAGTGTCATCATCGAAGTTAAGTGAGTTGTCAAGAGTCACCCAGCTAGGAAGTGATGGAGCCAGACTGCGAACCAGGCTCACCCAAGCCCAGAGCCTGGAGCTGTGTGGAAGCGACAGGGTGACTGAGTCCGAGTTCTCCCTTCTCTAGGGTATGGCCTCCGCTGCCACCGGGCCATCATCACCATCTGCCGTCTCATTGGCATCAAAGACATGTACGCCAGGGTCTCCGGGTCCCTCAACATGCTCAACCTCACGCGGGGCCTCTTCCACGGGCTTGCGCACCAGGTAACGCCACCCTGGGTCTGAAACAGAAATTCCTGCCTGTGTTTCAGGTGCCAGTATCAAGGCCGCCATGTGCCTGGGGTGCCCCGGAGTTGCCATCCTGGGGCCGCCCAAGGATGCAGGGCTTCTGTGCTCTTCAGTCAGGTGGTCCAACAAGAGACTTAATTCTCGGCGGTTACCCTTTAAAAAATACTTCCTGGGTGTTTTGAACTTTTAAAATTAAGTATTTTGAAAAGCTAGTTATTATAATTTTTGTCTTATGAAAAGCAGACATTTGTTCTAAAGCTTCAACACCATAGAAGTTAAAGTAAAAAAAAAGTCTGTTTCTTGATGTAGTTCTTTCCTTAGTGCTGGCCCTGTCGCTCATGGGAGCCATCTGAGCAGGAGTGCGTCAGGTCGCACGGACTGCGTAGGCAGCTTAGCCCGGCCGAACTAGATGGGACTGGGTGCTGATGGGCCAGGTCCTTTCTCCACAGCCCAGCGGCTGATGGTCACCTGCACAGCAGAGGTGAAGGACCAACTGTCCTTTGAAGGGATGGGTAGCTCTTAGCAGAACAGCCAGACAGGCTGAGAGACTCCATTTGCTGAGGACTTTGATGGGCTTCCTGATACTGAGTTTGATGGCTGCTTTTGAATAAAATGATCCTTGGAAAATTGCAGGTGTCTGTTTAAAAAGGAAAATTGATCAAAGAGAAAGCTTTGTTTAAAAGATCTTTTTTGAACAGCTATTTGTGCACGTATGCGTGCACTATCCAAAACACCCTTCAAAAGTACTTCTAAATGTAAACTTGTTAGAAGTTGACTTCATTGAAGTAACAGATTGGTTGTGGACAGGTCATGGTCATGGTCAGAACACTTGGTCACTTCCATTTCTGTTTTACATTAGTACTTCGAATATTCTGATGTAATTACTGATTCCCTCTTATATGCCCTCAGCTGTAAAAAACTTGGATTATTTTAATGTGCTACCCAAGAGAAAAAAGTGCCACCAATTTTAGTAACATAAAAAAAATAATTGATTGTAAGAAACACTGACTTATTTTGTTTTTATGAAACGGCTCATCTCTTCTGATTTCAAACGTGTGTAGAATTAGGATAGTACATGTGGGCGTAGAGTGTGCAAATGTGAGATTGAACACATCAGTACCTATTTTGATGTACCATCAGTAAACCATCTACTAGATTTATTTCCCTGTTTCCAGACTTTGACAGAACCTCTGTCACAGATCCCTGTGGTACTGTGATCCAGTGTCCATGGGGAGCAGCTCGTGGCCGCTTGTTTCTCTGCCAGCCCCACCCAGCCTCAGTTATTTTGAACCAAATCTCAAGACATCATTTTATTTCAATATGTATTTCTAAAAGATATAGATTTGAAAGTACCCCGGCATACTATTATCTTACCTAAAACAATTCACAGAGATTTGGTATCATCACATATCTTGTCAGTGCTCCTAAAAATATCTACTTATCAGATTAAAAAATTTTTTACACAATTTGTTTGAATCAGATTACAGATAGGTCAATACAGTGTAAATTCTGCCATGTCTTTTAAGTCACTTTACTGTGTAGGTTCCCTTTTCTTTCTTCATGTGTCCTGTTGAAGAAACGAGGTCGTGTCCTGTGGTTTCCCAGTCTGGTGCTAACTGCATGTCTGTGGGTTCTTTGCATCCCCTCCCCCGTCGCGTCCTCTGGATTGGGAGCTGGGGTTTGATGAGACCCAGACTGATGGGGCGCATTGTGGCTCACGATTGGGCGGGCTGGAAGGCTGGAGACCAGGGCCCTTGCTCCCTCCCGCTGCGGTGGGAGATGGGCTGAGATGATTCCATCTGCAACAGGTCCCCCAGAAGCACCTGCAAGGGCATTCACCAGTGGCACAGTGCCCTCACTACTGGCTCCCTGCTGGCCAAGGCGGTGACGCCCAGGGTCACAGATGTGCCTCGCAGACTTAACTGCTGTCTCCTCTGGTCTCACAGGAAACCCACCAGCAGCTGGCCAACAAGAAGGGTCTTCACGTCGTGGAGTTCCGGGAGGAGTGCGGCCCGCTGCCCATTGTGGTGGCCTCGCCCCAAGGGGCCCTGAGGAAGGACCCGGAGCCCGAGGACGAGGTTCCAGATTGCAAACTGGACTGGGGGGAGGTGAAGGCCACCCAGGGAGTGAAGCGTTCTGTGTGGTCAGGCCTAAAGCGAGCAGCTGCCTGAGCTGCCTCTGCCTTGTCCCCCGCGGGGCCAGCTGTGTGCAGCACCTGTGGCTCGATCTTCATGTCCCAGGCGGTGGTGTTTGTAAAGGAAAGGCTGACCTTAATTTCTTTATTTATGAATGATAAATAAGCAGAGCTGTAACCCACTGAGCACATGCAGTGTACCAGTCACCATGATGGGAGTTTTCACCCAGCTCTCAGCCTCGGGGCCGCTTTACGTGTGCACGTAAACCAGTGGCAACAGGTGAGCCACCTAATGGGAAAGGGCATGCAGTCCAGGTACAGTTACTTGCCTAGTCATGCAGCTGGAAGATAGAGGAAAATGGGCCAGCCTTGTTCTTTCTGACTCCCGTGAAGCCTCTTGGCATGGGTGTTTTAGCGACTGCTCTAGGCTCATGTGGCACTCACCCCTCATTGCAGTCTGTGGTGTGGCTTCACCCCTCTTGGCAGTGTTTTAACATTTCCTCTGCCTGCACTGAGAACCATGTTGGACAGTGTTATCCTTTCTGCTTCAACCATCGAAGTAACAGAAAACTCAAGAACAAAAGCCCATTGTATTTACCCACTTTCATACTCTTTCTGTTGCTTGAGCGTCTTCCTGATACCCCAGGTGTCCTCCTCACATCATTCTGAGTAGGAAGAGCCCAGGCCCCTACCTCCTCTTTTACTCTCATGACTTCCACATGCTCATTTCTGACACCAGATATGGGAGTTCACCCCCATGAAGCAGTTCTCTCTGACACCAGCTGTGTGTCCTACAGTTGCCTCAGTCCTGACACTGTTTGACTGGAGATGGCATCAGACTCCATAGATTCAGTGTTAGTCCTGTAAGTCACCTTTGCTTCTGACTGGCTGGCTCGAAATCAGAGGCTGCCCTCAAACTCCTGAATTGGGTTCCGTTAACTTGCTGGAACAGCTTGCAGAACTCGGGGAATAAATCAGAGGCTGCCCTCAAACTCCTGCATTGGGAGTTAACTTGCTGGAACAGCTTGCAGAACTCGGGGAAAACAGTCCACTTAACGTTTACAGTTTGTTATAAGAGGATGTGTTGAAGGATGCGGGTGAACAGCAGAGGGGACAGAGGCAGGGGTAAGTGGGGGAGGCATTTGCAGGGGGCAGAGCTTCCAGGTTCCCGGCACCCCCTCCCCAACCTTCCTGGGCATCAACCTAGAAGTTCTCCCAGCCCGTCCATCCAGGATTTTATGGAGGCTCCCTTGTCCTCGGCTGGAATGGGGGCGCTGCCCCACTTTAGTCAAGTGGGAATTGAGGTCCAGGTGACCTCAGGCTTCACTTCTGCCTGGAAGCAGGAGTGGCAGTCCAGTGACACTGCGGGATGGGAGAAAGCCACATCAGGCAGGACGGCGCTTGGCCTGTGACACCAGATGAGGATGGGGCTACATTTTTCTCTGTGACATTGGCTTGAGTAAGGAAGGTAGTTATCATCTAGATATTTTCTGTCTTGTTGGGTTATCCTCTCTCCTTACATAGCTAAGACATCAAGACATTCAACTTCAGGAGACAAATGACAGTGATCTCTCAGAGGTAGTAAACAAATGAAATTATCCTCCCTTACCACCTGGAGAAAGTCTGCAGAAGGAACCTCTCAGGACCTTGTGGTCTTCCTGGGTTGAGGAGATGGGGTTGGGGGTTCCAGGGCCATCCAGGCAGCCAGAGTTCACAGGGAGTGGGGAGCTGCCCAGCAAGAGAGCTGAGGCCTGCGGGGGTTCCCGGCTGCACTGTGTGTGCAGCATGGTGCGTGCCTGTGAGGGAGCTGCCCACAACCAGAGAGCTAACACCCAAAAGGGCCAAAGGGAACAGCGTTTGGAGTGGAAACTTGTAACCCATGCTGCCTTCAAGGAGCAGTAAGACATCTCGCCTTGATGGTAGGAGTACTAATCCTGCACAAAACCCAGCTCTGCTTCCACTTCAGACCTAAGGAGCAAGATCCGACTATGACAACTGTTTCCACATAATAAAGCTCGCGAATATTGGTAACAGTACAAATGTGTCTAGTGAGGTGCGGTTTACAGTGCCTGGCCTCTGGTAAAAATCACCAAGAATGCAAAGGTGCATGAAAATAAAATATGAGAGAAAACCAACCAGTTGAAACAACCCTGAAATAACAACAACCTAGTAAATAAGGACATTGAAACAGATGAGTAGACAAGGACTCTATTCCATATTTCAAAAAACTAAACATGTTCAGAGGCATGGAAGATAAAATATGCAAATAAAACTTTGAGAGATGAAAAACATCCTGATGTAGTTAAGAGCAGGTGGGACACTGAGGAAGAGATGAATGAACTTGAAGACAGCAACAAAAACACCCAAAATTGAACTGAAGTACTGAGGAAGGACAGGTCTCTGGTGTCCACCCTCTTGGGGGAAGAGAGAGGTCCAGCATGTCGCCTTGGTCCTCCTGCTGACGTGGAGACTCCAAAGGGACCAAGCCCACATGTGCCTGTGTAGTCGTGCCCAAGAAAGGAGGGGCCTCATACCACCTTTGTCCTGTGCATCTCTCCCGGTCACCTGGCCACACGCAGACTCTGCCAGCTTCTGCAGCCACATCTGTCTTTTCTCACAGATATTCTGTCTAGAGAACAAGTTATCTGGGCCCAGAGGCAACAGAGTTGGGCTTCTTACTGCTCAGGATTGGGGGTGGTTCTCCCATCCGCGAGGGCTGGAAGACACTGTGCTCAGGGAGATAGGGGACATGGGGGAGGCCCTCGTTCCTGGGACACTTCTGCAGGTTGGCTCCGTCCCTCCCTGCCTGGCCTGGGCTTCTGCCTCAGCATGGAGCAGGGCCTCAGTGAGTATGACTCAGTGTCAAAGGACCTGCCTCCTTGTCTGCACAGTGGAAATGACAGTAGCACCCACCCAGGAGAGCTGTTGTGAGGTAGCAGCAAAGAATATGTGGGGAGCTCAGCTTCAGTCACAGGGAAGGATGCCACTGTAACAGGAGGGAACAAAGCTGAGCTGGCATGGGCCAGATGCTGACCACATGGCGGCCGTCTATCGCCCCTTCCAGCACCCCTCTTTCCCCACCTTCCTGCCTGGTGCGGGCACG
>NW_006434441.1:2013570-2019749 GCF_000325575.1 Pteropus alecto
TGTCGCCCTCCCCAGCACCCCTCTTTCCCCCCCTTCCTGCCTGGTGAGGCCAGGAGCCCCTACCACTTCTATCACTGGATGGGGGCCTTGCCAGGGCAAGATGGGCACCCTGAGAGGAGACCCCCTGAAAGGGTCGAGCACATTGGTCTGCTAGCACTAGGGGACAGAAAAGTGGCTGATTTGGGATGGGTGAAGGGCAGGGCAGCCCTATCAGACCATCTGGCTGACCAGCCGGCTCGCCAGGAACGCTGTTTGGGCATGCATTCCTGTCACTGTTTGCCCAAGGCAGGGCACAGGCTGAGACTGGAGGTCCCAGCCCCACTCTCAGAAGTGAGATATCTGTGGAAATATGCTCTGTACCCCTACACCTTGCTGCTTGCCATCCCTTCCTGCTCTGGGTGATAGGAGCCGGTCACAGAGGGAGCCCAAAGTGGCCAATTCCCTTCCTCCTCCCACTGCCATTTCCCATTCTGGGAGCTGCTGAGAGCCCCTCGCCTTCTGGCCTTGCCCTGTCCTTTTGGAGGTGGGGATGAGTGAGCATGAAGAGGGAGCTGGTCAGGGCATCTGCCTGGGAGATGGCGGGGTCAGGGTGAGGTCTAAACAGCCTGGGGCCAGAAGAACTGGTTCGGGATAGAAGAGTGTGCTGAGTGACCAGTACGTGATGCTCAGGACAGCTGTGCCCCTCACCCCGGCCGCTGGTGGATGTGTGTCCCTTGCGATCCACAAGACCATCATCAGTTCTAACCCCAGAAACTAAAGACCTTTCTGGGGCCACAGAGCCTGGACACTGTCCCCACACTCACAGGGACGGGACAGCTCTCTGTCCCCTGCCATGTCAGTGCAGATTGCTTTGTCCTGCCTCGGTGACAATGGCAGAAGGTGGTGGGGTATCTTAGAGGAGAACATATGCCTCTAGGTCCATCCTCGCTGTTGCAAATGGCAGGATGTCCTTTGCAGCTGAATAGTATTCCAGTGTATATGTGTACCAGGTTCTTCCATCAATGGTCCCTTAATTGTGCCCATGTCATGGCCACTGTGGATGATGCTGCTGTGAACATGGGGTGCAGAGGTCTCTGTGGGACAGAGACTTAATTACATTGCGTGAGGCAAGTCAGAGACAAACACTGTGATCTCGTGGAATCCAAGAGACCCCACACACTCATAAAAACTGACCAGATTTGTTTCCAGAGCAGGGGTAGGTGAATTGGGGTAAGAGGTCAAAAGGCACGAGAGTCTGGTTACGACTAAGTCCTGGGGTGTGATGCACAGTAGGGCGGCCATAGTTAATAATGCTTGATTGTATAATTAAAAGTTGTTAAGAAAGTAAATCTTAAAAAGTTCTCATCACGAGGAAAACCTGTAACTGTATGGTAACAGGTATTAACTGGATTCGCCAGGGTGACAGTTCCAGAGTGTGAACAAATACCAAATGTGTCCCCCGCTTGAACTGTGTGCAATGTTACGTGACAGTTACATCTCGGTAAAACAGGGGAAGGAAGAGGAAGGCAGGAAGGCTGGGGGCACTGGCTGGGCAGGGCTTTGGGGCTCTGAGGCTAGGAGCTCTGGGTGCCTCTCAGGCCTCCTGTCCTTCATCTGTAACCTCCCCAGCCCTCCAGCACTGCTGTCCCCAGGGTGGGGTGGGGGCAGGCTACTCAAGCCCGGGAGACCGAGGGGACTGACTGGTCTGGTCGGGTGACCCTGACCCCCTCAGGCCTTTGCTTACTGGTGAGAGGGCTCTGTGGATGTGGCCTCCTTCCCAAGGCACTGAAGCTCAGGTCAGGTTTTGAACTGTGCCACGGCTGAATAAATATCCTGTTCTGTGGGGAGATGCAGAAACACCAAATCTATGACAATGCCAGGAACTTGGCTGATGAACAATCATCTTCCAGGGCTAGAACTACAGGACGTTCTAGACACTGTCCTCCTTCATTCCCATAATTCCTCAGCCTTCTTCTGTCCCAGGGGCTTTCCTGAGCCAAGTCCTGGATCCTTCCAGCAACCTACAAATACTCCCACTCCTCAGGCAAGGGTGCTGAGGCCAAGAGCGCAACTACACCCTAGGCTGTCTCGGAGATCTCGGCTCTCAGCCGCTCCTGTCCACTGCCTCTCTGTCCCACCTCAGCCCGTCTGTCACCCCACTGCCACTGCCCAGACCCTCAGCATCTCTCACTTGGACATCTGCCACTCCAACAGATGTTCCTTGCAGGTGCCCCTTGGGTACAAGACAGGCTGCAGCATACCCCTTTGGGGGCACCCCGAGCCCTCACAACCTCCTGAGACCCCCCTCACCTGGCTGAGAAAGCCCTCTCTACCTCTGCCTGAGAGAGTCCCATCACCTCAGACACCGCCAGGCAAGTTGGGCTCTGGCTAGGTGCCACTGACACTCTTCACATGCCATTTGGAACCTTCAACATCACAGGGCAGTGTGGTGGCATGTCCCCAGAGGGGCAGGAACCTGTCTGGTTAGATGTGGCACATGACAGGTAACTTTAGGACCCTGGAGACAGAACCCTGGAACTCAGATCACACCTACTTGCTGGGTGACCTTGCATGACTCACTTAACCTCTCTGTGCTCAGATGCCCCCTCTCAAGTGCATGCACCACACATGGTCACAAGGATTAAGTGAAGCAGCAAAGCCTTCCAGTAACCTGGGCACCCAGTGTCACTGAGTCTTGTCCCCTTCATGCCCTGTTGTCTGCCTCCTGGAGGCTCTTGTCGACCATGTGTTGGCTGAAAAAAAGTCCTGTAAGCTGAGCTCCGTGCATGTGCCAAACCTCCCTGGGTACCTTCTATACACCCTGACACTGACTTTCCCCATGTTAACGGGGAAGAAAGAGGCCACAGGAAGGGCCCTAGCACCTGCCTCTAGTGACCCAGCTCTTAGAGGTGGCCGCTCCAGGGATGATGGAGGCACAACAGCCTTTGAGTCACGCAGGGAGTGGGGTCTGCTATAAATCTGTTTCTCCAAGTCATGCTGTTTTTAGTGTGCTGGGCAATGCCCATGTGTGCAGGGACACTTGGCTGGGCCAGAGGCACCACGTCCCCTGAAAGGCTCTAGGTGACCCTGGGACAGTGGGCCCTGTGCAGGCTTGGCCCACGGCTGGCAGTGCGCTTTGTTCTCTTGGAGGTCAGCGTGGGGGGCTGAGGGGTTCTGACGAGCAGTGCTCTTTAGCTTGGTTCTAGAATGTCGAGGGGGCCCAGCTCCTGTGTTCTCTCCAGGAGAGGGCAGATCCGATGGGGACCATGTGAGCAGAGGTGGGGACCAGGCATCTGTCCCAGATGACTGAGTGTAGATGAAGCCCCTGCCAGGCCACCCCATCCCACTAATGAAGGCCCCCAGGAGGTACTCCCCGGGCCCCATCAAGCAAGGGGCTGCGGCCACTGAAGCCACAGGCAAGAGCCTCCACCTCGCCTGCTGGACTTGACCCACAGCCACCTCTTGTGGCCAGCCCTCCATGATGGCCATGGTGACTGCGATGTGTTCCACCTGACGGGCTCTGGCGCTGAGTCACATCGCAGACCCCAGCTCAGTCACCTTCTTTACAAAGCTTTGGCTGGGCTGGGTGGGCCTTTGACTTTGCAGGGCTGTTAAGTGGACTTTGGTAGCTGCCTGAACTGGCCCTGTCATGACTTTGCAGCCCAGAGCAGCCAGCCCCTTTCAGTAAGACAAGTCCAGGACCTGGCATGTGGCCTGCCTACACTGCTAGTGGTCGAGGCCTGTCCCTAATGCCCAGTTTCATCCCCTTCTTGCCAGCTCGCTGTCATTTCCTGAGGGCTGGAGGACAGAGCTCCATGGGGACAGGTCTGGGCCCTGGGGGGCTCTAGCGACAGAAGGAGCAGGCCCTGAGCACAGCTCCTGTTCTCACCAGCTGAGTGTTTCCTCAGCTGTAAAGTGACAGTACTGGCCACCTCCTGCAGCCACTGGGAGGATGATAGGACTCCATAGATATGCAAGGTGCATATGCAGTGCCTGGCCCAAATTGAGAGCTCCAAATGACAGCAAGATAGTCCTGTAACATCTGTTAACCTGTGCTGCTGTGGGTCCCTTGGGTAGTCGTGTGCAGGTGTTGGTGCAACCTGTCCTTTGGTCCAAGTCAGGACCACTGAGCAGGTAACATCTAAGGAATGTCGCATCTGCCCTTGGGGTGGTACCAGATATGCCTCCAAGGAGGTTCCCTCTTGCCTAAGACCAGAGGCAGAGGGGGAGGCATGGCGGCCATAAGAAGCTTTGAGGGCAGACACCATCCCACACCGTGAGGGACCAGTGGTCCCAGCATACGATAGGTGCTCAGTGAATGCTTGCTTTTTGCAGAGGCCTGCCCACCAACCAGCATTTGGACCTTCAGACACTTCAGAAACAGCTGGTTGCAGATGGAACTGAGCAATGAGATGCTTGGGGTGGGGGGTGAGGCGGGGAAGGGGTGAGGCCAGGAGAGGGCATTTATGAGGCTGCCCATCCCGCTAAGGTTCCAGTGCGAGCTGGATGCAGATCAAATGCCAAATGAAAAGTGCAGATTGCTAACTTGACTTGGATGGGAGGAAAGAGAAAGTTGTGGGTGAATCCCCTGCAAAGCCTTGGGCTAGTAAGTATTCCACAGTGGGACCTGCTTGCAACAGAGAAAGACCATATCAAAGCTGCTTTAAAGAGAAGGATTAAATTTTTAAAACCTTGGGAAACAGCTAAGACTTCTGCTTCCCCGTTTTGATGGGAGTGAAAAGTGGGGCTCCATTAGCATCATGGTGTCAGGGCACTGGCAGTTCTGTGGAAAAACGTAGACTTTCCTCATCATTTAATTGCAGATGTTACACACGTGACAAACTTCCTCCCATGTCTTTAAAGTTTATACTTTAACTTTTCAGGATAAAGCCCCAATCAAACGTCGTGCTCCTTATTCACTATGAAGTTTACTTAACATCTTGTGTTAAGTGGACTCACTAAAAGTGCCCCTTAATAACAAAGGGACAGCCTGGAGATACCACTGAGACCCAACTGAGCCATGGGGTCCCCAAGTTGCAAGGGACATGAAGTATCTACTAGTCAAACATCTGCTCGAGGCTTCCATCTGTGTCCCACGTGGCCACTAGTAAGAGGTCATCCAGCCTCTGCCTGTGCACTTGCAGCCTGGGTGTTGATTGGTGTCTGAGGCACCTGTTCTTGTGTCCCAGGTCTGGAACAACCTTAAGTTCTTTGGGTGATAGGACAATGCGAGCTGGGCTTTCAGGAGTCCTGAATGCTCTCCTTTCTGACTGTCCCCTGTCCCTTCAGCCCAGACGTCTCATACCCAAAACATGGCACTCACCACTTGTCCCTGAGTGTCCTTTCTCTCTGGAGGGAGCCCAGTCCCTGTTCTCTCTTATGGAGTGGCCCAAGGGAATTCTAAAACCTGTTTACCACCCACGTCCCAAACTAGAACAGAACTCAGCACACAGCCTGGAGCACTGTGACCAGCTGCACAGAGAGCGAGGACTTATGTGCCTCATTTTCTTTGGCTTAAGGATCCTCTAATTGAGCACAGATCCCTTTGTATTGTAGGAAAAAGAAGGGGACCCTCATGCTGGTACTTGGCAGGTTTCTAGAGAGGGTAAGGCTGTCCTAGCTGATGCCCTGGTAGCTTGGGATGCCGGGTTGCCCAGTGCCAGTCTCTGAGTTGACAGTGCGGTGGCCCAGCATACACAGCTGCCCCGTGAACTGCCCTTTGATGCTGCCTCTAGAGAGTCAATCTGAGCCAAGGATTCTTCAGACGGAGCTGACGTGATGACAGTCCTATCCCTGGGGAAACAAAACGCAAAACACACCCAGCCAAGGAACTGAATATAAAGGCACTTTATGGAGTATTTCAGAGGCGTGGCATCCTCCACAGGACATCTACAAATATTTGTCGGGCAGGTTTTACTCCCCATGAAGACTTAGAAACGTGCTGAGATGGGTGCTCAGAGAGAGGGAAAATTCCAGGGGAGAGTCCTTGGGACCCACCCAGGGCTCAACAGGGAGTCTCGTTCCGCCCTCTCTCAGGTCACAGCCCCCGCGTACCACCGTCCCCCTCATGAACAGAGAATGAATGACCTGAGAAAGTCATCGGAGGTAAAGATCCCCCAACCCTGACATGAAGTTATATAGGAGAGTAAACATAACACTCACAAGAAACAGAGTGTTGCTTTTTTTTGGGGGGGGGGCGG
>NW_006434441.1:2019857-2099807 GCF_000325575.1 Pteropus alecto
GGGGAGGCGGCGGGGAGGGTTGGTTTCTTTTTTCCACCATGGAGAGCATTTCTGCATTCTACAAAGTTAGGCTGGAAGACGGGCTGATCAGGTAACACCGTCCAGGTTTTAGCTGAAGATCTTCTGCGGCTTTATGAAGACTTCCATCGGATTAGAGAAAACACTGCATGGACCACGTACAGCAGAGTGGCTACGTAGGAAAACACCTGCAACCCAGATAAGTGGCTGTTAGTGGGCTTGTGTAGGGACAGGGATGGCGTGGCCGTCCACACTGCATGGGCCGCTCGCCTGGCCCTTGGGATGATAGGCCTGCCGTGTGTGGCCTGCTGCCACTTCCCACACTCACTCAGTATCCTTCCTTGCTGATCCCAGATGTGGCCCCACAATGCTTTTGGCACAGAGTCCAGGTGACCGGATGATCCACTGGGCTTGTGTGCAAGGCCAACCATCTGCCATCTCACGATCACGTGGGTGCCACCCAATTGGAAGGGGTGCAGGAGAGTGCCAACCACTGTCCACAGAAAACATCCCTCCTCCACAGTAGTCAGACCAGAGCCCAGCAGCTGTGACCCAGCAGCCCCCGCTAAGGGGTCACAAGCACGTGGGCTTGGTGGCTCCAGTTAAGGTCTCGATGCTCCCTGGACATCCTTAAACCCCATTGGAATTTCATCCTATGATTCTTAACATTGTCAGCCTGGGGATGGGAGATGGGCTCATAGAAAGTAAGGGACAGGGACACGGAGGAGGGATTTTAAATTTTTGCAAGAAAGAAAGGGGCTTACTGAAAAAGCCACTAAGAAGACCCAATCCGCTGCTTTAGCCCTGGGAACTAAGGCCCTGGAACTGCAGCAAATGGTCACTTGGTGGCTGTCGTGTCCCCAACTCATTGTGTTCACTGGGCGCCATCTCTTCCTATCTCCATACTTTGGCATCTTGCCTCCCTAACCGCCTGCCTGCCCCCGAGCCAACTACCTGCACCTGGTTTTGTGACCTTGGGCACAGGTCAGGAGTTCCCAAGCCAGGCACAGCATTCAGGTGGCCACGCTTCCATGACTTTGGAAAATGCCCATAAATAGCGGTGGCACCGTGCTGCTTCCTCCCAACCTCCACACATGGGCTAACCCTTCAACTTTGGCCGTTGGCCAGGGCTGATGAGTAAGCCGAGTTATTTAATAACAAGTGAGAGAGAACACATCTGGGGACTGTGAGTGCTGAAAGGAGCGGTCATGTATATGTATGAGTGAGCAGCTCCCCAAAACTCTCCCCCATCAGTGGGGAGTGGTTCACTGCCTGGGCAGTGAGAACCCTCAGCAAAAGCACCTCGGAAGTTCCTACGGGAACAGGAAACAGAGACTTATTTTTCAAATGAGGTCAAGAAATGACACATCATGGACACTAAAGACAGAGACGTGAAGGGACTTTAAGCTTTCAAAACCCCTCTCCCTTAACGCCTGCCATGAGTGCCTACCATAGGCCCAGGAACCTGCAGATGTCTGTAGAAATTTCCAGCTACCTTCAGTCAAGTCCACCAAGCCCAGGACCCCAAAGGCCAGGGACACGGGAAGAGGTCCCCAGCCACCTCCCCACACCCAGATTGGTCGCCAACAGTCCCTCCGAAGGGCAATTGTGGTTGGGCAGGGTCTGGGGCTAAATCCTGCGTAATAGTGACTCCTTCTGTCTTGCACACTGATGCAGTTGATGCTTGGAATAGAAAGGCATGACTTTACATGGAACTGAGCTCCCATCTCCCTGTGGGGTTTCGATTCAAGGCGTCCAAGGCAGAGGGAGTTTTGATCTTGATTCTGGCACTGCTGACTCTGCCTGGGCACGCTCATGGTTCTCCAGCTCAACTAATGGAAACGTGGGGATGCGGTCAGTCGTTGGGTAGATGGGCAGGTATTGGTGCGGTGCTCCACGGAACACTACTCAGCAGTGAGAACAAACACCATAATACTCTCACCTGGCCACGTGCGTGGGCCCACAAGCCTGAGGTTGAGAGAGAGAAGCCAGACATCACAGAGCACACAGGGCACAGCCCCGTCTCCATGGATTTCAAAAGCAGGCAAGGTTGAACCCAGAAGCTAGAAGTCGGGCAGGGGTCGTCCTTGGTGTGGGTGCCCCATGATGGTGGCAGGACAGGAGTGGGACTCTGGGAGCAGTTCATTCTGTTGTTTCGTGATCAGGATGCTTGTTACACAGAGGGGTCCACTTTATGAAAATTCATCGAGCTGCACAGTTGCATCCTGCTCACTTCTCTGATGTGTGTTGCATTTTGATGAAAAGTAAGCAAGTTGGAACACGGTTGAGTCCAGTGGGTCTCCACTAGAGACCTGTCCGTCTGTGTTGCCCTGTCAAGTGCTGCCCTGCATTTCACGGCTGTTGTCTGCAGCAGTTTTATAGAAATGGTTGTTAAGTACCTTGCTTATGTCTGCTCGGGGAGAAGCTCTAGGTTGGGCTGGGGAGTTATGAGGCTCTCGAGGTGAGGGGAAGATGACAGAGTCACTTGAAGGATGACCCTCCTCCCAGAAGGAAGGCCCACCAAGGCGCTGCTGGCTGTGCTGCTGTCTATAAACGCGCCTTCCCGGGAGATGAGCCCACGTGGGGCCATTCTACACTGTGGGACAGTGAGGGGTGCCAGGGACCATGAGGTGGCCGTGTTTATGGAACTGGGGAGGAGGCTTGGAGCTTAAGGGGAGCGTGTGGCTTTCTCAGGGCAGGGGACAGGCCCACAGGGACTAGCAAGGCTTCAGGGAACTTCCTCAGGCCCCTCGCCAAAGCCCACCGCCCCTTCCCACCCCACGGTGTCCTCTCGCCTCTGCTCCACCATTTCCAAAACGGGTGCTGGCCAAACTTTGGTACCTGGAACTGGCATCTCGTGACCTATCACCACACCTGACCTCAGGGCTTGCTCGATTCGTAGGCCGATCTCCAGAGTCTGAGAAGTGCTACTTCTGAGCTATTGTCTTATTTTTTCAATTCCCACCTTAATGCCGTGAGTCAGCACAGGGGTTGGTGCAGGCCCACGCACGCACGGCTCTGGGAAAATCCTCCCGAAACACCCCGTCCTTGTCCCCCCGTCACTCTGACCTTTCCGTTAAAAAGAAAACCCAGTTCACAGTGGTCTGGCCCTGCCACTGGACAGCACTCCTCTTAGAGCACAGAGACCTGACCCCGTCACAGGCAGCCGGCACTCCCACCTGTCCTGCGGAAGGGCCAAGTGGGGTGCAGGCTCATGTCCCACCCACTGCCCACTGGGAGGAAGTCGCTGACCATCCCCGTGGTCCTCAGGGGACCGGACAGGAAGGACACTCCATCTCACAGATGAACATGCTGAGGCCCGGAGGCTGCCAGGGACCCGCACAAGGAGTGGAGGACAGGCGACTCGGGCCCCTCCAGCAAGACGGTGTCACGAAGGCCTTCCAAGCAGCCAACACCCACAGCTGGGGGTGTCTGGACATGCTGGGCCTGGCAGGGCCTCCCCAGCCCCAGCCGGAGCCAGGGCCTGGCCAGACACTGGCCACTCGACTCTGCACCCCTGGCACCAGTGCTCCCCGGCACTGACTGCATATCCATGGCAGAGCGACCACCCAGCTAGAGCCAGGAGACCCAAGGGGCCAGACTCACTGCCCCGTGCCAGTGCTGAGTGTGGGTGACAGAGCGCTGGGTCAGGACACTTGGTGCCCCGACCTGTGGACTCGGGCCTTGGTCCTCCCTCTGTGAAGTAGGTGTAATGACAGCCCCCTCCTAGGGCTGCCGTGAGGATGAAGTGAGACGGGTCGCAGGAGCTCAGAATGCCGCAGTGGCCATGCACCCTCACACATCTGCCCTCCACACGCCCCAGGCCCAGGTAGTGCAGCCTGGACCAATGGCCCGGGAGCCTTGGGCATTTTACTCCCTTCTCTGGGGCTTTCCTCTTCAGAAACGAGGGAAAGGTTTACATCCTTCTGAAGCCAGGAACTAGAGAACAGAGGGGCTAGGCAACCTGGGGCTCAGCCTTCAGTCAACAGGGACTCACCACAGCGGAGATGTTCTCGTGGTACTGCTTGTAGGTGAAGCCCTCGTACATCTCGATGGTGGCCAGGGCTTCCAGGACGGAGGCGCTGAGGTAAAACAGGGCTGCGGTGCAGTGGTAGGCTGCATCCTGCAGGGGCAGGAAGGGCCTCAGAGGGACGGGCACCCGGAGTGCAGGCAAGGGCTGCTGGGGTCCCCCGGCATGGCTCAGGTTCGTCCCCACATCCCCCCAGCACTGAGCCACCAGCCCCTCCCCCCAGGCTGTGTAACCAGCAGTCTTCTCTCCCTGTTTTGGGGACCGGAGGAAGGGCTTCGATGGAGGTGGGATGCTGCTTCCCCTTAAGGTGGGATCAAGAGGACGTGAGGCAGAAAGGGCAGCTGGGGATTTAATCGGTAGAAATTGGTTCTGGACCTCAGAAGGGTCACTGGCGGTCACAGTCCAGGTTCAGATATGGCCTCGGAGGCCAGTGCAGGATGAGAGAGGCCCAGGCCATTTCCACTGTTGTTTTGTTTTCTCTCTTTTTTTGGGGGGGGGGGCGGGGAGTTGGGCGCCCAGATATGTTTAAAAGCAAACAAGGAGTTCTGAGAAGCTGTAATGGGGAAGTGATTTCAAAGTCTCAGCAGGAGGCCTTTTGAGAGCAGGAGGCCCAGCCAAATGCCCCCTGCTTTCCAGGGAACGTGATGACGTGATGACGGGTGTCTGTGTGTGTTTTACCCTCTTCCTGGGCTCCAGGCGGAATCTATACAGGATGGACCACAGGTCACCCCTTGCCCCGCTGCAGTCCTTCTCTGGTGCCTCCACTTTAGAAGGTGTAACTGGGAGCCGAGCAGTAAGCATGGCCTCACTGGGCAGCAAAGGCCAGTCCTGGGGACCAGATGGAAACCAGCCCTCCTGGAAGGAGGGCTGGGGGCTGGGCTGTTGGTTACTATGAGGAGGGCAGTCACACAGGAGAAAGTGGAGTAGGCCCAGCGAGAGCCTGGCAGTAGCCATCAGCTTCCTCCTGATCCCCTGACCCTCTGGCTGCTTGGACTGCTTGGCCTTGGAACATAGGTGGGCAATGTCTACGGGCAGCCCCCCAGGGGAGAGGGTCCAACACTGCTTTTCCCTCAGACATCTGGATGGGACTCACCAGGGTGACCCAGGAGGCCTCCCCGCCATGGGTGCCAATTATGTACAGGATGAGCAGGGCAGTGGTGGCCACGAAGCAGAACACAGACACGAACATCACCCAGCCCTGGACCAGGGGCATGGGCACCAGCGACGAGGCGACCAGGATCCACACCAGGCCCCCGAAGACCTGCAGAGGGCGGGTGGCAGGGGTGAGTGCTGGCCAGGAAGGGCCAGAAAGGACTCTCACCCCCAGCGCTGCAGCCTGAACTCCCGCCCTAGCCCATCTATCCCCAGCTTGCTTGCCATTTTTCATTTAAAGAAAATAAATAAAATTTTTATTGAATAAATGCTTGCACCACCTTTATCTGCCAGGCACTGTCCTAAGTGCTTTAACTAACTCAGGTAATTAATTCTCACAACCTCACTAGCGAGATGATCCCTGTGTCAGAGGGGGACTGAGGCATGTGGCAGTGAGGCAGCTGTCACCCAAGGAAAGACTCATCCATCCAACGCTATCATCAGAAGGGTTGTGCTTTGTCCTGAGGCGACACCCTCCCTCCCTAGTATTTGGTGTGAAACCCGCTTTCCGTTATGTAAGGGTGGCGACCAGCTGATGAGTTGGCTGTACTGAGTCATTAGCATTTCTTTTTCTGAAATCCCAAGTCCAGGAGGGCCCAGGTCAGCCTGGCCTACCCCGCAGCCTGGGACAGGCATGAGGGAAGCACTTCCTGTCGTGATCCGGAAGACAAACCTGTTGCTGTCCACAAGGGCAATGAGCCCTGTCTTCAAAGAGGAGCATGAGGTCAGCAGCGTCCCCCAACACTGCAGTCCCACTGCCCCAAAGACACGTGCACACCAACTCACGCTGAGATTTTCTGTACACACTTTTCCCTCCCTTTGTCACTCTTCATCTCGGTGAAATCACAGCCTCACCCTCCACCGCCACCCAGATAAGGGCATACTCAGGGCTGGACATGGGTGGACATGGCTTTGCAGTCAGAGGTCCCAAGGTACTGTGGTACGTGCATGCCACCGTCCTCCCGAGTATCAGGGGAACTCCGTTCCCTGTGGTGTGAAGTCAAGCACATCACCTGCTGGGTAAGAGCCTGCTGTCTTCACAGGTGGTCTTGGAACCTCTTGGCTTGGAAACATCAAGAGAGAATCATATTTGGGTATAAAAGTCAGTGTGGTGGGGAAGCTGGACTTGGCATAACCAAGTTTGGCCTGATGGATCACAAGTGGGCCTCTCTGTGCAGAAAACTTTCCTACTGGCGTATTTGAGGCTGCCTGAAGGCACCTGACAGGGTCACAGACTGGGAGCGGAACAGCTGGGGGACAGGAAGCTGAGGCCAGGAGGGACTCTCTTCCCAAGGGCCCTGGCCAGACTTCGTGGCTGTGAGAACTGCAGTGCAGATGTGAGTCGGAGCCCAGCCCTCTCTGCCGGCACCATCAGTGCCCACCAGGCACGGTGTTTGCATGTGGGCCCTGAAAGGGCGCAGTGCAGCCCACTGAGGAGGCTGTAGCATGCCATCCCATCTCCTGGCCCCGGTTCCTCGTCTATAGGTCACAATGTTTGCATGTGGGCCCTGAAAGGGCGCAGGTGCAGCCCACTGAGGAGGCTGTAGCATGCCATCCTATCTCCTGGCCCCGGTTCCTCGTCTATAGGTCACAATTTGCAGCTGTCTCCCCACCTTGCTGTGGGTGTGAGTTGGCTGAAACCACAGATGTGAGCGGATACCTCGGGGACTGGGCGCAGTACTACCCCACAGCTGGGGTGGCCTGGGAGGCCCAGTGGAGACGGTAGCAGGGTGCTAACTGGCCCCGAGGGGACTGAGGCGGGGCTCCAATCAGGTCTTGAAGGGAGAGGAGACTTAGCTGGTTCACTGGGCCAAAGGTCAAAAATCAGCTTTCCAGGGGAGACAAAAGAGGACACCTCAAGCCCTGAGGGCACAAGAGTGGCAGTGAAGGTGGCAGAAGGCTGAGGAGCTGTGCACAGGGTCGGGGGCAAGGAGAGGCGAGAGATGGGGCTTGAAGGAGGAGATCCTCAAGGCAGAACTGACCACTGGGCCAGCGGGAAGTCCTCCCAGGTGGGCTCAGTGCAGAGCTGAGGTTCGGCCTGAATCATGGGCCCAAGCCTCCCTTCACCCACAGAGTGCAAACCCAGCAAACAGAGAGCCGAGGTGCCACACCCACATCTCGCAGATAAGGCACCAAGCAGGGAGCAGTCACTGCAGACCAGCCCAGCCCAGCCCAGGCGCAAAACCCCACTGGCCAAATATTTGTCAAGAGCAAGGGGTAGGTGAGGGTTCAGCATGTCCCTCTGGAAAGAACACTCAACGTGCTTCCCAGCTTCCAGGAGGCACACGTTCAGAGGCCATCACCTTGAAATTGTCACTCGCTCAGGTGGAACCTGGCCATTTCCTTCCATGTCTGTCTACAGGCTGGACTTCCACCCACCCCTGCCTGCACCCAGGTCACCCCCGCCGTGACAGAGATGGTGCAGCTGCTAGGGTGGTCTCAGACAAGATCTCTAAATCTCCTGGGTGGAGCCCTCTCCCTGGGCCCCAGGTCCCCAAGCTGGACAAGTGGGGTCGGCCCTGAGCTGGCTATCACTCCGTGGTTCTTAGCCCTCGCTCTTCACTAGAATCGTCGCGACACCTTGAACAAACACCAACATCCAGGGTTGGATTTGTTTGGAAAGAAGTAGTTACAGGACAAGAAATGGACATCCAGGCTCAAGAAACGGACAACCAGGCTCTTGCCAGAGGCCTTGGAACGTGTTTCCATCCCACTGGCCGTGGAAGACGTCCTGGGATCACCTGTCTTCAGAGCCCCACCTGCTGTCCAGTGACGCCGGCTGAGACACCACTGTTCCTTCCTGGGTTCTGGCCGCAACATTCCCTCTCCTTTCCTTAGCCTCTGTCTTACCTTGATCCTGAGGTCATCCTCGGATGTCCTCTGGTCACCGGGACACAGCCTCAGTGTCTGTGACTGGGGGCTGAGCTGGCGCAACGGGCTCCTCGCCACCCTAATGTTTTGGGACTGGACACTTGTCTTTAAATTCAGACTGACTTGGATGCTGAGCAGAGCAGAGGCTCTCGGAACCAACGATAATGCACAAAATGAGACAAAAATTCCTCACGACGTAAAGGAGTGCAAGTCTGTGGTCTACCCGATCAAATGGTTTTCGTGAAAGAAATTTCCCCGGGAGAAAGCCTTGCGAGCCCTCATGCAAACCCAGAGAAAGTTCTCTCTTTGTCTATCTGAATTAATCCACGGCGGGTAGGTGAGGGTGGTTCAGGGTGTAGACTTTAGGAGAAGACTTTGAATCCCAGCTCTGCCACTTACTAGCTGGGTGGCCTGTTGTCCCCTGGGCAAGTTACTTAACCTCTCTGTCCCCTATCTGAAAAATGGTGGTGACAAGAGCACCCACCCATGTGGTAGGGGCACAATGACTTTATGTCTACAGACGCCCAGCACACGGTGAACTATCACAACTGTTACGTGATGAGGCAACACCTCACCTGTAACCATGTGAGAATCCCAGGAGTTCTAGGTCCATACGTGCACAATTATCCTCTCCAAACCTTGTCGGGATCCAGAACTTAAAAATAACTTCAAAAGCATCAAAAGGAGAAAAACCTTTGATCTCCCAGAAACCAAAAGTGGAAAAAAAATGTGTCTGCCTCCATAGGAACAAACACGAAGGACATAAAAGTATGAGAAAGCCATCCTTCGAACAAAAGGCCTCAGTTATGAAACGGGAAAGAAAATATCGGGAACATTCTTGAGAGACACAGGGCTGACTGGCTGGGCATCCACAGTCACCCACCATCTCTGTCACGGGGCTGGAGAACTGAGCTCAGTGCCAAGGAATTGCTCACATTCTCTGGATATTTTCTGGGGCCCCATTGTGCTCTGCCAGGGTCTCCGCCAGCAGACACGCTTCCAGTGACATATCTGGGTGTAAACCACGGAGGCTCCCCACGTAGGTCTTTCCACAGGCACGCCTGGCGGTGTGGCCCCTGCAGCTCCGAGCACCTGGCATGTGTTCTGGAGGCGCGTGTGGGCAGGACATGGGCTATGCTCCCAGCACTGAGCCATCCTGCCACTTTGGTCAGGTCTCCCCAGGGAGGGAAGAAAAAGACAGCCACAGCAGAGGAGACTTGTCCCCGAGCCCCTCGGTGCTCTCCAAAGGCCACCAGGGCCAGCAGCCCCAATCTGTCATGCTGGAAATGTCTGTGCTCACTGGAGCATCTAGGACTTGGGGGCATTGAAACACCAGGAGGGCACGGTTGAGGGGGATTTGACCAGCACAGGACATGAGCACCAGGCAGCAGGAGGATGACACAGATGGAGGTCAGAGGGTGAAGACGCAGGACCCCCAAACCCTGAAGCCTTCCCCGGGGCCGCTTGGCTCTTCTCTTCAGGAAATAGGTCTGAGAGGGAGAACGGGGACTCCCTTGTCTGAGGCAGGGAGCGGACACAGAGCGGGTCATGCCAGCTCTGGTTCTTGCATGAGCCCCACTGCCCTTGTCTGGAGGAAATGAGGTCCCAGCAAGTCCAAGGAGATGCTTCCTTCACTCGCCCACTCATGCATTTAGCAGATGCCGAGGTTGGCCATGAGCATGGTCGGCATTGAGGGCTGCTGCACGCAGGAGACAGGCCTTATCCAAAGACACACTGCTGAACTGAGCCCCTCTCCTGGCCCAGGCAGCCAGGCCCACCGGAGCAGCTCTGGATCCACCAAAATCAGAGTCAGGTCTTGCTGAAAGTACCCAGACTTATCCCCAAGTGGGGACGGCCAGCCAAACCCCTCTGCCCAGGACAGGGATGGAGCCCAGAAGTATGCTCAGCATGCCTGGCTCTGACTCACAGGGAGGTGTCTGGGGAAGGTCAGAAGACCGTGTGGGGACTCCCTCCCCCTCTGCCAACTGACAAGGCACTTATTGGCAGTCTGACTGTGGAGGCTCTCCCACGGCGGACACTGGGAGTGGCATCGAGGCCCCTGGCTCAGTTACATGTACCAGATGCTTGGCCCCCCTGGCCACTTCATTAGCAGGCTCCTTCCTCCAAGGGGAATCCATCATGCCCTTGTTCCTCCTAACACAGGCTTAGATTTTTGTCCTTCTACCTAACCTGAAGGCAAGACTGGGACTCGGGGCATGGAGTCCATTTGTGAAGATTTGGGATTTAAAGAGACGGGGATGAGTTCACATGCATAGTTATGTTACCAGGGCATGTGTGGCCTGGGGGGCCCTGCTCAGGCCTGCACCCCACTTCCCTCAAGAGGCAGGGGGTTCTTCTGTCCCATCGCACCCCCTACACTTCTGCGCCATAGCACTGGCCACCGCATGATGGCTGATGTGACCCCCCGACCAGGCAGAAGCCGGCCACCATTCCTGAATGAAGGTGAATGCCTCTCAGACAGACTGGGGGCTTTCCTCAGGCATATCTTTAGTTGGATGGAAAATTTTACCAACCATGTGGCACCCACCAGCTCTAACCAGCAGGACAAACAGAAGCAGGAGGTTCTGTGACAAATCTGGGTAAACCACCTGTGAAATACAGAATTACGCTAGACAAGACAGGAGTGGCTTCTGTAGAAGAGAAAAAAAAAAAAAAAACGCAAAAGGCAGTGATACGAATCACCAAGTCAGCTGGCACTGTGAGCAAACAAAACAGGTGTGTACTTGTCCATACAGGACCTGGTGTGTCTCTCGAGGGTCCCATGGGACCTCCTGAGAATTGGGGGTGACTGTCAGTTTCACTTTACGTCTGCCCTTGGTGTTAAGCACTCACCCTGTGATACATAAACACTAGCCAGGCAGGAGACCAGACGCCAGGCCCTGTCCTATGCTGAGAACAAACAAATATTGCACAGCGCATGGGTCCAGGTGAGATGTGGACATGCTCTCTGTCCAGGTGGAAGACAGACCCCAGCAGGGCCTGTGACACAGGTGTTAAGTGCCAGCAAGCGGGTACTCTCGGGGTAGGCTTTGGGTGAAGGTGTTGGGGAAGCCCGGGCGGGAGGATGGAGAACTCAGCCCTGCCATGCCACCCGCACCAAAGGAGTGCCATGAATGGAGACCAGCAAAGGCTATGGGGCTGCTTCCGGAAAACACCCTAAGACAGAAAGCTGGGGTACTCCCCACTGCCGCCAGGCCCCTCAGTCCAACTGCTCCTGATTAGCGGCGAGAAGCACAGGGCAGGGTGGAGGCTGGGGAATTAGGGCTTGCCCTTCCAGATGGTGATGCGCTGATGATGACGATGACAAATTGTTTCTGAAAGTTTTAATACAAGAAGCACAGGGTAGGGTGGAGGCTGGGGAATTAGGGCTTGCCCTTCTAGATGGTGATGCGCTGATGACGATGACAAATTGTTTCTGAAAGTTTTAATCCCGGACTCACTGGCAATCGGTTTCCTCGCCTTTGGGCAGATGCAGCAATTTTCATCACACTCAGAATCCACAAAGCTCTCTCACCTGTCCTGGCACCAGGCTGGCAGCAGAGAGGCTCGGGAAGTCCACCACCCCCAAGGGCAGAGAAAGGGCAGGACTGCATGGCCTGGCTGGCCAAGCACAACTCAGAGCCCATGAGCCACTGGGAGAGCCGCAGAGTGTGGTGTCTGCAATGTTTGGGGACTCTGGGGACAACCCTTGTGTGCCATCCACAGCCCCACACATTCCCAAACCTGACTCACCCTCTGCCTTGCACGATGCCCTGCCGAGTAGGGTATCCCACGCAAAAAGGGGTGCGGGATTGGCCTCATGGCCCCCTTTTAGCATGGATTGGCCAGCTAGTCTCAGAGCAGGTATTATTAGTGAATTGATAATGATTGCTGTTAATAGCTAGAGAGCAGTAACAATGACCATCCCACTGCTGCCAGAGCCCAGTGCCCGTCACATGCGTTCATTCCTCACAGGGATCCTGGCATGAACGCTGATGCAGAACGCACAGCTCCAAGGTCTCAGACCCAGGAACAAGGAGGCACAGCAGGTGAGCCCACTGGCCCTCACCCGTCTCCTGCCGCCTCATCTTTCAGATGAAAAGAACAGAAAGGTTTGTGTTTAAGGACAAAGACCAGAGCTCTGAGGGACAGCACCCCCTCTTTGGCAGGTGCAGGCTTCAGTCTCCATCCCAGGCCTATCACTGGACCTTAGTCACCACCCACCCCTCACTGACAGGGGTGGTGGTGCGGCTTTACTGGCTGGTCTTTTCCTGGAGTGGCCCCCCCAAAGCCTGCACCTTTGTCCCTCTAAGGGCCTCCTTCAAGGTGGATCCAGCAGTTTCTGGGGTCCTCACCTCCCCTGCCCTTCCCCTTCCACCTAAATGCATTCTAAGAGGATGGGGGCGTGGCCTGGAATTTCAGTCAGCTGGTCCGCCCCTTCCCACCTCCCATGCTTATCAATATGCCATGGCTGGTGACGCTTTTTAGTTCCTACTATTTTCCTCAGACCCTATGGCCTTGGTGTGTTAAAGCTGGGGTTGTTTTGCCCTAAGGCGGGCAGAACAAGAGCTGTGCACAAGGTGGCAGCGGTAGACAGCCTACAGCTAAAGACGCAGCAGACCCACGTCCAGACGTCACCCTGGTGCTGGCAGGAGCTGCTGGGAACCAAGCCCTTCCTCCCAGCAGAACGCAGAGGGCAGGTCAGGCCCAGGATGCTGGAAAACCAGGACATGATCTGTGCTCCAGGGAACAACCTGACACCTGTGAGGAGTCGGCATACCATCCCTGTGGCTTTCATGCTTCAGGGACAAGGGCTGCCACTCACTCACTGTCCTCACATCCATCTGCATTAACCAGAACACCTGCTGGGGGATCTTATCAGTGTCTGCCTCTTTGGTCCAAACACCATGTGGAAGCCACCGCTGGACTTGTGTTGGGGGAAGCCGGGCTCTGGGCCAAATCTACTGAGTCAGTCCCTCCTCCTCCATCCAGGCCTGGACAAATTGGACACAGGTGGCCCAGTCCCTGCCCCCAGCCCTTTCTTCACACAATGCCCACTCCCTGGGCACAGTGGGTATGAGTGTGGGTGCAAATAGTCAGCCTTTGTCCCTGGTCTGAGCCGTCCTGCAGTGGCATTTGGAATGCTCCTACTCAGAGGGAGGGTGCCTGGGACCAGGCTGGCTGACGCTTCGTGGAGTCGGGAGGGACTCAGCGTGAGCTAAGTAAGAGTGCTCTTCTGATGCAGCTTGGTTGTGATGGCAAGTGCGCCACCTTCCAGGAGCTGAGTACAGTCATCACACTTAGCCCTTTTCAGAGAACAGGTCAAATCTCTGACTCCCAATCAAAGCAGGCCTCTGGTTCTTGAAAAACCGGAAAAGTCACTTCTGGACTCCAAGAACAACCCCTGAGAGACCTCTACCTGGAACCCTCCCCTCCCTTTAGAGAGGAGAAACTGGGCAGCGCCCTTCCCCCTCCAAATAGCAAGGATAGGGGCCCGTAGCACAAGACAGGACAAGGTCAAGAGTCCAAGGACACAGTCGTGGAAGGCCACGCTCAGCCACTGTCCTGCACTGGCCAGCAAAGCCAGCCCCATGTGCTGGTGACTGGAGAAGAGGTGTCTGGGTGGGGCAGCAAGAAGTTGCCCCAGGAGCAGAAAGGGTACATCTCACTGAGCGCTGTCCCCGCTATTCTGTGCCCCATAAAAACATTGAGGGGGTAGGCTGGCCTGCCGATGACCATGGGGTTCTGTGCCTTGCTTATCAAATGCAGATTCTTGGATCTAGTGCCCCAGACCTTCCAGTGTGTTTTTGACAAGCAAGCGCAGGAAGGTGTGAACTCCCCAGTGGCTATGAGCTATCATTTTATTCCCGAGGCAGGGGACGAGAAGGGAGCCAGGCCTAGGCCAGGGCTGCCAGATGGGCAGGACCACCTTGACATGATTCTGCTACAGGCAAAAGCACATCATAGGTGTCAGAGGAAATTCAGAAACCTGGGTGTGACTTGCTGACACTGCAGGAAGTGCCACCCAGATCCTCGGTATCCAGATGCTGCCTTCTCAATGGAGCCAGAACATGGACCACTCACCATGTCATCCTGCCCACATGACCCCCAGGACCCCTCCTCGCAGGTGATCACTTAGGGCAAGTCCCAGGATTTGTCTAGTCACTCTCAAATAGAAATCGTCTCATTGTCCAGTTCACTGCAGACTGATCCCACTCCACCCACACCCAAAGTGCACCCTACAAGTATTGCCTCTCGCCACACACGGGGAGGGCTGGGTGGCACCCCTAGCACACTCTTTTCAAAACAATGTCCTCTCTCAATCCCAGCCATGCTTTTAGCTGCTCCACCTCTTTTAAAGGCTGGCAGGAGGGTGTGGGTTAGTAATTTCGTAGGTCCATTTTCGGGTACTTCCTTTACAAATTCTAGAAGTGTGTGTGTGTGTTGGGGGGTGGGTCACTCCTGGAACTTTGTGGGAGATTTCCTCTTGGGGCTCTGGCCAGAGCCTAGATGAAAAGCATCCCATGTCAGCATCCTGTCCTGTAATGGCGGCCTGAATGTCACAAAGGCCTTGACTTAGAAAGAGGAGGAAGAGAAAAAGATTGTGGCTTCAAAAGGAAAAGTCCTCCTTGGCGGGGGTGGGGGGCAGGGATAGGACAGAAGCAGAGCCCCGGGGTGAGGTGTTGGGGCTGGGGAGACACTGAACATTCTACCCAGGCCCATGGAGTATGCCAGTGTGGGTCTGGGGTGCCCACTTCTCATCAGAGGTCAGGAATTCAGGGAGCAGAGCTGCAGGCCAGGGTGAGGCTGCCATACCCAGCCCGGAGCCACCTCCCTCCCCTGCTCTGGAGGCAGTTTCCTTGCCTTGAGAGGGGAGTGAGTGCTGCTCTGATGACCCTGGAGGGTTGACATCTGCACCTCTCAGGCTCCTGGGAGGTCAGGTATGGGAATGTGAACTGTGTGTGATCAGCAACTAGCTGGACTACAGATCTAAAAATATTCAAGTATTTCACACCCTTTGAATAAGCAGAAAATAATAAAGGCTGATGCTACGAAGTGCGGCCAGGATGAGGAACAATAGTGGCTTTCATAGCCTGCTGGTCAGAGTCGGAAAGGTCCAGATTTAGCCTGAAGCTTATTCAATTTGGGGATCTTCTTTATGAGAGGGTACAAAATGGGGCAGGGTCTGGGAAGGGGCTGAGCCAGTGGGAGTCGTGAGTTTAATTAAGCTTCACAGGCCTCCTAGCACCCACATCAGAATACCCATGTGCATGCGTATAAATGCATGTAAACCCCAGAGGACGCTGCAGGAAAGCATGTGCAGAAAGAGAGGTACAGAAGGACACTCTTTTTTTAGAGCAGGGAACATGCAAAGCAGGCCCTGTGCAGTTCATCGCATTTAGCCTAGGGGGGGTCCCGAGCCTGCAGCAAGGAGAATAAGAGAACGGCAGAGTGTCCAGCGGCCTTCGAGGGCACTTGAAAAGCTTTGTTTCCTTAACACTAAAAATAATGAGGCAAATACTAAGATTTGACGAAGTTGAGCATAATTACCTGGGTGCCTATTAAATTATTATATATACTCTTCTGTAACATTTGAAATATTAAAAAATTTTTCAAGCAACGTGGAACAAACCATTTAAAAATGACCAATTCAATGGCATTTAATACAGTCACAGTGCTGTGCACCCACCACCTCTAATTCCAAAACATCACCCCAAAAGGAAACCCATACTCATGAAACAATTGCTCCCCATTTCCTCTCCTCTCAGCCCCTGGCAACCACCAGTTTGTGTTTCATTTCCACAAATTTACCAACACTGGATATTTTATATAAATGGATCAGACAATAGGTGACCATTTCTGTCTGGCTTCCTTTACTTAGCATAGCGTTTTCAAGGTTTATCAGCTCTGTAGTATGTGTTTGTATATGATTCCTTTCTATGGCTGAAAAATGTGCCATCATATGGATGTATCACAATTGTTTATCCGTTCACCAGCTGATGGACAGCTAGGCTATTTCCACTGGCTGGTCACTGTGAATGGTGCTGCTCTGAACACACATCTCTGCTCTGAACACACATCTCCGTGTACCTAGTCAGGCCCCTGACGGCAAGTCTTTTGGTTTCTAACCTGGGCGTGGAATTGCCGGACTCCACCAAACTGTTAAATGCAAAGAACTCATTGGACATCCTCATCGGTAATGTATGAAGGTCCCAGTTTCTCCATATCCTGGCCAGCACTTTTGGTCATTTTACATTTTTTTGATAATAGTCATCCTAATTTCATGTGAAGTGGCACCTTATGTGGTTTTGATGTCATTTTCCTAATGACTAATGATACTGAGCCCCTTTTCATGTGCTTATTGGCCATTTGCACATCTTCTTTGGAGGAAAGTCTGAGCCTTTTGCCTGTTGTTCGATTGAGTTGTTTATGGTTCTGTTGCCGAGTTGTAATAGTTCATAACTTTAAAAAAATCCTCCCAAGGTGGAGGCATCTCCTTGGCCTTTCCACCCTCTACTGTTCCCACGCATCCAGACAGGAGGAACCACAAGATGGTGTCTGCTTTCCCCAGGCCCACCCCCAACCCAGAAAGGAAGAGAGGGAGGAAGTGGGGGGCGGGGAGGAGGGAGCGGGGGCCAAACTGGAGGACAAAAACATCTTTCTAAGACAGCTGACAGGGAGAGAAAGGAAGAACTACTTCTTCTGGAAGTCCCTGCTGTCACAGGTCACACACCCCACAAGGGGTACTAAGTTCCACCAACGCTTGGCTCTCATTACATGTCCACGCCCGTTCTCTCCTTTCACTCGGAGGGGTGGGGTGGGGGTTCTGTCCCCTCCTCCGTAGGTCACCCTGCTCGCTGGACTGTTCCTACCCTCAGGGGCCATGCCAGGAGGTGAAGCCAGGCCCCCCCCCACCTGCTGCCACCTGAGCCAGCTGAAGGCAAGAGAAGGAGGGCGCACCAGAATCCTTTGCATGAAACCCAATGACCATACTACGACACAGTGACACAGGCAGAGGGAGCAACGCATTAGCCCAACTTAAGAGATACTAGGAAGACCCTTCATTGTTTGAAAATGTCTCAGCCCCATGCACCTCAGCATTAGCCATGAAACTCTGCCTTGGTAAAAGCACAGTGGCCCCTGAAGGACTGCCCCTTCCCCCTTCCCAGGCCGTAGGCACTGCATGTTCCATTTCAGAAATCCAGCCTCCAGCCAGCACAGACTGAATGCCCAACAGAACCATGGAATGAGCCTCTTGCTGAAAGAATATTCCAGTGGATGCAAGCCCCCTACACAAAAAAAAAGGGGAGGTGTCCCTATCTATAAGGTGGGGCTGGGCTTAGTAGTGTCCCAGGCTTCTTCTAGAGGTCACTTCTTTGATTCTGGCTCACTCCAGTTTTGAAGTCCCCCTGGATACACCCTGGTGTGGGTTCTACTCAGCTTTCACAAGTTCAGAGATCGGGTGCCACCAGGCAATCTGTCTGCCGTCACTGCCTTCCTAAGCTCTCCCTGGATCACAGAACCTGCTCCCTTTGATGGCCACTCTTCTGCCCCCATCAAACAGTAAGAAGCTGGGGATCCATTTTTAAACAGTTTGGTCATTTTTCTTTCCCAGCCAACTCCCCAGGCAGCCAATTCTGTAGTAGGGATGCAGAACAGGAGTCTCTGGCTGGGATGCTGGGCACCCACAGAATAAACCCAGCAGGCCCCCTCCCAGGTGAGGGCCTGTGGTCTCCGGGGAGCATCTCACCACCCTGCAGCTGTGGGTGGAGCTGTGCTCCAGGGCAAGGAGGGACCAACTGCAGGTGCAGAAGCCTTGCCTCTCAAGGTCAGCCCGGACCTAGATCACTCTGCCAGTACCACCCCTCCCTCCCCCCACCGCAGAATGACTGTGGTAGCAAACCATGGCCTGTTTTATTATTTCCAGGTCAAAGTTGTCAAATACGGTCACTCCCCAGAAACTTTCAAAGGCCAGGAGGGAATGATCAGATTCAGCTTCTTCTAAGACACCAGCCCAATCTCCAAGCCTCTCTGGTGCTGCTCAGATTTCTTTTGCTGGTTTTAATAAACGAAATCTTAACCCTGGAGAGAGCTGGGCACCCGTACTTGTTTGTCCCTCTCCGGGAAAGGCTTCCTCGACTGGCGGACAGGGGCGCAGCTTTGGGACTGGGCCCCTGGCCGGCTTCTCACAGCTGACCCAGCCTACGCATGTGGTTTCCCCCCTAAGTCATGGAGACTGTGTCCTCCGCTGTCGTTAGTCTAGAAGGGGCCAAACGACTAGAGAGGCAGAGGGGCAGGGGGCAGATCCCCTTCACCTGACCCCGTCACCCGGCTGCTCCTGTACCCGCGCAGCTTGTGGACCTGGTGCTGACAACCATCCCTCCCCGGGCGCGCGAGCCACTCACAAATTCGAAGATGAAGAGCAGGTCCGGGAAGGTGATGAAGACCGCGAAGCCGCTGGGGAGGGAGCTGCCCCCCGACGCCGCTGCGGGGGCCATGCCGGCGGGCTGCGTCGGCCTGGGGATGGGACGCGCGGCTCTAGCTCCGCGGTGACCGATCTCTGGCTCGGTGGAGCGCAGTGGCCGGGCGCCCCCGCGCGCGGGTTAAGAGCAGGGGGAAGGAGGAGCCCTGGCCGCCGCCCGCCCCACCCGCGCTGCCGCCGGGCGCGCCCCAGGGGACTGGGCAGGAGGGCGAGCTGCAGCGCCGCCAAGCCCAACTCCGAGGGCGCCCTGCGGGCATGCCGAGCGAGGGTGGGGGCTTGGCCCGGCGTCCCACACGGTGCCACCTCCCGCGGGGAGCAGGACAAAGCCGCTTAGGTTGTGCACTCTTCCCAGGTGATCGCCATCCCTTAGGGATGACAACCAGCAATACCTAGGCTTCCCAGACTCCCCACCGTGGCGCCCCTCGAGTCACCATTGCTAACTGTTAAGTTAGGTCCATTCACCTTTCAGCGGGGTGCGTTAATTTGTGTGACCTCTGCACTCAGGTTTACGGTGGGGGCGAGTTCCTAGTCCTGTCTCCCTGGAGTCTGCAGGGATGGCGCTGAGACCAGCTCTGGCCACCCAAACCCTTTCCCCAGGGCGCCTGCGAGCCTGTCCATCTGCAGGCGGGAATGGCTTGCAGCGCTTGCAGCCCCAGGGGAGGTGCTGTGGGAGATCTGCGTTGAAAACCCCAAACAGGGGACTTTCCTGGAGCTGATTTATCCCTTTCACTGAGTGGGGACAGCTGGAGCCTCTGCCAGCAGAGGAAAAAACATTTTTCTGCTCAGTTAACAGCGGGCCTTTTTTTTTTTTTTTCCTCTGGACCATGTTTCTTTTATTCTATTTGGCTTTGTTTTTAAACAAGTATCACACTGGAGTAGCTGACTTTTAATTTAGGCGTTATCACCAGGATGAGCCCCGGTTCATCCTGGGCGCTACTGTGGCTGGGCTCTTGGTTAGGTGCCCAGGATATGACATACTAGGGAAGGAGACAAGGCTGATGGGGACCTGGCGGGCCCAGTAGCGGGGCACCCCACAGGCCTCTCTCCAGGGACCCTCGCTCTTCCCTCTACACAGCGCACAGTGCTTTCCTCTCCAGGCCCTCTGGAAGGAAGTAAAAATTCTTGCCAATGAGCTGTCCATTCCTACCACTTTTGGAGCTGGACCAGGCATTAGAGGTGAGAAATCCCATTGCGTTTCTGTGTGCTTCCTCAGGGCTGCTGGCCTTGGTGGCCTGAGACCCAGAGGGCCATTGTGCCAGGAGGGTCTGTTGGCCCCTGCCAGGTTTCCAGGGCAGGACCTCTCTGCCTGGATGAGACTTCATGGGCACACAGCTGTGAGATTGTCAGAGGCTTCCCCACAGTTCCTCACCCACCCAGACATCTTACACCCAGACATTTGGGGCTGCTGGCCTTGGGAGGACATCTTCTTCCTCCTGAGGGGACTTTAATGGGACAAGCCTCAAAGCAAGGCCACAAGAAGTGAGATAACCCTCAAGCAGATCCAGCAGTAGCTACTTGGCAATTGCTCTGTCGCTATTCACTAATTAAAAAACACACAAAGGTCATATCAGCTCTTAATAATTTGTCTGGCCTTGAGGTTTTCTGTTTGTTTTCTGGTGTGTTTATTTTTTGTTTTGTTTTGTTTTGTTTTTGCTAGCCATTTCAAACCTTTGTTGCTAAGGTCTTCAAGTGTGGGCCTGTGACTTGGAGAAAGGCTCCCTTGTATCCCTCAACAAAGCTGATTGACTCCAGGCCTCCCTGATGAGGTCTAAAAGGCTACAAGGGATAAGGAAGCAACCTGACCAAGGTCAAGGGGGCTTGTCCCTTTCTCTGTGAACCTCTCTTCTCCCTGTAGTCATCTGGTTGACTAGCATCTTTCCAACCCTCTGCAGGGCGCCTCCGCCCCATCCATCAGCCTGTCACCTTCCCTGTTATGTCATATCCTCGGCACCTGACCAAGAACCCAGCCCATGGTAGGTGTTCAGTGAGTGTCAGTCCAATGCCAGGACAACCCAGCCTTGCCTGTGCTTGACCACAGAGGAGGAAGTGGAGTGTCTCTGTTTGGACATAAAGAGTATCAGGAAGCAGAGATAAGTCTGTCTTCATGTCATGACAGAGCTTCCCTGGGGTGAGGCTGGGGGTGGGGGGCTCTGCTGATGGTTCATATTTATAAGAAGCCCAGGACCACACTTTGATTTCCAGCAGGATGTGAAAAAACAACCCCAGCCAATAATAAGCCATTGCAGTGTCCTCAGTCTTCCTAGTGGCATCGTGGGTGAGAGTGTGGGCATCGGTCTGGGCTGGATCTGGGACTTCTGTCCAAATAATAACACAACCTTGGATGGGTTTCCACAAAGTAGAAAGTGGCATTGCTATGGCAGCCCTAGGATAGAAGAGGTCGCCTCCTGCCTACGTGTAGGTGGGAGGGGTCGGGGGAGAGGGATGTGTGTTTTGGGAAGGATCCACAGGACAGGAATTGCCAATGAAGAATAGCAGGTGATTTGCTATTCTTCGAGTCTGTAGCATGACGGCCATTTGAGTGACGGGGCAATGGAGGCTCAGAAAGGTTAAGTTGCTGCTGAGACCACACGGCTGGTGAGGGGTGGAGCTCAGTTTCCAGCCTGAGTGATGCCGTGCCTCCAAAGCTACAACCACTTAAAACCGTGCTTAACATGGGCAACTGCCAATTAAGTGCTGTGCCCCACGCAAACAGCCCATCGGCAGCCACTCAAATCTAGTCTTGGTGGTCAGGAGTAACACTGCGCCTGCTCTCTGTGGCACTCCGCCCGGCCGACAGGGCTCTGGGCCCTGACAGGGGACACCGCCCTTGTGTATGGCTGGGGGAGCAGGGTGAAGGCCCTGGCCAACATCTACCCAAGGGAACTTATTTGTTTCTGAGGCACCACAGCTCTGGCTCTCCACCCACGGCCTGACACCACGAGGGCCTGCTGGACTGGTGGGTAACACTGTCACAGCTGCATTGGCCCTGGCCCACTAATTGCCCAGCTGCCAAGGCACTTCGCTCACAGGACCTCATTTAATCCCACAGAGCCTTTCTGGTAGATGTCACCCCACTGTACAGGCTCAGAGTGGGGAGGGGACATGCCCAGGCCACAGGGAGGGCAACCGGACCCCTGGACTCTGGAAGGCAGATCGTCCCCATTGTAAAATCTAGGGGTGGGGCTCCCCAGGAGAGCATCCCTTGATGGTCAGTGGGGAGCATGAACCCTGCTGCCTCCAGTGACAATGAGCTACCATATGTGATCTTTTTCTCTTGTTCCCAACCTCTCTTAGGCTTACATTTCCTCGTGCCAGGGTGGCTGAGTACTCCCCCACCACTTGAGAGTCGTCATCGAGCTCCGGGATTCGGGGCATGCAGTGGGGGCTGGCGTTGTCGGGGTATCTCGGGGACAGGGACATAGGGCAGAGGGTCTGCTCCGTAGGTGAGTTCCATCCAAAAGGGACATGCTATGCATAGTCAGTAGACACCTGTGCTGGGCCTGCACTGGGTGCCTTCCCACCTCTGCAAATGCTGGTGGGTGGCACATGTGCCAGGCACTCTACAACAAGGTTGGGGCGGGGACAGGCCTCCATTTCTGAGCACCTCTTGGGAACACTGAAGATGTAACAGTAAAGGAGGCCCCTGCTCTCAGTCCCTGCATAGTACCAGCTCAGTAAGCCCCAGGTGACAGAGAAAGCAGGGAACAGGGAGGACGTGATCTCTGCCTTTTTGAAACTTCTCGTGGAGTGGAGGGGACAGGCATCAACCGGACACCCATACAATAAGTGTGCCCTAAAGTTTGGTGCTAGAAGGAGAGTGCAGGGAGCCCCAAGAGCACCCATGGGAGGGAGTGACTCTGGGGTGTGAGCAGTGGTTAATGGGGAAGAACAGCATGCATCTGGTCCCTGGAGGAGCGTTAGGCCTGCTCCACACACCGTGAGGGCTGCAAGTGCAAGCAATGGAATCCACACTAGGAGTCAGAGGCACTTGGGTGGCCAGCGTCCAGGGCAGAAGGAAATGGCACAGACTGTGAGTTCTGGAAGAAGACAGGGCTGATGGTGACAGTGGAGGAGGACCTGTGCCGAGCAAAGGGAGTCCCGGTGGGCGGAAAGCTTTTGGTCTCTGTGGATAGCAGGGTGGCTCCTGGGACAGAGCTGGGAAGGCCCAGGGCGGGCTGGACTCAGGAGAAAAGAGGCAACATTCACGGGGTGTAAAGCATGCCTCAAGCTTAGTTACTGTTCCTGACCAGCCCTGAGAGTAATTGGGACCCTTCTGTCTGTCCCAGAGAGGGTGAACCTCATACCACACGCAAGCCCTGGACCTGCCTAGTGAGTTGCACCGGAATTTGGCCCAGGTTGCCCGAAACTTCAGAAAACATCAGAGGCACAGGGCAGGGCTGGGCCTGTGGGTCCTTGGAATGTGGCCTCAGCAGGTTTGGGGCTGGGCCGGCTGGTGCCCATGTGCAGCACCTTCCTTCCAGGTTCCCTTGGCCCCTCCGGTGCCTGTGCCACACAGCATGCAACTGCAGAGTAAACGTGAGTTTAGCAGGCTCCACCTGGAACAGCCCAGGCCCCAGGCCTTTCACTCTCAAACTCACACTTCTACCTGAGGCTTCCTCGGAGGGCCTACCCATGGAGACTGACCCCTCTAGAAGGAACCTACCTTCTAGAAAAGCCACTTGCTTCCAGTCATTAAGAAAGCAAGGTAGACCTTTACGCTGCCACCTATTGGGCCAGAGGGTCCCGTCTCGCTCTCTAGCCTTAGCATTTCTGGTTTCTTTTAGAAAAACTACACTTAGAAAATGTAGAAAGGAAAACTGTGCTCATGCTTCTGATTCTTCCGCATCAAGGCAACCATTTTTATCTCTGCCAAACATTCTTTAGAACTTGTGAGGCGGCAGACAGTCTACTTCTCTGAGCTTCTGCTTCCACGTAGTGACTTGTCCATTCATTCAGCCCAAACACACCCTCCCAGTGTTATGCCCAAGCTGTCTGGGCACAGGTGACCAGGCTGGAACAGGAGATGTACATGGGAGCTTTGTGGTGGAGGTGAGGCCAGTGTACCTGTAAGCATGCCAGGTGAGGGCCACCCAGACCCTTGCCAAGATGAGTGTGCGCTGTCCTCGGTGGGAAGGGAGGGGAGTCCAGCAAGTGCCCACATGTCTTCATTCCTTGGAATGCTTGGTCAGTGCCAAGCGCCTGCAACAAAGCAGAAAGACACAGGGGTCAGCGGGCAGCCCAGAGGTCTCTGAGTTGGCCCAGGGACCCTGGAGATCAGGGTCAGCATGAAATCATGAAACACAATAAAACCATAAAACCTCAACCAAGCAGAATGAGAGACTTGGTGCAGAAGAAGGACGGTATGCTCTTGGGAGAGCAGCAGGACTTGTTATTTCATTAGTCGGTGCTCAGCGTTTAGCACGGTGCCTGGTACCTGGGAGGGGCTAGGAGCATTGAGGGACAGGGAAAGACGGTGGGCAGAGGGAGAGAAGGAACAGGCAGGGAACACGCACGCATGCAGGCAGGCTTCTGGAGAGGGAGGGGCCCTCCGACTGCGTAGGGCTGTGTTTCACTGGTTTCCTAAAATGGCCAATATGACACAAAGTGCATCCTTTGCGTGAATTGCTTCTTATCATGACAAACAGACCCATTTTTTCAACTATGGGCCTAAAGGAAGAGAAGGGGAAGCTCCTGGTTGCCGTGGCCCTTAGTCTATGACTCAGAGCAACTAAGCCCTTGGCAGGAAGGGAGGGGACCTGCCACTGCTGCACCTGATGACAGAGGAGGGAGCTCCAGAGAGCTGCACCCAGAGGCGTGCTGGAAACAGCCTGGCTGAAAAGGGTAGATGGGAACCACAGCCTGTGGGGAGGAGGGCTGCCCTCATCTGACCAGCCTAGCTGGTTTGGGGAGCAGGCTTGATTATACAGAGCTGGCCACTGCAGCATGGGAGGTGATTCAGACCCTGTCACCTCCACATGACCTCCCAGACCCGTCACCCCTGCATCACCTCCCAGATCCCACCGTTCCCCCAAACTACCACCTCCCAGAAACATCACCTCTCAGATACCTCATTGCCTCTAAATGCCTCATACATCAGAGACCAGACCCCTGGCATTACCCTGCTCCCTGAGACGTGACGTTTTTTCCCCGGAGCCCCCACCTCTGCTCACTGCACAGAGGGGCAACTCTGTGGGAAAGGACAGCGCTCTCTCAAGAAGGCCTTGTGACCCCCTCCACTTGGCATTGGACAAGTCACCAGACACATGAGTGTTCACACCGTGGAGTCCCAGGCCAGCTGGAAAAGAGACAGTAGACAGTCATGTGCTGACATGAGAGGGTGTCCAGGAGGGTGTCTTCTGGGGGTCAAAAGTGGAAGTTGCAGATCAGTAAACACAGCATAATCCATGGTTTTTCTTTTCTTTTCAGAAACTGTAAGCTTGTAAATGTGCATATGAAGAAGTACCTGGAAGGAGAGAAGCCACATTTTTGCAGGAGTTCCCTTCGGGGACAGCATGGTGGGTGAGGGAGAGGTGGAGATGAGAGGAGAGGGACATCACTTGTTCTTTGTCCCGACCCGCAGGACCTAGTTATTGCGCGGAACCCGAGGAGGACCTTACCTTGAAGAAAACATGGGCGGGAGAAAAGAATGGAGGCAAGACAGTATTCTGATCAAGCCTCAAAATTTTATTTTCAAGTGGTTATATTTATACACTCAGGTGGAGAGGGCAGGGGCGGGACTGATCAAAGAGTATTTTGTTACAAGCTTATTGGCGACCACCAGATAAGGTGATTTCTGCCTGGCTGGTCAGAAACAGATGGGCTGTGTCAGAAGTTGCAGGCTCCCACTCTGCAGGCGGCGGAATGGAGTATTTCGACAAGCTTATTGGCGACCACCAGATGAGGTGATTTCTGCCTGGCTGGTCAGAAACAGATGGGCTGTGTCAGAAGTTGCAGGCTCCCGCTCTGCAGGCGGCGGAATGGGGATGGAATGGGGATCAAAGACGCGAGATAAGGCTGGCACTTCCCAGTGCCGTGACTGTCCAAATGGTCACAGCTAGCAGAGTTTGTTCTCGGTAGCAGGATGTGGTTCTTATCTTTGGGTGCAGGCTTTAAGGCTCCTGACAGTTCTTGACCTGTAGCGCATGGAGGACATCGGCCTTGTCATCGGGAACACATTGGAGGGAGGAATGTCTGGACAGCAGCCTGCTGACCTGCATAGGCTCCTTCGTCTGCCACGTCAGGCACGCCTGCCCGCCACAAAGCCAGTCGGTTGGGGGTGGGAGACCTTAGACTTCAGAGCACCCCACGGTGGAAATACCCTTTTTCTCCCCCACCCCAAATACCCGCAACATCCCAGAAACAGGCTAGAAGTACGACTGGACAGAGAAGGTTGCGTTTTTGAGGCCGGGGACAAGACGCATGTCCCCCCTCCCCCCGGCCCGGGTCCTGCCTAATGAACGAGCTGCTCCGGCCATCCGGTTGTCACACCCTCTTGCCTTGGGTTTCCTTCCCACAGGAAGAAACTGAGTCTCCAGGCCTCTGGCCCTTCTGAACCATTGGCCTCTGGCTTTCTCTTCTGTATTGAGCCTTGTGCAAAGACAGCCACATACCGGGTGGAGGCTGTGCCTCTGATGCTATCACAGTCGTCACCCTCCTTCGGGTCGCATGTTGGAGAGAGGACAGACAGCTAACAGGAGCCTTTGGGTTACAGAGAGGAAGAGCTTGGGTGCTGGGTCAAAGACCTCCTTTCTGCTCTTTACTCACTGTGCAGCTTCAGTCAGTTACCCGATTGCTGCGCCTGGTCTATAAAACAGCAGTCACGATCTCGTGCTCACAGGGCTGTTGTGAATTAAATGAGACAATGTGGTGCCCTCCGCGGTGCCTGCCGTGAAGCAGACTTCGAGATGCGGAAGCCGGCACTGACAGATGCTCACAAAACTCCCCCAGTGTTGTTGCCGTCACCATGTGTGCAACCTTCTACACACCTTCACTCTCAAAAGAAGCTTTTCCCCTCCATGTGGATGCAGAGTCCATTAGAAAACATCCTGGCTCTCACACACCTGCGTCTCCACCTCAGTTCCTGGTGGTTGCCTCCTGGGCCTGAGGCTGTTTCTGTCCCTTCCCGGTTCAGCCAGTGGAAGTTTCTGTTCTGCTACTGCAGGAGCCACCAGCCGTGAATTCCTGTAACTCAGAAGATGGGAGGCCTTGTGAGCCCTCTGCATAGCCGGCAGCTAAGCTCTAAAGCAGAGGGTGACACCTTGTAGCGTCACCGTCACCGCTGCCTGACCTTGAGCTCTTAAAAGGGCTCCTCGGGGCCTTGCAATGCTGGGGAAGGAAGACAAATTTAAAAAGGTCCCAGAGCTTTCATCAGCAAATAAGGTCTCTTAGCCCCAGTGGAAACCAGCTGTTGGTGGACTCACTTCTTCCGTGGTTCACCCCCATTGCTCCCACCGTGATATCAGCTGGCACCACATCACAATGTGACCCAGGCGACACCTGGGGCAGCAGCTGGACTAGCCTTCCCTTAGTTACCTGGCCAGCTTGCTCTGGAGGTTTCACCCTCCAGTGGCCTCTCAGGCCTGTGGGGGTAGATGGGAGTAGGGGACATAAGCAGGATTGCCACTGGCAGCCCCTCAGGCTCTGCCTTGGGTCAGGCCTGGTTCACTGGGCCCCAGAAGGCTCCTCCTTGCCTCTGTGATAACCTCTCACCTCTGGCCCAGCACCTCCCCCAAAACTCCCCACCTTATCCCGCAGCCCCTGCTCACAGGGGCTGGGTCATTTCCCCCATCCTACAACTGCACCCTCCTGTCTGGCCTGAGCCCAGGCCTGGGAGGAGAGGAGAGGAGCATGCAGACCTCTAGCTCCTCACCCTCAGTTTCCCCACCCCCATGCCTGCTCACACTTTCCTACTCTCATTACCATCTGCAGCCCCCAGGCCCCAGGCTCCTCCTCTGCAACTAGCCCAGGCCCCGCTCAGTCCCAGATGCTTCTTCCCTCTGCAGAAATGTCCTGTGCCTCACAGAACAGGCTGTCACCTTTCCCCTGCTGTCACAGTGTGGGATGCGCACTGCTGATTACAGAACAATAGTCGCCCAGCTCTACTCAAATTTTTTTTTTATTGCGGTAAAATAGACCACATAAAATTTACCGTCTTAACCATTTTCAAGGACAGATCACTGGTATTCGATACATTCACCTCGTTGTGCCACTGTCACCACCATCCGTTCCCATAACTCTTCTCATCTTGTGAAACTGGAATTCTGTCCCTCTGGTCATTTCTCATGGCCCTTTCTAAATTGAAAAGGGTTCGGTGTTTACTGGGTTAGTGAATGCTTGCCCTCTTGATATACTGCCTCACACTCCAGGCCCGGATGGTGCTGGGACCCAGAAGGTCCTCAGTCAATAGTTGTCGAGTGAGTGAATCTCATAAGGCAACAGTGTGACATGCTCAGAGAAACTGGATGCCAGCCCAATTTGTAAAGCATGGCTGGTACTTGAGTTTATACACGATAGGGAGTTAATCTGTATTTAGCAGGTGATGCTGAGCTCCCTCCGAGACCTGGGTCTGAGTGGGTCAGGAGGCATCCCGTTTGGGACGCTGGACATCGGCTTCCTGACGCTCACTGCTTGTGAGGCTGCCTTACTTACTATGTTCCTGAATCTCCCACCAACATCATCTTGTTCTCTATGATGCACACACGTGCCCGCCTCCTTGGAGGTCACTCAGAGCCCCGCAGCTCACACTCACTTTGCCCTAGACCTGAAGTCTGATGGGACGCTGGCGAGTCCCTTGCATGATGAGTGTGTGAATGAGCGAGTGAGTGAGTGAGTGAATGATCCATCTTTCTGGTTGTCATGGTGTCTGTATGGTGGTTCTGACATAGGACCTGCAGTTTTGCCCTAGACCTGAAGTCTGATGGGACGCTGGTGAGTCCTTTGCATGGTGAGTGTGTGAATGAGTGAGTGAGTGTGTGAATGAGTGAGTGTGTGAATGAGCGAGTGAGTGAGTGAATGATCCACCTTTCTGGTTGTCACGGTGTCTGTATGGTGGTTCTGACATAGGACCTGCAGGGGACAGATGTGGGCTGGCAGCAAAGTTTGTCCTTTGGGGCTGACCTTGAGGCAGCCTACTCACCCCGCCCTCACCTTGCCTTCTTCCTTGATTAGGACCCAGGTTTCAGTCAGGGCCAGTTTTTCCCAACCTTTCCTGAGTCAGAAAGTGTTTGGTGTCCTCAAGTTTTACAAAATTTAGATTCTTTTGGTGGTAAACACAATGTACTCAATGTACTCAGCTAGTTGCAAAGCAAAATGTTTGTTACTTACAGCTCCAGACAGGAGCTACACCTGGGGACAGGCTAACACCAGCTGGAGCTATAGGGGCAGCTTGTATGTGGCAAGGGGGTGGTGTGGACTGGCTGGTTTGTGTCACTTCGCCTCTTAAGCTCCAGGGCATCAGGCTGGTCCCTGGTTATTGGGTACCTGTGGCATCTGGTCGGAGAGCAATCGAGCTGGCGTGTAGTGATCCGGAGTTGGGGGTCTGATTAAGGGGGATGGTTGAGATGCCTTAATAGACAGGTCCACAGCATTAGAATTGCAATAATTCTTTTTTTTTTTCTTTCAGGTTTAAAAGCAGGAGAATTAAGCTGTTGCATGGAGAAGTAGTGGGGGTGGTCATCCATTCATTATTGAATACGTTCCAATTCTTGAAAGCCTGGTTTTAACTTACATAGGGCCACATTGGCTGTTATAATTGAGGGTCTGCAGGGTCCCGTTCTGTCAGTCAATTTGTAAGTGCCAAAAAACCTCATTTAATTTTAACTTACTCCTCACTGTGTCAGGACGTCTTTGGGGCATTTTAGGGCAATTGGTACTGCAGCCGTGGTGAATTTAGCCAAGGTTATAAAACGAGGCATACCTATTTTTTCTCTTATATTTACTTTCCTAAGGTTATGGGGAGTACCATGTTTAATTTTAGTGGGGTCTCCAGGTATACCTTGAACCCTAGTATTGATTAAGTCTATGAAACTTTGTCAATCGATATTTTTAAACAGATGTTAAAGTTAATTTATGTTATGAGGCCAATCAGCCTCTTATTTTTTTTGTTACATAATTTTTAAAGTAAATTTTAGATTTCCAATTGAGTCAGACTATGGACTTTTGTTTCAATTTAATTATACATACATATGTATGTATAAATGTGTAATTTAATTATATATGCATGCATATATATATATTTTAAAAATTATTATTTTTAACCTCACTTTGTATTCAGATTTCTTTCTCCTGGTGGAGGGGGGCTTCTAGAATCCCAAAGCCGGATGCTAGTTTTTGTCTTGATAATTTAGCAGGAACCTTCTAGGAGGTTACAAGGAAGTGGAGGAGGGAGGGCCTTTCCTAGGGCTGACTCCTCGGAGAAATGGGGTTCACACTTAGGAGCGTGATAGCAGCCTCTCCTGGGAAAGGTGGTTAGCTCCCCACGTGGGGTTTCTTTGCATGTTAAAATGTGGGTGCTTGCTCAGGCCCAAGCACACTGGCTTGGGGGCTTGCATTACTTAAGCAATTGGGCAACTTCTAGGACAGGTATGGGGGGTGGTGGGCAACTCGTCATTCCCCCCACCCCCAGGGCCTGGGGAGCAGGACCTATACAGGTGACAGCAGGGGGCGAGGCATCAGCAGCAAAGAAGGCAGGCAGGCCACTGCCCCCGCTATGGCAACGTGGACGCTGAGACCACTTCTCCACCACATGGGCGTCCAGCCAACACCCTCTTTCATGGGGATCATCCAAAGCACACAGACAAACCAGGGTTCTACCCAAATAATAATAAAGAAAAATGACACCGAAGAAGCGACGAGCCCCTGAAATGGGCTTCAGCCAAACACTGGCTGTTCTGGAAACACATCAGAACACTCAACTTGGACAAGTGCTGTCTAAGTGACCCATACCCACTATTGCTCCAAAGTGCCCTGCTTGGGCTGGGGTGCAGTCCCCAGAGTCTACCCAGCTAGCACATTCATCCGAGTAGTCCCACGCTGAGGAAATTTGGGGAGGGTGACCGTGGCAACCGCGCAGACACAGAGTGGACAGCAAGGCTCAAGGTGAGCCCCTCTTGCCACGCTGTCCACGCTGATAGTGAACAGCGGTCTCTCGACCACGTGGTCACAGCCACACCTCCTGCTCACAGCACCAATTGTTCTCTAAGATGTGAATCTTCCTTTGATGGCAGGCACAACACAAAGACTCTCAGATTGATGAAAGGCAGACTGTCACTTGCAGCTCCAAGTCAGAGCAAACTGCCAGGCAGGGGGCAAGGGGCAGCTGGGATGGGGTGACAGGCAGCTGCAGCTGGAAAGGCAGTGGTGCCACAGGTGGGGTGGGGTGTCCAGGCTTCTCAGGCTCCCTGTGGACTGGTGAATCTCAGTAATTGCTGGGCTCTGAGGAGGACAGCTTAGGGTCTGCCCCTGGCTGTCTGGTGCCTGGCCCTGGTGACTAAGGCTGGTACCAGGGTCAGAGCCCTGTAAGGGAAGTGGTTGGGGTGTGGACTTAGGCAGCTGCTCAAGAAGGACAGTGACCAGCCTTTAGCCAGGGCCTCGAAACTGGGTCAAGAGAGTGTTAAAAAAACAAACAAAAAGCTATCTTACAACTGGTGCAGGTGCTGAGTCTCTCCCGGAGTGAGGGGCACAGCTCAGCCCCACTTGCCCATGCACCGCAGATGGGAAGCTCTGTGTAGGCCAATCTCAGCAAAGCTGTTCCCAGTGTTGGTTCAGGCCTGGGCAGACCTTACGACCCTAGTCGACTGAGACATTCTGTCTTAATCCACATGCTTATTCCACTGGTAAATGTTAGTGCTTATTCTTACGGGGGGACTCTGTAGGCACTGGGATGATCGCATGGACAGAATAAAGTCCCTTCCTTACAGAGCTTTTGCCCTGTGGGAGATGTCTCCAGCGTTGGGGGAGGGTGTTTTAATCTCCTCTCACTTGGAACTGAAACCCTGGTACTCAGGTGTATGCAGGAACTGTGCCCATCACCTTCGATAAGAGCATTGTTTGGCTAGGGAATCTTAATCCATGGAGTCAGTGGTGACGGGAATAGGCAGTTAGGCCATTCAAGTCCTAACTGCCTATTCCACATCGGGTTTCACCAGATGTGAAGGTAGCACATGATGTTAGGTTTTGCACCACAGAGGTGTGCTCCCATGATGTGGCTTTTTTACATCCTTGGTACTTACTGTGTGAGGACATGATGGTTGGTGCTGCAGCAGCCTCTCCGAGATGATGAGGGTGAAGCCATGGAAATAACAGAGAGGCTGAGACCAAGGACCTGACTATGGCTGAGCTACCAAATTCGTCAACCCTGAGGTGTCATGCTTCCAGTCTTTTCATTCTGTGAGATGTGGCACTGAGGCCTTCAGAGGCCAAGCCACTTTAGGTTGGGGACTCTGGTCCTCACCCTCACATTCAAGGTTCACCCGGGTGACTAAGCATGGGTCTAAGCATTTCAGGGGTCCTCACTCTTCAGCACCAAGGAACTTAGAGCAGCTAGATTGTCCTTGTTTTTGACCAGCCCCCAAAGGAGTCCTCTGCTATGGCTTATGTCTCTGTCCTTGAGGGATATTTTGGTGCAAAAATGTTAGCCAGAGGTCAGTCCGCTTTACAGTTTTAGTATCCAGTTCATTAAACTCACACAAAAAACAAATTTTTAGTTAAGCATAAATTTCAGCCAACACATTTTAAAATTTTATGTATTTTATCTTACATACTTAGCCATCTTTTTAAGGGTACCTTATTTCTTGATACATTTCCTTAGAGCCTTTAAAATTGAATATATAAATATAATAATTTCTCTTTCATTTTAAGCATTTTCAATGATTTGATTTATAAAAAACCTTTCTGAATATGTAAATAACTCATAAATATAATAAATTTAATTTAGAAATAGTGTTGCAAGTTCTCGCAAATATTCTAATACAGTTGATAAATTTAGGATGTTTTAACTTAAAATCACTAAACTCAATTGATGACACTTATAAATTAATCAAAAAATGAACTTTTATCATAGTAGGCCAAATTCTTTGGCAAGACACCTAAAACATGAACTCTGTACAAATTTACATTATTATGGGTGGGTTTGATTAATAATTCTCAAATAATTCTGTATTCATTTTAAACCTTCTGGACTGTGGTTGCAGGGACCAGGGAGGGGTGGGAGGAAGCCAGGTGGCAGAGCAGAGGAGGGCTGGAAGCAAAGACACTGCGGAGTGACAGGCTGCCCTGAGCAGCTGGCAGCCCCGTCAAGAGAAGCACGACAGGCAAGGCAGCCAGGGCTGGCCCCTGCCTGGGAGAGGAGGACGGGGCTGGAGGGGAAACTGCAACAAAACTGGGGCCTCAAGCCAAGTGAAGATGTGGGGGTTCATCACACTTGCTCTGCAAGAATTCTGGGGTCTGCCACAAGTGTGTGGGGGATGAGCTCACTCAGTTCCACATGTGCGCTGCCTGTGTTGATGAGGAAAAGTCGGGGGTGGCACCTGGCATGATGGATGCTGCATTGCTCAGGGTGAGGGGGTTGGACTCCTGTAGCACAGGAAGATTAGGACAGGATGAGGGGCCCAGTGCAGCCGCCTGCCAGGCCAGAAGGCTGGTTCCCCAATTGACCACCTGCAGAAGGGGAGGATGTTGAGGGCAGGTGCGCAGCTGCTGTAGAGCAGACCAGGGTCCCTGCCTGAGTGAGCGGACCCTGAGATGCCAGGCGTATGGATGCCTGCGCTGCTGCTGGTCCGTTACACCTGGGGAGCCTGGCTTTAGGACACAGGTGCGCTGTGCCCCGCTTTTCTCCCGGTATCACACCCTTTCCTGTTGAATAAACCTCATTCCTTCGAGAACTTTGGGAATCAGGTGCAAGACTCCTAACAGCTCAATCACATCAGGGTGAAAGGCTGAAGAGTGAGAAAGGTCTATGGGAGCATTGCTGATCCCCAAGGTAGAGAAGGTCCCCCAGAAGGTTTTCCAAGGAGCAGACAGGCCAGACAGCAAGGGAGGGGGCTGAGGGTCTTCTAGCTCCTGGGGGAAATGGAGGCACAGAGGGGCTGCAAGGAGGCTGGCTGCCCAGATGCACAGAGCACATCTTCTCTCCCTCAGCGTCTGTAGCCAGAGGTGCACAGCGAGACCCCTGCAAGGGTGGAGGGATGCGGTGGGGACGCTGTGTGGAAGCTGTGAAACTCACCTGTCTGGGAAAGAGGCGGCTTCCCACCTCTGCCAGTGCCAGGGCCGCAGGACCCACCTGTAAAGTCTCCCCGGCCACCCCTTCTTATTCTCCATTCATGGAGAAGTCAGCAACTCTCCCCTGCTGCTGCAGGCTGGGGCTGTGGGATGGGAAGGGACTCTGTATGGGATACGGCCTTTATCCTGACCACCTGCCTCTGTTTTTCTCCAGGATGAGAATCAGCCCCAGAGAGTAAATGCAAGGAACAGAGGGAAATGTCAGTGCAGCTGCTTTTTAATTGCTTTGCACAAGTCTTGGTGGACGCTGCAGTTGATTGGAAGGGCTGAGCTTGGTAGGAAAAGTAGAAGCCACTCTCTTTCTTCTCCCCCCTGCCCTTCAAATGCCACGCGGAGTCCTTCCTCTGTTTCTGGGTGACACTAGCATCTGTCCTCAGCAGCACCATCCAGCAGAGAGATCACAAGAGCCACTAGGGCTACTTACCTAGGTTTCAACCCTTTGGTAGCCACAATAGAAAAAGTGGAATGGAGCAGGTAGGATTATTTTCAATAATGTATTTTATTTAACCTGATATCTGTAATACGTTATCGTTTAAACATGTGATTCATATAAAAATTATCAAGACATTTGATGTCCTTTTTTTCTGTATTAAGTTGCAGCAAGGGCTCAGGAGCCGCATGCAGGTGGTGTCAGACAGCGAGGCACTAAAAACCATCCCTTCCAGTCTGCAGCCAAAGCTGCCATCTTTTATTCTAGTCAAACCTGCAATAGAAGTGGCAGCTGGCAGGGAGCTGGCAGGGAGCTGCTCTGGCACCCTTTCTTGCTCTTAATGGCTGTTCTTTCTGCCCCTCCACCCCACTCTTCTTCCTCCACCCAAGACCAGGGGACAGAGGCATTGGAGGACAAAGACAGTGTCCTCGGCGGAGGGCATGGGTCTCCCTGAGTGGTTTCAGATATGCTAATTCCTTCTTAACACCTAGAATCTAATACCTATTCATTTCTGACCCCATGCACACACCTTGCAAGACGTGGATGTGGGTGTCTGCTGCGCAGGGCAGTTACAGGCCCAACTACCTGCAGACTTTGGGGGCAATTCCCCTTCCTCTCCTGAAGAATAATCTAAAAGTCTCGATCAGAAATTGTGGCCAGTTCAGGCAAACAAACTTACACAAAAAAAGTATGCACAGTTATGTAAATTACATCAAGTGAATAAAAAAATATGTATATAGATATATTTAAAAAGTATACACATAAACACAAGCCCAGGTTGTTTTGAAAAGACTTTATTTTGATGTTTCATGCCAATCCACATTCAATACCTCCCATAATACCTTTGAATTAGTTTTTATCATAATTAAAAGTATGCAGAAGGACAACATAATGAGGAGAGACCATTTAATAATTTCATTGATCTCTGGTCTCTTGACCTCTGCCTGTTATAAAGAAAAATCATGAAAATTGAAAATAAGCCATTTATAAGATACATAAAGAAGAAGAAAAAGATAACATAATGAAGTTTTTTCACTAAGTCCCATATAGCTACTACCCCCGTGGATCCCAATATGCAAAAAAATCATATTATTTTCTATGCGTTCCACGACGTGTAAAATATCAGGAAGTAAGGCGTGAGAAGGTTCTGGGCTGTTGACCACATTACCTTTGCTTAATTCTCGCAATGGTGGGGCAACACGGAGACTGAGTGCCCAGTATGGCTCCTCAACTGCCACCAATTGGCTCTCATTAAAGAATTGCCAAGGAAGCAATGGTCTGTATCTGCCATTTACATTTTAGTGTGAATTTATTTCTAGAGCATCATTTCCCTCTACTTGTGAAATGAAAAGAAAACATTTCATTTAAACTGCACCAGTGAGAGATGCCTGTAAGGCTGAGTGATTTCTGACACGCAAGTGTTTTGACTACTGCTCACAAATAGATGTCCCAATGGCCAAGAAAGGTCCTACAAGGCTCTATGAGAATGTTAGCTGTGACCATTACTGATATAAATTACTAATTCAACACTAATAAATTTATTACTAATATGAAAAATGTAACCATTCTTACATACATATCATAGTGTGGAATCCAAAATGAGTTTTTAGTTCTTAGAGAATTCAAATACACTGATTCTTAAGATGGACACAGGACCCCAAAGAGGTTCTGGTCACTTCTGAGTGTCCTCCCACCTGCTCCAGAGACCAGGGTGGCCAGTGTGACACAAGGTCCTGCCATTCCCTACTTAACAGCCCACCTCTGCATGGGGCCCCTCACCTGGGCAGGGCCATCTCAGTAACAGGTGCTCTCTGTGGATGCCGTGCCAGTCACCCTGACCTGACTACTTGAAGCCTCGGAGCCCTTCCTTCCTCTGGTCCTCAGCACAGCTGCACTCCCCCTCCCACTGCATCTCCAATTTCAGAACCGCGGCCCTGGCCACTCTAGGGCAAGACCAGTATGTAGTCAACCATCAGCCACTCTGGTAACCTCTGGAGGTTCCACTTTCTAGGAGGATCTTTGTAAACCCCTCCCCCACTTCCAGTAGAGGTCAATGCTCTGCCTCCCTGACTTGCAGGGACCAACACATCCCTCCCTGTCCCTTGCCCCTGCCACACCCCACTGCTAGGGTCATGAGGTGGGGGACGTTACCGGGCGGGGAGCAAGCACACGGGCAGACGCTCAGCAAACGTGCGGGCGACAGAACCAACATCATGGCTGCAGAACTTTACTCCTCGGGGGGTCTCAGCTGCATTTGGCCATGTCTCCTGAATCCATACTGAGGGAGCCTGGCTGGGAAGGACTCCAGGGGTGACCTGGGCCTCGTGACTTGCCTTCTCACTGCGCAAAACCGGCATGGGCGATCGATTTCCTTCTCCGCCCTCCCTGTCCCTCTCTCCTTGGGAGGAGATGGCGGGTCAGGACCCAAGTCTGGCCCTGACCCCCGCCACCACCTGTGGGGACGCTGCGCCACCTAGTGGAGGACTTGCGGTACTGCATGGAGCTGTCAATCAGTGTCCTGCCTCCAGCCCCAGAAATGCTTTCCCTTCAGAGGGCTGTTAACTCCAAGCACAGAAATAATCCCATCATCTCAGCGGGGCTGGGGAGGTGGAGTGCTCCCTACCGTTGCTGAAGGAAGGGGCGTTCCTCAGGTGGTCCAGCGTTACCATGGAAATGTCACACCCTCCCCAGCCGGGCACTGCTGCCAGGTGATGGGGGCCGGCTGCTGTATACTGATTGGGCTTGGATACAAGAAGCCTTGGGGACGGTGACAGAGGTACTGATGTGCAGGAGCAGGGAGTCTAGTCGCCCTCTGTTGTCTCAGGACCAGCACCGTGGGAAGGGGAACCTATCTCTGTACATTTTGGGAGGATCAGTGGATGGGCGCTGCTTCCCACTGATTCTGTATGCAGTTCTGCGCTGGTCAGCGTCCAGTTTTCACAAGACTGGCTCCACTGTAAACTCCTTACATGCCGATCAGTGACAGCTTCCGGGACAGGGAGACGGGACCAACAGCCTGTCATTCAGGGCTTTCCAGTCCTGCTCTGGCCCACCCCATAGGTACCTTGCTTGTTTTTCAAATGTTAATGGATTATGATTTTTTCCTCTTTTAAAGATCATAGCCCTGTTATTGGCCAAAACAGAATCGCTGGCTATCTGGAACAAAGCCTCAAATCCAACCTGCCACCTGCTTGCTTAGTGCTGGGCAGTGGTGTGACTGGTGAGACCCTGCGACCATGTGCTCAGTTTTCAACATGTGGTTGCGGGATGTCTTAGTCTGAGGTCACCTGACACTGACCTGAAGCCAAGGACTTGGATGCAGAATCCCAGAAGCCCCAAGAGGGGTGCAGATGTGAAAGATGGGTGCAGATGAGAAAGTGGGGTGCATATGGGAAAGAGGGGTACATATGAGAAAGTGAGGTACAGGTGGGAAAAGGGTGCATATGGGAAAGAGAAGTACAGATGAGAAAGTGGGGTGCAGATGGGAAAGTGGGGATACAGATGAACTAAAGGAGAAAAGCCAATAAAGCTTGTGTCCCAGCCCATGGGCTGCCTTGGGGTCCCCTCTGCAGAAGATGGAGGCTGGGAGAGCCCTACACAGAGAAGAGACCCCCCTCAAGGCCGGAAGGCGGCGGTGAGCTGAGACCTGGTCAGCTGAAGGTGAATGGGGGCCTGGGGCTCAGAGCAGAGTCTGCAGCATCTGTGCAGTAAATGGGGGGCCTGCAGGGTGATGGGAGGGGAAGACAGAGCCCCAAAAAGAACAGGGGGGACATGAAGCTAAGGGCCGGCAAGGGGCCTGCTCCCCACCCATTCAGAGCTTTCCAATCCAGCCCTGGCCCACCCCACAGTCTTACTGTGGCTCTCCCCACCCTAAACCCTTCACCCCTAGGGCCTGCCAGTGTACCCCTAGCCTTGGTGCCGGAACTTACACTCAAACTGTCCTTACTGAGGTGGAAATGATGCCACCAGCCCGAGCCCTGGGAATGAACATGGCCTCCCCAAGTGGCTGGCCAGTGGGCTGGGCCTCAACCTTCCACTGGCTTGTGGAGAAACTGCTGTTGGACCTATGACTCTGAGGCTGGTCCAGCTGCCAGCATCAGGAAGGCGACTGACAGGATGTTTCACTGCACAAATGCCTTTTATTTGGATGTAGCTACTTAGTAACCATCCCAGACAGCTGCTGGGCAAGAGTAGAGAGAGTGGTGGCTTTTCAAGGAGGCGGGCAGTTAGCAAGTGAATGGGTCAAAGGTAGAGAAGCTGTGTAGAGAAGCCATTCCTAGGTGACTCCTTGTCCCAGCCCTTCTCCTTCCCCCAGGAGCAGAAAGAAGCTGATAGAAACTGTGAGCCCTCCAATTGCCTAAGACCAGTCTCTCCACATTGTAACATATTTCATTTCAAAGCAACAGCAGCTGTATGCAGTTACAGGCTGTGCCCCACCTGCAACCCACGAGGCCAGGGGACCTAGCATGGAGCGAGGATAGGGCTGGACCCTGCACAGCTGGAGAAATCCCAGATGCACAGCTTTCTCTTGGAAAACATTCACTTTGAAACCAAGCACCCGGATGCTATGTTTGTGCACCACACCAGCCTTTTCATCGAGAATGGCCCAGAAGTCAAATGCCCTGTCTTCCCTGTGGGAGCTCCTGCTGCGGGAGGCAATGGGGATGGGCCCAGGCTCCCCCAGCTGGCGCCAGGGATGCAAAGGGAGTGCGCACCTGCATGAGACCATATATATCCCTGGGACAAGTGTCCTTTCCCGATCTCTTGAGATGTCCCATGTGATGTGACATAAGTGAGCCCGGAGGAGAATCCTGGCACAAAACTTCCTGCCTCCTTCCTTGACGGTCTTTTTGAGAGACAAGGTGGCTTCTAGTCCTTTTGGAGTGGAGTCTTGGAGGCAGGACACAGGAGTCCTGCAGCTATGGAGCTTTCTGAGAGCTCCTCTCCCCTCCACCCCCACAGGTCTTATTGTATAACAATTTTGTAGTCAATCACTTATTTCTCCTGTAAATCTATCCTCAAAATTTATTTTACACAGATTTTCCTTGGATCCCAAAGCTGGGGAGGGAAAGGAAGGAGATGTGGGATGGGGCTGGCAGTGTGGCTGGAAAGCAGAACAGAACCACAGGACAGGAGGCCAGTGCATTTAAGCAAAGATGTGGAGGCAGCGACAGCATCATTCTGGTTTTAAGAAACTAAGACTGAATGTTCCCGTATACTGCTCTGGGGTCTGTCCTCATTTGCTGAGACAGAGTCCCCAGCCAGGTGTTATGGTGGGGCTTCAGAGACTAGCTTTCCAGAAGAGCTAGGTTTGCTGCCATAACCCCAAAAGCCAGTGCTTTCCCAGGCAAAAGGCAATAACAGCTTTTCGTATTCACCCTAATGAATTAAAGTGTCCAAATGCACATGCAGAGTGTGGTTCCGCCACTCAGTGTGGAAAGGTGGTCCGTTAGTCCCATTGATGTTTTGTTGATCTGTTTTCATCAAGATGACGAAGGCTGAAATGACCCTCGGGAGCCAATGACCCTGGTTTTGAGAGCACTTCGCATGGCAGGCCCTCGGTCCCTCAGTGGTAATAGATGCTGAAGGCGTGCAGGACGTAGAGCAGGGTGGTGATGAAGGCGAAGAACTGGAACGTGATGAGAGCGGTTGCATTAGAGACGGCCAGTGCTGGCCATTGCCCACCCCTCCACGGGGCCCTCAGCCACGTGCTTTAACCCTGCTGTGTCCCCTGTCCACCCCGTTCCCTGCCTGGCCTGAGAGCAGCAGCCACTGGCCCACTGCCCCATCCTCCTCGAAGCTCTCCACCCCGGGTGTCCTGAGGCCACACTCAGTGTCTCGTGCTCATCTCTTATCTGCATACGTGTCTTCCGGCCATAAAGCGGCTTCTCTCTCTCCCTGCCCTGAGTCCTCTCTCGTGCCATTCTCTTGTCCTAGGTGTTTCCTCTGCTACTTTCTGTCACTGTGTGTGCCCTGATGACTCCTCCAGTTTCACTCGCCGGCCCAGACTCCGTTCTCAGTACATGTTGGTCAGCTCCCCATGAGAGCCTCTGGCTCCCGGAGGTCCAGACTGAGCTCCTGAGATGTCACTGCAAGCCTCATAGCTCAGATGGCTCCAGGGCCCTCATCCTGTCCAGCTACCTGAGCCACAAACCTGTGACCTCCACTGCTCCTCCCCAACCACCACTGGCAGCACGATCTGCTGATTTGGCAGCATGTCCACCTCTCCTTTGTCTCGTGCCATCATCCCTCGCCAAGACCTCTTGTGGCCTGGACGCATCCGCTGCTGCCCGCTCCGCCCCTCTAATCTGCCCAAGAGGAAGATGTGACCTTGTTTAACTAGTGCTGTAGGATGACGCCTGCAGCTCAGGACACAGGCTCCAGCCCTCAACACGCTTTCCAGCCCGGCCCATGGTGCCAGCCGCACTTGTTCTGCTGTTCACTCACACTCTGCTCTCATTCACTCATTCGTCCATTCAAGAAATATCTTTTAAGCACCCGTTACTCTTTGAAAATAACAATGTCTATTATAGTGAACATTCAAAACTACTGTCCTCTTGGGGCTCACACTTTAGTGACAGAGCAGAAAGCAAGCAAGATAAACAAATAGCGTGGTAGGAGAGATGGGGCCAGCGCCCAGAAGAAAATGAAGCGGGGGAGGCCTGCTGGTCTTCCTGAGAAGGTGACCTGAGAAGGAACAGGAGAAGAGCCGCCTCCTGGAGCGAGGGTGTCCTTGCCGAGGCCCTGAGGCCAGAGGACGTCTCTGAGTCCAGAGGGTAGCAAGGCAGCCGTGTGGCTGGAGTCCTGACTGGGACAGAGCAGGCATGTGCTGGGCTCAGCAATGAAAGGCCGCCATTGCTGGAGTGGTGAGTGGCCAGAAGGTAAATGCTTGATGGGAAGGGAAAGGAGGCAGATGGGCCCAAAAGGCAGCTAAATACCTGTGGCCACCCCCATGGTCACAGTGCCGGCCAGCATCCATTCTTGTGCTGGGGTCCACACCCCATGTGGACCCCTTTGTCACCGATCCCTCCCCCAGATGACGAGGCTCCACCTTTCTGGTAGCAGCGATTCCTACCCGGCCTGGACATTAGGGTCCCACCTGGAAGTTTTCAAGGTGGGGCAAACGATGAAGGTTGGGCCCCTAGGGAAGGAATTGGCAGCCTGCAGTGAGGCCTGATGCGTGGGGTGCCTTGCACGAAGAGGGAGCTTGGGCCCAGGCCAGGAGGCCAGGTGGTGGGGCTGGAGTCCACTTGCTCCATGGGCTCGCAGGCTGGGGACACTGCTCGTCCCATCACTGGGCTGAGCCACCTCGCCTTGGATCCCTGTGGGCTCTGTCACTGGAATAAAAGGGCACTTGAGCAGATTGGCCATGCAGAGGGACCCAGGCTCCAACTCCGTGTCGAGCAGCGCTCTTCATAGGAGAGAAGGGAGTCCCAGTTTCCATTTTGGAAAAAAAAATCCGAGGGCAGTGAAGTGGGTGTCAGAGCGCTGGGATGGGAAAAACAGAAGGCAAGACGTGACACCTGAACTCGGGTCCTGGACACTGTGAGCCCGGGCACACAGATTGACACATACATCCGCACACACACGCCCTCCCCCGCCCTCTGGGACCAGCCCCCGGCTCCGAGCCCTATCTGGCACCCACCGAGGCTGTAGTGTTTATGTAGTAGTTGTGTATGTCCTGGGTCTCAGAAACGATGGTGGCGTGTGCCTGCAGGACAGCCGCGCTCATGTACAGGATGCCAGTGGTTCCGTGGTACAGGCTGTCCTGGGGGCAGAGCAGAGGCCATGTGAGTGTGCCCTCACGCGGCTGACACAGCCATCCCCCGAGGACATAGCCAGGAGGAGCGACACACAGACAGGCCAGCTCCCGGCTCCAGCTTTGCTTTTATTTGTTTTCAATAGTGTTTCTAATGAAACATCCATGTAGTGAACGACTCAGGGCTAATAAACAGCCATGATGAGCTCAGTGCCAGCCGACACTGATGAGGGCTTGTCCGCCCCAGCTCTTTGCTAGGCCTGTTCTCATTTACCCCACTGGACCTCATCAGCAATGAGAGAAGTCCCATTTGTCATTAGTGCCATTCTGGGGCTGACGGGAACAGGTTCAGTAAGTAAATAAACAGCTGAGGTAGGATTTGAACCCAGGGCCGCATCGGCGCTGGGCAGACGCATCACCCTGGACATGGCCCTAACCACACACATGCTGTCCCATCTCATTTCCACAGCTAAGTTCATGGGCTGCTCTATTGTTCTCTCCACTGACAGAGGAGGAAACTGAGGCTCAGCTCACACGTGGTGGGGTCAAAAGAGTCAACTACTCTGGTTCCAAGTTTCAGTTTCGGACCCTCTGTGCTGAACTCTGAGCCGTGTCCTTCAGCTCAATGAGAATGTCATGCAGCATTAGAAACAGCTTATCAGGTCTGGCAGGAACGTCATCATGGGCAAATCAGCATTTTGCAACCCCTAATGGACTATTCCATTCCGGAAAACTCATTGGTAGATGAAAGAAGCATTAGAGAAAAAGTTGACGGGGCAGGGCTGTCACCCTCCCTGAGGGAGAGTGACCACCAGTCACCCTGTGAGATGTGACCTGAAGCCACTTATGAAGCGTGCTTGCCAGGAAGGTTCAACCCATCTTCAGTAACTCTGAGTGCTAACTTCCAGCTTACAGAAAGTTTAGGGACATGAGGGACGAGTCAAGTCACACCAGGAAGAAGGAAACAGGCAAGTCCAAAGCGGAGGACGTGCTACAGGACAGCTGACCCGGTTTCCTCTGGCAGCGAGAACTATCCTAGACCAAAGAGACCCAGGAGCCATAGCTGCCAAATGTGATGCGTGGCCCTGGTGAGGGTCCTGACTCAACAGGCCAATTGCACTAGATATTTCCGAGATGACTGGGGACATTTGAGTGTGACCTGGGTCTTAGATGACACCGCGGAATTACTGTTAAGGTTTACGTGTATGGCAATGTAAGGAAGCTTGCATATTTTTGGCGGCACACTGAAGTGTGCAGAATGAAATGACGTAATGTTTGGGGATTGCTTCAAAATTCTTCAAGAAAAAAACAAAGACCATACGAAGCGAATATGGCAGAATCCTGGTGATGCTAGACTCTGGGCTACAGTTACATGAGGGTCCCTAAAACGACTCTTGCTGCTTGAGTGTATGTCTTAAGTTGTTTGATATAGAAAAACATCAAGATGCTATGATAACATGAAACATAATTAACGTTGGAATATTGAATGAAAGAATCTACAGCTCAGATTGTTGGTTCACTGCAATTAATATATATATATACATTGAATGTAAAGTTTGTGAGGGATGTGGAAGGACAGACTCAGGGATAGTGATGGACCCTTGAGAGTGGGGTGATATTTTTTCCTGCTGGCATTTCCTTTGATGTTGCTCTAGCGATTTTACCACAGATAAAATTTAGGAGGAAAGGAGTCCAGATGTGCCTGATACAGGAGCACAGCTGCCCCTGAAACAACCCAGGCCTGAATTGCACTTGCACGTGGGTCGTTTTCGATGAGTACGCACAGTGCTGAGAATGTGATTTTCTTGGTAATATTTTCCTTTCTCTAGCTTACGTGATTGTAAGAACACAGGATATAAAACATATGACATGTAAAATGTGTGTTGATCGACTGTTTATGTTATCGGTACAGTAAGCTACTAGTAGTTACATTTTGGGGGGTCAGAATTAGAGGTGGATTTTCAACTGTGTGGTCTGGGGTCCTGCCGCCTTGTTGGAGGGCCGCTGCATACAGAATGTGCACGTCCCCAACTAGGGAGGCATCGAGGGGGCGTGAGGATCAGCTCTGGCAGTGCAATACGTTCCTCCTCTTTAACAGGTAAGCACGTTAGCACAAGAAGTCTTGGTTCCATGGGGCCGAGCCAGGAAAGGCCTCTGGTTCTCCCTTCTCATGACACCCGGGACACAGGTCTGCGGGGAGCAGACCTTTAGCCAGTTCTTACCAGGACTCGCCAAGACTCATATCTCTTGTAAAATCCAAACAGGTAAGACAGCAGGAACAGCAGAGAGATGAGGAACGAGGTCAGCGAGACGTACATCACCCATCCTTGTAGCAGTGGGTTTGCCACTTGAGTGGAGGCCACCAGGATCCAGACCCAGCACCCGAACACCTGTAAGAGAAACTGGAGGGGCTTCGCATGCTGTGGGGGGACAGGTTGCACTTTGCAGGCTCTCTCCTCCTCTGTCTCTGGGCGAAGGCTCTTCCGGTGGAGTTAGGTGGGAATTGCAAGAAATGGGGAGGAAGGCTGGCCCCCTGAGTCACAGTGGATTTTGTTAGAAAATTCAAGGGGCGAACACAGAGGTTACCGATGAAAGGACTTGGCTAAATTTGGCCTGTGGACATATCTTCTTGGCCCAAACGGTGTTGGCACATGCAGTTTTTAAACATTTCTAAATACTCTGCCAACATTTAAAACAGAATATTTCACATGAGAAGTCCAGATTCTAGACCTTTCTTGAGAAATCCATAGTTCTGGCCACAGGAACCCATTCGCCAGGCCAGTGTAGGATGAAATGAGTTGTTACTGTCTCTTTGAAAAGGACCTGGAGTCCTCAGTGGACCACATCCCTCTCCCCACGTGTGGTGCATACTTAGGTATTTACTTTCACTGTAGAATAGTGCTCTCCTTCTCCTGGGTCCCTTCACCCACTGGCAGTGCCTGCCTACTCCTGTGGGCACTTACTTTGGAGCCCCCAGGTTATAGTATCTGACACCCTGGGTCCATTACCATCTGGGCAGTGTGGTTCCAGTTTAATCTCCTGTCAACTCTGTCCAGCCATTTATAACCCCATGGGTAGGGAAACCAGGCCTTTTCCCTGTCTTCTCTGGGCTCTGCCTTTGTTTGCATTGGGGCCGGGCTCGCACCCCTATTGGTGAGCCTAGGGGAGAAACCCAATGCCCACTAGACACATGCCCAGCTAGGGGCCTGGACGGGGACGGTGACCTGAGCTCCAAGTGATTGTGCTGTTGGCTCATCTTGGAAGTTCTGAGTGACCCCCCAGCCTGGGGCCCCTCAGGGAGTCATTGCGAGTCTCCTCAGCCCTCCCCGCTCCATTCCTGTTAAATCTGTGCCTCGAAGCACCGTATCGCTGGGTCCCAGGAACCCCTCCAGCCCATTTCTCTCTGGGGTCCTGAGCACTGCACATCTGCCCACGTGCCCGTGCGAAGCCCCTGCTCTCTGCGGGGCTAGCCCTGAACTGGCATGATCCTGAGAGCACGTCCCTTCTTATGTTTTGCACACCAGTCACCTTGCTCGCCTTGCCCCAGTCCTGGCCCCTGCCCTCAAGGTCCTCAAGTCCTCAAATACAGAACCTGAACTCTCTGCTGCTCCCACATTCCTTCAGAACCCACCTTCCTCAGCACCTGCTGAGTCACCCTCCTGAGGGAGAGAGCTACCAGGAATGGGTGCACGCAGGCCCCTGCAGAGGCTGAGAATGTTCCATTCTTGTGCCGTCTCATAGTGGGTGTGCTGGAGTTTATCTTTTACATAGTAATAAGTTTGAAAATGAAGAAGAACCAGTTGGATTATGAGACCACTGGAGATTTGGGGCAATGGCTCCTGGGTCTGTGGCTTGGAGAAATCGTACCACCAGATGTTAAATTTTCTGTAAAGTCGCCATAATCAAGAGTCATCCAAATGGGTGGCTCATACCTCTGACCATCTGAGACAGCCCATCCCTTCCCTAGTTATGCTGCCTCTCCACATAAGTTTTAAAATCAGCGTGTCAGTATCCACAATGTCTGTCTGCTGGGATTTCCATTGTGCTAAACCTAGAGACCAGTCTGGAGAGAACCGACATCTCTTCTATGTTGAGGCTTCCCACGCACAAACACGGCATCCTCTCTAATTGTCAAGATGCTCTGGTCACATTTTTTTTTATCAACGTTTTATAGTTTTGGGCATCACAGATGCTGTACACATTTTCTTATATCTATGCCTAAGTCTTTGGTTTGAGAGGAGCTACTGTATTTAGACTAAATTTTATTTTATTTTATTTTATTATTTTTATTGATTGATTGAAGAAATGATTAAAATTTTTTTTCCCTCCCATCTACCTCTCCCATTCCCCCTAACCTCTGGTAACCACTAGTTTATTGTCCATGTCCATGTTGATTGATTGAAGAAATGATTAAAAATTTTTTTCCTCCCATCTACCTCCCCCATTCCCCTTAACCTCTGGTAACCACTAGTTTAATGTCCATGTCCATGAGTCTCTGTTTGTTTGTCCTGTTCATTTGTTGCTTTTAAGTTTATATCCCACATATAAGTGGTATCATGTGATTTTCAACTTTTTCTGTCTGGCTTAAAAATTTTTTTTTTTAATTTTCCAATTTTTCTTTGAGAGTGGATAAAAACAGAATTAATTTTGTGTGTTGGCAGTGTATCTTGCGATTTGCCGAGCTGACTTATTAGTTTGAGGAGATATTTTTGGTGATTATTTGGTAGATTCCTTGCGATTTTCTATGTATCTTATTAGATTTTAATTTTTATGATTATTAATGAGGTAGAGCTTATTTTCACATATTTCCTCTTCTATGAAATTTTTTATTGGTAGCAAATTTGTTATAGGTTTGTCCTTTTTTTTATTGATTCATAGGAATTCTTTTTAATAGTACGGATCTCACTGATTATAAATATCACAGATGTATTCTGCCAGCACGGCTCACACATTTTATGTTGTCTTTTGATGAAATGAGTTCTTAATTTTAATGTAATTAAATATGTTGATCTTTTCCTTTATAGACTGTGCTTTTTGGGTCAAGTTTAAGAAATCTTTCCTCACCTTGAGTCCTGAGGCTATTATTACATCTCAGATACTTCTTTGATATTATTTTCTTTCTTCCTGAAATACAGCTGTCAGTCATTTCTTTAGGATAGTCAGTTGGTAATAGTCAGTTGGATTTGTCAGAAACTGTCATTTTCCCCTGACAATTCCTCGCTCTCAGCACTCCCATGATGTTTTTCCCACTGCGTTCTGCATCTTTCGGCATCATTCTGTTGTGTTCTGGCCTCCACTGTTGCTGCTGAGAGCCGGCCGGTGGCTGTACTGCTGCTCAACTCTGTGTTTGGCGTCTGGCTGCTTTCAGAGCCTTCTCTCTGGTGTTCTGCAGTCTGCGTGCATGGCTGTGGGGTGGCTGCATTGCGAATAATGCTATTGGAGACTCTAGGGACTGAAGGGTTCTGCTCACCCCTGTACCGCTCAGCTGGGATATGCACTTTCAGGCTCTGTTTTCCGTAACAGCCCTGGTTTTCTGGGGTTTGTTTTCCCCTCGCACAAACACAATGTGCAGACATAGATAAGTCACCCACCCTCCTGAGGCTTCCAGTGCTGTTGTCCTGGAGAGAGAAGCACTTTTGAATTCACGAAGGGTTCACAGGCTCTCCAGGACAGAGCGGGGACAGGCGAGAAGCCAGAACGGGGCGGGAGGCTGAGCACAGGCAAGGCCTCAAGGGACTGGGCGACGCCTCTGTGAGGCTGGCACCTCCGGAAGCACCAGCTCCGGGGCCTTGTTAATCAATCCTCAGGTGGAGTTTGAGAGTCCTCGACTGAGCCTGGGGTGCCTTGTCCTGAAAGGAGGGACGTGGAGGGATGAGAGCTGCCGTCCCGCATTAGCTGGGCCCATGCATGTCTGTCCCAGTGGTGGGGTCTCCTGCAGGGAGGTGCCAGGGCTGAGCTTTAGGGCACTTGCCAAGTGTCTTCCTCACATGCCATGGGAAGCATATACAGATACTGTCACATGGCCAACACCCAAACAATGCTGGCTACTAGTGGGGACAGCAGTCAGGATTTAGTGGCTGCATATGTGCTTGGACAATTTTAGATGCGCATTAGACCTCCGAGGGCAGAGGGTGGTCTGTGCACTCCTAGTGCCCAGCATCAGGCCTGAAACAGAGCAGGTGGGGAAGGTGTCAAAGAATGTTCTGTTGAATAAATCGAGATAACGCCACCGCCTCACATTCAGCAGGTGCTTTACAGTTTATAACCTGCATTCACTCAGACGACCTTGTTTAGTCGGGATGGCAATTCTAACCACCTTGGGCTTTCTAAGACCAGAGAACTGCCAACTGATACCTGCTTTGGCTGACTGCCAGCTCACCTGTGCCAGGCCCAGGTGGGCAAGGGTACCCATTCATGCTTGTCCCCTCCTGACATCAGAGGCTGCCCTGGCCAGATACTGCCACTTATACGTCCACACTTAATTCTCACCAGGGTCTGTGAGGTGGAACATGCCGCAGGGGACTGGGGTCTGAGGTGGCACAGGACACGGGAAGGACACCGAGGGTCTCCCCATGTGGTCATATCTCACTCCTGAGGGCAGGGGCTTCTGAGCATGGGAAACTTCTGAAACAGCTTCCGTGCTACACAAGCAAAGTGATGCTAGGAATGTTATTTACTTTTATTCCCACTCTCTCCACCTCCTAAAGAGCTGAAGGGACCGGGCCAAGGACAAACTCCAGTGAACTGAAGCTGGGGTGAGCATATTCTCTCGTTTCTGTGTCATGCAGTCTGGGTTGGTTCTTTAGAGGCAAGACAACTTAGAGTGTTTGTCTTTCCTTTTTTAAAAAAAAACTCATATTTAGTTTTCCAGATTTTCTTGGCAGCCTCACCCACTCCTTTCAATCTTCGTCTTGTGTTTCCCAAGAGCAGGATATATTTTTAGATGTTTGAGGCTGGCCCTCAAACTAAAAAACGTCTTATTAGAGCTGGAAGGCAGCCACGCTCATCTCTGTGCTATCGATCCTTATTATTATTATTTTTTTTGAGGGGGGGGAAGCTTGATGAAGGAAAAGCATCAAGCCAAAAATGTGGCGTAGGAATAAGGAGCTTCTGAAATCTGCCGACCCCGAGTCTTGCCGTCAGAGCAGCACGTGAGTCTCACTGCTCCTGGGGTCCCCAGGGACTTCGAGAAAGCCCTCAGGATTGGGTCCTGCCCAGAGGTTTGCATTGAACCGGAGAGAGAGGCTGTGCTGTTAGGTGTCCAATGATGTGGCCGGGATGAGGACCCAGAGCCCATCTCCTCACTTCCACTCTTACTTGGGTCTCCAGAGGAGGGGCCACATCCTTCCTGCTGGGTTCGAACCCCAGCGCTGCCTATTGGGCAGGCTACTTAACTCATCTGTGCCTCCATGTCCCTGACCATCTAACAGAGCAGGTGGGGATAGTGTTGGTCCCATCATCCGGTTCTCATGTGAATGATGAGTGCTGGGGAACCATGACTGGCCATGTTAGCCATCGTCTGGAGTGGCAGAGAAGACGGGAGTTGGGGAGGTTCCCCGAGAAAGACCCAGATGAGGGAATGTCTGAGGCTAGCCTTCCTGAGGATGGGAGTTTACTTTGGGGGACCTGTGACACCCATCAGTGGGGCGAGTAGGATGCACCCTCTATGAGGCTGATGAGAATTTGGGTACCTAGAAAAATGCACTGATTTTTTGCAGACACACACAGTTTTGTCTGCAAGTCTGCGGGCTCCCAGACCCTCAAGCCTACTTGTAGACCCCAAGTGAAGTCCATTGCCATCTCCAGGTTAAATAATGGTGCCACCAACGGCTCTAAGTATTGACAGTGTCAATCAACACATTAAATGCACATCCTGCTCAACCCAGTAATTTCCCTCAGGGGGTCTGTCCCACAAATAATACACATAAACCAAGTGACAAGCGCATAGGGTTGTCTGCTATGCCTGGAGGGTCACAGCAATGACAAGAGACCCCCGGACACTCACCCAGTGGGGCCAGTGAAAGCAACGTGGCCCACACACTGAGATTCAGCAGGCTGCAAAGAGGACAAACACTCCTTATGCCAAGCGGGACAAATGCTAGGAGCTGTAGAGGCTCAGACTCATGAGCCCAGGTGCTGCAACTGTGCAGATAAAGAAGACATTGTGCATGCGTGTGGTGTGTGTGTGTGTGTGTATGTGTAACAGAAAAAGAAGACATTGTGCATGTGTGTGGTATGTGTGTGTGTGTATGGGTGGTGTATTTGGTATAGTGTGTGTGGTGTATGGAATGTGTGTGGTGTATGGAGTGTGTGTGGTATGTGGTATGTGTGTGGTATGTGATATGTGTGTGGTGTGTGGTATGTGTGGTGTGTGTGTGCTGTGTGTACTGTGTGTGGTGTGTGTGTAGTGTGAGGTGTGTGTGCTCGTTTGTAGATGCACAGAATATTTGAGCCATGAAACCCAGCCAGCCAGCCAGTGCCCTGGTCTCTAGGAGGAGCTGCTTGGCCCAGTGACAGGGCTTCAGACCCGCCCTAACAACCCACATGCCCGTTTAGAGAGAGGACAGCCACTGTGCTGGACCATGGAGGCTCACAAAGGATTTCTGAATGGGAGGGAGACAAGAGAGGGTCGCCTTGCTTTAGGAGAGCAGACATGTCCACCTGGATGGAGCGGCTGGGGGCTGAATAGCCTCTGATGGGCAGGGGCGGGTGAGGGGTTATGACAGGGACTGAAGTAGGTGAGAGGCAGGGGCAGGTGAGAGGCTGGGGCAGGTGAAAGGCTGGAGCAGGTGAGGGGCAGTCGAGGGGCTGGGGCTGGGCTACCTGAGCAGAGTTAACTTCGCGCACCACCAGGTTATGAAGACAGATGCTGCCCGAGTAATGACCCTGTGTGGCAGGCAAAGGCGGAGCCCAGAAGACTCTGCTGTCAGGTCTGTATGCCTGGGGAGGCGTGGGCCTGGGTGGGGCCTGCCAGCTGTGAACAAGGGCGGCACCTGTGACAGGTTTTTCTGCGTGGCTGGGGTGTCTCCTTGTGGCAGGCGCACCCACCACTGACATGGCGTCCCTGTCTTACCACTGTTTGGATTTCCCTGACAGCCTTGCATCCCCAGCCCCTCCCTTGAACTCGGCGTAGGCACGAGGCGGATCGCGAGCTTCAGAGACTACTGGCTGGGAGGAAAAGGCCCCAGTCAGACGCCGGGGAGCTAGGTGCTCTGGGCAGCCCTCCCCAGCTGCAGGCCTCCCTATGGCAGCTCCGAGACCCCATGCCCACGAGATACTGCTTATAGCTTCCCAGGAGGCTCTCATCCCTGCATTTGGAGCCAAGGGCTTTGGAAAACTTTCCGGGCATGGTCACCTCCTAAACCAGTTCCGAGAGGCCAAGTGACTTCCCAGCGACCCGTGGGGGTGGGGCAGTTCTGGACAGGATTTCAGGGCCCCAAACAACCAGCATTATGTAGAAATTCTGTGCTCTGTGACCCAACCAGGACACCTCCAAACACTGGCCACTCGTCCTGGCTCACAGAATGAGAATTGCTCTCTGTGGCTTTAAGGTCAGTAGGAAATGGCCAGCCTGGTCTCCTGGTCCCCAGTGAGGGCCCCTGTGTCATCCGGTCCACTCCAGGAACAATAGTGCTGGCCAGGGCTCCATCCAGGTCATATAAGGAGCCCTCGGTGCCCAGAAGAGCCCTCAGGACAGGCTGGCGGCCATCCAGGCAATCAAGGCCCACCTTGGGGTGCGCTGTGGTGGGAGGGGCAGGATACCACAGCGGGAGCGGCAGTGAGTCAGCGCCAGACCTCTCTGCCTTCCTTGCTGGGACCGCACCCAGCCATTCAGACCAGGCCCCCACTGACCCAGCTTTTCACTGAGCAAACAGCCAGATTTACTGGGTAACATAAAATACAGTGATAACAACATTCCATCTTATTCATCCGAAGTCTAAAGGGCTTTCCTTCTTGTCTAAACAAACAAACAACCAGAAACTAAGCATTTGAGGGGCAAGTTTTTCAACTTTGATTTTTTTTACTGTGCACCTTAGAAAAGTCAGAAAGCACTGAACAGGTATAAACAAGCAGGATGGGGACACCCAGTCCCCACAGCGGCCGCCGCATGGCTGCCTCACTCGCCAGGCCTCCCGCCCTGGTCTCCTCTCTTTGGCTCCCACATTTATTAACCTATGTCCCTTCACATATCCCCAAGAAGTAACCAGATGATCCCTGGAGTTGAGCTCAGGCAGGCCCCCCACCTCCTCCTTCGAAGCTCCAGGAACCTGCAAACAGTTTGTGACCTATGGCCATGTTTCTGCCCTTTGTCAGGCACCGAGGACCCAAGGATGTCACCATTCACCCCAGTCCCGGTTTCTGCCTGCTCAGCTGCCACTTTCCCCATCCTGTCTGTGACCAGACCCTGGAGAGCAGGGACCAGACCAATGTCTCTCCTCTGGGAAGCTGCCCTGACTGCAGAGCCCCAGCACACTCCTCTGCGGCCTCCCTAACGGTCATTGTCTCTCTTCACCGACTCCTCCCTAGACCCTGGGCTCTTGGATGCAGGACTCTGCCCTGTGGTTGTTGTGTCCCTGGTGCAGCGCACGGAGCCTGGAACAAAGCCGATTTGGGTACGAGCTGCTGACCGACTGGAGAGAGAAGGCAGGAAGCGGGTTGCTGGACTCTCCATCACTCTCGCTCAGTCTCATCTCCCTGGGCCAATTCCCACAAAGGTGGTGCCGCCTCCGCACCTCTGCCCCACCCCACCTGTGACACCTTAGGACCACACAAAAATATGCGGTCAGAGAGAACGGTGTTCAAATAAACACTGCCCACACAACCATCCAACATCGGCTGGGAGAGGGTCTGCATGGATGGGTGGGGGCTGTGGACAGAGCAGAGGCAGAAAAGCAAAGCTCAGACACTTGGGTCAAGGTGTGGGGCTGAGCTGGATGGGCTGCACAGGTCAGAAGACTCTGGCTCACACCCACTGCATTTGGCCTCCCTTGAGAGTGGTGCCTCGGAGTTGCTGTGGAATGCGGGTCCCCCACCCCCAACTACTCTGGCCCCTTCCTGCTGCTTTGACCTGCCAAGCCCGGGGAAAGGTCCCTGGTGAAGAGCCTGGCAAGGTGGGGTGGGGCAGTGGGTGGGGCAATTTTTATCTGCCAGGCTGCTTATCTGGGGCTCCAGGTCCAGTGGGCCAGGATGTGCTGGGCCCCTTCCTGCCACCTCTGCAGGAGGACCTGTTAGTTAAGTGACACACTGTTGGGTGGGCCTTCCTACAGCTGGCTTGCTTACCTGCCCCATCTGTCTGAGAGAGGCTCATGTTCTGGGAAGGTGGCTCACGAGGTGGGGGGCGGGTGTGGAGGCGCCAGTTAGTTCTGAGGGTCTCTCAGCTCAAGCCCACCCTTCTGTGATGTGGGCTGGAACTCTGCCCACAACCCCAGTTTCTGATTCCCCAGTCCTATCTCTGTCACTCACAGCACACTCTCCTCAAAGGCACCAGTACCAGCTGGGCTGGGCTTCCCCAGGTCTGAGCCCTGTCTGCTGGCCTGATGGGGAGGGCGGCAGCCCCTCACCACTCTGGTGGCTTCAGTGTCTCTTCTCTGCTCCCTCAGCCTTTCAGTGACTATGTGTGCTGTCCCCTGCACTGAGCACTCTCTGTGTGCAGCCTCCCCCGCCCCCATGCGGTCCATCTTCCCGGCACCCTGGCCACATGGAACCATGCACTGGTCTCCCTGGCTGGTCTCTATCTGCCCCATTAGGCTCCAGGCTCCATAAGGCAGGGTCATGTCTATCTTCCTGTCCTTACATCACTGTGCTTGGCACAGAGTAGGTGCTCACTAAACATCTGCCGAGCAAACACATGGCATGTACGTGGGGCCGCTGCCCTTCTTTCTTGCAGCCTGGCTCCCTGCAAGCGGTAACTTCTGGACCCAGGAAGTCCCAGCCTCACCCTTGGTCCAAGCCCTCATGGGATGCTGGGCCTGCATCCCTGAATAAGCATGCCCTGATGACCACTCCAGCTCCTGGGCCTTTGAAATTGTGGCTGAGCACACCCGATCCACATTTTGGAGTGCTCTCCACATGTCCCCGCATCACTCCTCTAAGACAGGGCCTGACCTCATCTGTCCAGACATAGATATGAACAAACCGACTTCAGCTCTGTGCCCCAGCAAGCACATCAAAGCATCTGTGCTCCTAGAGACAGAGCTACAAATATTTTTGTTAGTAAGGGCCGAATGGTGGGACAACCGAGATGAATGTCAAGCTGGCCCCTGGCATTACTGCATTCTTTGTCTTTTGCCTTGTCAATCACCATCTGAGTTTATACTATTAAAAGTACTGAACTGGGTCTGCTAGCAGAGAACAGCAGAGTGCCAGGTCACTTGTCAGCTCTGAGCCTACATCCCCGCAAGGAAATTGCCCTGTTATAAATTCTGTCATATTCTATGGAGTTGCCTGCTTTGTCGTAGGTCTTCAAATACCTTCTCATTTTGGTGGCCCACCCTGGGACATTATCCCTTGTTATCACCTCTTGTTCTCATGTCCCCGGGAATCAAAGCCTGGCCTAGAGCAGCACTAGCTGCGCAGCCAACACTTGCGGGTTCATACCTGGATCCTACCCAGAGAGACCCAGCATCCGGGAAGAGGCCCAGAAGGCCGACGACCATGAAGCAGTGCGGGCTACCTGTGTTTAGTTCTGCTCCACTCTTCCCTGTGGGATGGCCCTGGGCGCCCGGGGGACGTGTGCCTGCAGACACTACTGATGTCCATGCTGGGCCACCCCATCACGGATGACATCTGAGTCTGAATTTTGCTTTCTCTGCCCCATTTTGTTGGCCTGAGCTCCTGGTTTTAGAAGCCACTCTCTGGCCTCATGTCCTTAGAATGACACACGCCTGTCTATGAGGCCTTGGGCCCCAGGACTGGGAATCTACTGGTACTGCAAAGGCTGGTGCTCTGTGGTACCCAGGTGACCAGAGACAAGAGAGGGGCTCCTACTGGCTGCCTCCGCACTGTCCTCTCCAGCCCAGCATGTCTTTTTCTCTCTCCGTGGTGTCAGAATCACCCACTCGCCTAGACCTTCACCCTCCTCTCCTGGTCACCTTCCCATCCCTGTTGTGAGGCCCACACGTGCCAGGGAGGCTTATTGAAGGGAAAGACTGGTGCAGAGCGGCGGTGCAGAATAACCCCGCTAAATATTCCATGTGTGCGGCAGCGCCCCCTTACCCATGGGGGTGTGGTACAAGACCCCCAGTGGAAGCCTGAGACCGCTACAGCACTGAACCCTCTATATGCTGTGTTTTTTTCCTTTATATACACACCTATGATAAAGTTTAATTTATAAATTAGGCACAGTAAGAGAGTAATAACAATAATATAGAACAACTGTAAAAATAGACTATTAAGTTATGTGTGGTCACCCTCTCTTGGCACACTGACATGAAATTCCTTTTCCTTCTTCACAATTTCACAGATGGAAGAAGGCTCATTCTCACCATAGATCTTAGTGACCTCGGCATACCATTTTTCCTCTTTCCTTATAAATTGAGAATTTTCACTTGTTCGTTTCAAGGAAATGCCTTACGGCTTCTCTCTGGCACATCCGAATCGCCAGCATCACTGTTCCTGTGTTTCAAGACCATTACTGAGGAAAAGGGTGAGTTGAACACAAACACTGTGACACCACAACAGTAGGTCTGATGACCAAGATGGCCACTGAGTGACTAATGGGAGGGTAGGGTATAAGCGACATGTTGAACAAAAGGCTGATTCACATCCAGGGTGGGACAGAACGGGTCAGCGAGAGATGTCATCACACTACTCTGAATGGTACACAATGTAAAATTTACGAATTGTTCATTTCTGGAACTTTCCATTTAATATTTTTGGACAGCCACTGATCACAGATAACAGACCACGGAAAGTGAAAATACAGGTAAAAGGGGACTGCTGTGTGTGTGTGTGTGTGTGTGTGTGTGTGTACACACACACATATATATATGAATGTATGCATATATATGGATCATAGTGTTTTCTGTGTTTTCAAAGTTTTCAACAATGAATAAGAATTACTAGTGAATTAAAAATAAAGTTGTGAGAAAACCTCAGACAAAGCCAAATGGAGGGACATTGTACAAAATAAATGGTTGGTGCTCTTCAAATATGTCAAGGCAAAGACTGAGGAAGGCCCAATATGAATGGGGAAAGGGGCGCGATGTGGAAGCCTGGACCGGGTCCGGATCAGAAGGAGAACACTAGTGGCCAAGACGGCAGTTGGCGTAGGTTTACAGAACAGTTGACGCACAGTGTCGGTGTCACCCTCCTCTTTTGACAGCTGTGCTGTATAAGAGGTGGACATTAAGAGACACTGGGTAAAGACTATACAGGAATCTCTGTACTACTACTGTAGCATTGCTATGAATCTAAAATTATTTCAAAAGAAAAATAAAGGAATAAAATCGAACCAGTGAGAAAATCCCATCCCCTAAGATACTGACTCCTGGATCCCAGCATAGCTGTGCGCTTTACTGCTTTACTGCTCCGGGGACTCCACCTACAGGAGCCAGCACGGTGGGGGCAGGTACACAAGAGGCCCCTCTTGCTGGGTCCTTTCCTGATCTCGGAAGCCTCATCCCTCCAGCTCTTGCCCTTTGAACTCTTCTGGGCTCTAGGACTTTCCCTCTCCTGGCTTCCAGCCTGGAAACCCAGCCTGTCATTTGAGGTTCATATCCACAGTGGCCCTCTCTGTGACAGACCTGGACAATTCCCCTACTTGACGAGATCGGATGGCTTCTCCTCCCTGGTGCCACAGCCCCACATGGCCACCTCCTCGAGCACAGTCTGACTGTGGAGGGGAAGTGCTTTCCAGTCTCTCTCCAGCAGTCAGGGACCCTGGGAAGGCAGCGTCACAAATGGCTTGCATGATGGAAATAAAGCATGTGATGGGGTCAACCACAGACCTGACAATTCACGCGGTTGTTCTGAGGTGAGGGATACACCCAGGTCCGGCACAGAAATTGTGAGAGCACTAAGATGTCATCAGCCTGGCAGGATGCCCACGCTGTTTCCCCTTGGGGGCAGGCCTGGCAGAAACCTGCCTCTTGGATGGGGTTTCAGCGGGAGCCACCCAAGTGTGGAGCCTGCCCCGCCCTTCCTCGCTTCTGAGGACCATTAATGGACGCCCTTTAACCGGTTTGCCAAAAGGTCGCCCAGTTGGGCCCAGCCTGCCTTGTAAGTGATGAGAGTTCTAGCTGAGAGCCGAATCTGCTTTCTATCTTTTCCTCCCTGCCTGGGGCAGCACTGCCATGTCCAGAGCTGTGAAGAAAGTATCGCCCACAAGCTAGATATTTCAGGTGTTCAGAAAACAAACTCCTCTGTCCTGATTTGTTCACCAGACTTGACTGTCCCCGTCAGTGAAAAGGGGATGGTGACAGTGGCTTGGGGACGACCAAGCTCAGGGAACACTGTGTGCAGAACCGTGCAGATGGGTGCATGCCAGCACCTGGCAGGAACTGAATCACAGTTCAGCCATGGGTGCCCCTGAGAGTAACCAATGGTGACAGGTTCTCAGTGGGCAGCCAGGGCAGCTCACAGGACTGTTTTATGGGTGAGGTTGTCATGAGCTCCCTCCTGTGGGGTGTCCACATAAGTCAAAGTTTAAGGTCAGCTGACATGACAAGTAAGAAGGTACTGGAAGACCTCTCAGGAGGAAAGAAAGAGTCCCCCATTTGTAACTTTAGAAAAGCACAAACAAGAACTTGGAGAAAAGAAGCCATATAATTCAAGTCCGTTTCCAAAATCATCTTGAGGATCTAGAATATTCCAGCAGCAGTCTGGGCCCCAGTGGGGTGGGTGGAGAAAATCCCCTACGTGAAGGAGCCCAGGGGAGCGCAGGAGGGACTGGAGAGCCTCCCAGTGCTATGGGGCAGTGGGAACGCAGGGACGCAGCAGCCTGGCTGGGTCTCCCTTCCTTCCCTCCCTCTCCTTCCCCTCCCTGGGACAGGACGGGAGCGCAGCGGCCCCTCAGGCCCTCCCTACCTGTGGGGCGCACTCACCAGCTCCGGCAGGAAGAAGGCGTAGGGGATAGTCAGGAACAGCTCCAGCCCCGTGGGCACGTCCGGCGGCGCGTGGCTGGTTGGGGGCGGCAGGTCCCGGGAGGCCATGCTCGCACCCTGCCCGGCGCCTGGCTCCGCAGCCGCCAGCCCGCTGCCCGTCAAATATCACCTCCTGTCCGACACACCCATCAGACGTCGCCTGGGAGGGACAAAAACGTTCCAGTGGAGCAGGTCCTTCCACTCGCGCCAGCCAGAAATCCTCAGCCAAAGGCAGCTGCCGGTCAGGGGGGCCCTACTAGCAGGGCCAGAGCCGCTGGGCTGGGGCAGAGCCTCTCCCTGGGCTCTTCCTTCTCAGGGATTTTGGAATCCTGGAGCATGTTACTCCAGGGACGCTGGCCGCAGCCACCACCACAACCCTGTGCCCAGAGTGTAGGCTAAGGCCTTTTGCCATGACAGAGGTCTATTTAAGGCCTACTATGAGCCAAACAATCTGCAGACCACTCCGGTGTTCCCCACAGCCCTGCATGTGGTGAGGTGGGCTTTTTTCAAACTGTGGAGACCAAGAACCTGCAGGTCATGTCAGTGACTGTACACACTCTGGGTCTCACATCCTTTGCCCTGGCTCCCTTCTCGACTACTCCAGGGGGCCACCCTCAGCCTCTAACCAGCGGGAGAGCAGCCCTCGCTTCCAGCACCCATCCCCAGGGACTTGATGCTTCCTGCTTTCTCTGCACCCTCCTTATGGTCCTCCCCTTTTCCCACAAAAGAGATGGAGGTGGCTATCCTGTCTGGGAGACATCCGCCTAGCAGGCACCCGAGAAGGACCAGGCTGGCTGGGTGCTGCTGCAGGCCCCTGTCCTCCCCCTGCCCACGCAGCGCCCCACTCAGTGAAGCCAGGAGCCGGGCTTGGGGCCAGTCAGTTCCTTCCTGCCTCTGACTACCCGCTGGCCCCACACCGGGCTGTGACCCAGGAGCAGGAGCGCCTTCCTGTCTGTACGCAGGTCCTGGAGATGTGAGCTCCCTTCCTCTCTAGCTTACAATCAACCATCTGCAGAAAGGCCCATGGCCACCAACTGCCTGGGTGCACCTTGGGTCCCTTCTCCCTGTCTTCATGGCTGCAGCCTCAGTGCTGGCTTGGTGTGGAGGGTAGTGGGGAGGTAACGAACTGCCCTGCACAAGGGGCCAGTATCTTCCTGGGGAGAGCGCTGCATCCCAGGCCTGCCTTCTGGCTGGAGATGGGGTACAGCAGCCAACTGGGCCTTTGCCTGGTCTGGGGAGAGCCAGGAGAGAGGGAGTTTGGACAAATGAAGCCCAAGGCAAAGACCTTGCAAGGAGAGGTGATGGACTCCCAGAGCAGACCTCCAGCCAGCCTGGGGTCCCCCTTCTCCCAGGTCTGCGGGGATCTGGAAGGATATGCCACCTGGCCTGCCTGCCACTGGCTCCACCTCATCTGCAGGATGAACCCAAGGCAAGCATTGCCCCGGGAGCCCCATGCTTGCCTTCTTTCCTGAATGTTGCAACAGTCCTGCCCCTACTCCCCATGGGCCGTAGGACCCGTCTGATCTGGCCATGGACAAGGTGCACAATGGAAATGGCTGAAGGGAAAACAAGAAGGAAGCCTGCCCCGGGCTCGCCGCTCATCTATGGAGCAGAGGCAATGATGGGGCCGGGGCCCCTGTCGCCTGCTGAAGTACTTAGTGTATTAAGAAGCAAAGGTGTCACAAAACAACGCTAGAAAACATGGCATATTTTAAATGTTTACTTTTAACCAAGCGGTGTTTTATTATCTGCGACAAAGTACAGCACACTCTCCTTAGGCCCTTTATCAGAACACTGTTGGATTTGGAGACACCATAGGCACGAGATGCCAGGGGGACAGAGCTGGAGCTGTAGGAAGAACGCCTTGTGATGAGAGCTTCTACCCTCTTAGTGACTTTCAAATGCGCAACACAGTATGGTCAACTATAGTCGCCAAGCCATACATTAAAAAATGTGGACCACTTCAGGGATGTGCGTGTAACCTCTGAGCAGGGGCCATGCCGATCTTGGCATTGCACCAATTTTCGTGTGCGTGCCATGGAAGCAAGCACAATCTGATGCTGTCTGTATGCACTTTCATCCCCCAAGAATATTTTTGCAGAATACAGAATTCTGGGTTGACAGGGTTTTGTTTTCTTTTCTTTCTCTCAGCATTTAAAAAATGTTCTACTGCCTTCTGGCTTCTAGTTCTGATGAGAAATTCATAGTCATTTAGTGTGCTGTCCCCTGTATTTAACAAATTGTTTTTCTCTGGCTGCTTTTAAGATTTTTTTCTTTGCCTTTACTTTTAGTAATTTGATTATGATATGGCTGGGCATGGATTTCCCCAAGCTCATTTTGTTTGGTGCTCACAGAGCTTCTCAAATCTGTAACTTTATGTATTTCACCAAATTTAAGGAGTTTTCAGCCATTATTTCTTCAAAACCTTTTTCTGCACTATACCCTTTCTCCCCTGGTACCGAGACCAAGGACAAGGATGTCAGACCTTCTCCTGTGATCTCACAGGTTCCTGAAGACTTGTTTATTTTTTTAAATCTCTTTCCTTTTTGTCATTCAGCTGGATAATTCATACTGATCTATCAATATTGATCTACTGATTATCTTCAGGTTCATTGACTCTCACCTACATTCTGTTAGAGTCCATCCGATCACTGTTTTCCTTTTGGTTATTATATTCTTTATCTCTGAGACTTCAGTTTGGCTCTTGCTGTACCATCTGTTTTTCTGATGAGAGCATCTCTCCATTCACTTCGAGGAGACCTGCCCTTACTTTGTAGAGCACAAATACCATAGCTGCTGTCTAACGTCTCACTTGCAGAAACAGTGTCATCTCAGAGCTGTCATCTCTTGATTGTCTTTTTCCTTGAGAGATGTGGAGATTTTCCTGGATCTTCAAATAGCAAGTAATTTTGGATTGTATCCTGGACATTTTGAATATTGCTATGGAATTGTGGGTCTTATTTAAATCCCATGGAAAATGTTGATATCTCTGTGTTTGTTTGCTTTTAGATCAGGCAGTCAGTTAGGCCCAGGCTGCGAGTCCCTGTCTGCTTTCTCTGGGCTGAAACTACTAAGTGATGTCAGTTCTGTTTTTAAGGCTCACGGTGCTAGTCCAAGCTGTTGCTGTGCCTGCTGGTGGGGGACCTGGGAGCTCAGTTCGGATATCCTTTGCTGTGTCGGGTCAGCTTTGGGGTGAGCTCAGACATTCATACTTTGCTTTAGGGGTCACTTTATTTAGCTCCCTCCTTTTTATGATCTTCCTGACACTTTCCAGTTCCCAGGAGACCCTGCCCCTCCAACCTCACCTTGGTCTTCTGGCTAAAAAGCCAGGTTTTAGTTTCTCTGCTCTGCTGTTCCAAAAAGCAACAAGATACAGGGGTGGGGGGCGGGGGGTGGAGAAGGAGAGAAAAGGTGAGAGGGGAGGAAGGAAGGGAGGAGAAAGGAGAAAGGGGAGATGGGATTCCCCTGAGTTCTCAGGACTACAGTCCTTTTGGCCTGAGAGAAAGGGTCTCTTTGCTCAGTGTTCTGATCACCAGTCCGACTGCCTCTTCTGTCGCCAGCACCACTGTCGCTACACTGCCTGGGGGCTAGGCCAGACAGATGGAAACGGGGTTTTCTGCGTTCCAGCATCAGGGCCCTCTCTCGTCATCGTTCAGCCCAGCAGCCCAGGGCTTGTCCTGGAGAGACAGTCTGGTCTGTCTCCCAGCACAGGTCTGGCTTCCACACCGTCTCTGCACCTGGGCCCTGGGACACTGCAGAAAGGAAGATGGGAAACGCCACCAGTCTGGCCGTATTTTGAAATCTGTTTCCTTCCCAAAACTTTCTGCTCTTGTGTAATGTTTAGAGTCCTCAGAGAGCTGCCCCATGCCTTCTGTCCAGGGCGTCTGGCTGCCTTCAAGGGGAGGGTGGGTATCACACTCACCCCTATTTGGCCAGAACCTAAACGACACCAGCTTGTTTTAATTCTCTGCGTAGTGCTATCACTTTGCATCTTTGTTCACTGATTTACCTGCCCCAGTCCCTCCCCAGGATGTGGGCCTCAGGAGGGCAGTGACGTGGCTCATGTTGAATACTGCCCAGCACACAGCAGGCACTCAACATGTGTCCTCGTACAACTGAATCTACCCTCTCAGCCATAAAGGCTTCGGGGGCAACTGCTTACCTCTTTTTTTAACTCCTCTTCTTCATACTCTCTCTCCACCATAAATTGCTTTACATATATTTTCAGAAAAGATTCATGGGTCATCTGACAAACAGGGAACAGGCCAGGGAAAGCCCAAGAGGCTTGAGGAAAGGATGGGCAGCTGTGTCTATGAGGGGTTCCCAAGCAAGGTGCAGAAGGCCACTCTGGCATCTGCCACTCAAGGATTTGCTGCCTCAGGGAAGCGTGAGCTTCAGAGGAGTGCTAGCTTCAGGTGGGACTTGAGCCAGTGACTAAAACAGTGCCACCAAGGACCTAGATCCTCTGTGTTTATCAGCTGGGCCTGTCACTGTCACTGCAGTTGGCTTCATCCTTAACCTCACTCAGTGCTGACCCCCAAGCACACACAGCTGCCAAAAATGAGGGAAGACTCTATGGGTAAGGTGATCGGGAGGCATCTACCAGAAGTGCTCAAAAAGCTGATAGCCTTTCTGCTTTCTCCCAAGGTGGCCTCCTCGAAAGGACAAAGTTCTGCAAACTTATCTTTGCTGGCAAAGCCAGACACAAATGAGCAGGTGAAGGTCCAGCCTGTCCCCAGAGCCTGGGGGATGGACTACACAATACACACACGACCGAAGTCCTGAGACTGAGCTGTCCTCTGTTTTGATTCTGGTTTTACACCGCGTCAGTCATCATGGAGTCATAGAGCCTGTGGCCCCATCTACCCACTGAGACACTCAGCCCTGTACTCTCCCTCACGTTTCCACCCAGCCGTCCCACCCAGCCGTACCCCCATCCCCCACCTTGCCAAGTCTACTGATCACTGCACTCAAACACCCCGTTCACACAGCAAGGCTGGGCGTTGAGGGGTCCAGGCCATCTTGTCCACGAGTTCCAAGTTCAGATGGTGAACATGGGGAGTGCAGACGATAAGGGACCCTCCCCAAACTAATCTGAGCTAGTAGGTCCCTAGCATCAGTCAGTGCAGTGTGGAGAGTGGGCAGGAAGGGTCAGCCACATGTCACTCACTTTGTGCCTGCCCAGGGCTACTACCACCCCAAGCCACCTCATCACTGGGTTGAAATAGAACAGCGGTAGTTAAAGGACACAGTGACAGCCCCTGAGCAGTCCGCGCCCTTCTTTGTGGGGGACCATCTGCCTCGCATACATGAGTCAGTACAGAGTCGTCAGGGCTGCTCCTCTGTGTCCTCCGGCCTGATTCTGTGCTCGGAGCATGGCAGGTGCTCGGTGACTGCATGGTGACCAGAAGATGACCAGGAGACAATTGTGAAGCTGAAATGCTCAGTGCCTTTGGGAAGTGAGGGTTGTCTCTGAGTCTGTTTTGAGGAAACAGGACACAAAGCAATGAGGTGACAGCCAGCTACAGTCACCTCCTGCCCCCAAAAGACCGGCCCACTAGACACTTCACAGCTGAGGAAGCCAAGTGGTCCAGGGCACAGGATCACCAGGGAAGTGCGAGCTGCAAACTGATGAAGCCCTTGGCTGGCAAGTGACCCCAGCTTCTGTCTTGTCACACGATGGGTCTGCCAGGTGCTCCTCGGCCAGCGGGCCCAGCCTGCTCTACATGTGCATGAGGTGTATCTCCACCAGTCCCTGTGGGTTGTCCCACCTCACTTACACCTCAGACCATGAAACTGCCCAGGGCAGACTATACCTGCTCTCTGGTGCTCACCTGTGCCCTTGCCATTCTGCTGAGCACCCAGGTGAGGGGATGGCAATGTTTATTACCTCCAGCAGACCTTGTGGATCTGACACTCTACCAGTTATAAGAGGCCAGGAGGTGGAGGGGAGTGGGCCTTATGTTGATGGCTTAGAATCCTGCCCTCCCAGTGGCTCTGATGTGGGAGCCCCTGTCCTCACAGGAGGCCCTGTGTATGTAGGAACCCAGCTGTGGGTACCAGCATAGCCAGCATGATTAACTTGGCCCGTTGCCAAGCCACGCCCCTTGACGCAGACCCCAGGACTCATTTCCAGGGTGTGTTTGGCTTCTTGACAACCTCTTCCTGTTTTGGAAGGTAAAAAGTGGCATTTAAAAAGCCAAAGAGGTTTCATTGTTTAAAAAGAAAGATTCCACTGCCTGCAGAAGGGACGTGGAGCCTTGATGGCAGAGCTGCCCTGGCCTCTGTGAACTGTGCCCTTCATTTAGGCTAACTGTCTCGTGCCCCTCTTTTTGACCTGAGCGTTAGTGAAACTGTCCCCTCTCATGTCCCCATGTCCTTCTCACGTGTCAGACTATAAAGATGCACACACTCATCAACTGCGACACACTCATACCAGCACACAAGACAGTCTGTGGGGGCGCACCCTGAGACAGCTCCCTCCCTCAGTCACGGAAAGGGAGTCACCAGCAAGAACTTCCTTCATTCAAAATACCCCAGCTCTGGCTTACTGTAAGAATGAGTTAAAGGATTTAAAAAAAGGATGGAACTCAGGAATTAAAGATTCTGCAGAAAAATGACCTTCACCCAACAGGAGGGACATGGTTTCATGTCCCTTCAGACAAGATTGCAGGGTCCTAAGAGGTGGCAACTCAGTTGCTCCACGAGGTAAGGGTGACCAGGCCTGTCTCATGATGCCTGGCATATAGTAGGCACTCAGTACATACTTACTTACTGATTTATTGAATTCAAAGAATGTCCAATAAAGTCAAAGTGGGTTTTTTTGGGAGGCAATTCTTATAACACATGTATTCCTCTTTGCAAATTCAATCATGTGTGATAACTCATTAATTTTTAAAAATTATTTTTTAACATTTTATTTGAAAAAAATTCAAACTTAAAAAAAGTTGCAAGAATAAAAACAATACACAGAATACCTCTTACCTAGATTCACCAATTTTAATTAACCTGCTGATATTTACACTCCATGCATTTAGAACCAGTGATCTTGTGTGATTTCAGTTTCATAGGAACAAAATGATGATAGGCATGCCAAATGCTCCATAAAACAGATTATTCAGAGACATTAAGGGAAAATATGATTATATCTGAGTTTTAGGATTTCAAATCTCTAGAATTTAAAATGCGAAAATATGTATATCGTGAAGAATTAAATACATACTGAGCACATGCAGGATACACACTGAGCACAGAGCTTTTCATCTGGAATAATTTATTGACTTTGATGATATTTGAAATTTTTATTTCAAATGTCACCTTCAGAAGCAGGAGATATAGACTGGCATCGGTTATACTTACTCGCAGCATGGGGCATTACCGTACATGAGGAAAGCGCAGACTCGGCACCAGCACTGGGCATGCCTGCCCTGTCTTTCAGGAGTGCACCTCCAAGAAGTGGGTGATAAAACACCAACCAATGAACGGAGCGCACGCTTGCAATGACTGTTTCTGGCAGTAGTCTAGTAAATAAGAAAAAAATGTATTCATTAAACAATCCTCTACAATCCAACCTACAATGTTTTTTATTTTTATTTTACTTTTATTTTTATTTTTTTTTTAGGTGAGGCAATGCTTAGTTGATCTCACAGATTGCAAGAAACTTGTCAGCTTACAATCTCTAATTTCTTTTATTTTTTTATGCCTATAGCATCTGGTTTTCCTAGGTGGTCTCCCATCCAAGTACTAACCAGACCCAACCCTGCTTAGCTTCCGAGATCAGACAGGATCGGGCTTCTTCAGGGTAGCATGGCCATAGACCTACAATGTTTTTTAAGTGTATGTTTATTACTTTAATGAACAGTTCCAGGTTTGTTTCATTATTGGAAAAGTTGTGACAATTGTAAGGAAAATTCCCACTCTCAGTTCAACTTCGGATAACTTACATTTTACTTTCAAGTCTCGACTCTGTATTGCCATTTCTGTGCTTTCATTTTAGTGTATAAACCCACGTTAAATGTTAAATAAAAAATGGGGAAGTCATCAATTATGTGTTTTGAAAAGAAAGGGACTTGTCAGCTGCAAGTTTTAACAAAGCCATGGGGCTACCCCACCTGATGTGATGAATGCAGAGGAAATGTGAGTTCAGACCATTCATAGTGGTGGGTGGAATACGGGAGGGTGTGGCAGATTTGGACTAAATTCTGACTTTGCCGCTTCCTAGCTATGTGACTTTGGGTTACTTAATTATTCTCCTTGTGTTTTGGTTTCCTTGTTTGTAGAATGCAGATAGTAATACCACATTTTATAAGATTACTCAGAGGATTAAAATGAGGTGTGTGTGGAGTGCTTATTGCAATCTCTGGCACACAGTAAGGGCTCAAAAACAGAAAATAAATTTCAGTACTGAAATTACATTAGTATCAGTTTAAAATAGATTGTTATAACTTTAGGATGTGGTATGTAATCACTATAGTAACCACAAAGAAAAAAAATCTATAGAATATACACAATGGAAATGAAAAGGGAATAAATATGTCACTTCAAAAAAATCAAACAAAGGAAGGCAGTAGGGAGGGATCAAAAAAAAAAATCTGAGACATAGAAAACAAATAACAAAATGGTTATAGTAAATCCTTCCCTATCAGTAATTACTTTAAATGTAATTGGATTAACCATCCCAATCAAAAGCCATAGATGGCAGAATGGAGAACAGGATCCAATTATGTATTACCTACAAGAAATTCACTTTAAATCTAAGGACACTCATAAGTTGAAAGTGAAAGCATGGACAAAGATACTCCATGCAAACAGTTAACAAAAGAGAGCAGGGATGGCTAATAATAATAATATCAGACAGAATAGTCTTTAAGCCAAAAAAACTGTTGCAAGGGACAAAGAATTTTATTATGTAATTATTTACATAATAAAAAAAAGGTCAATTCACCAAGAAGGTGTAACAATTAAAAATATACATGCACCAAACATTAGAACTCTGAAATATGTGAAGCAAACGTTGACCAACTGAAGAGAGAAATAGACAGGTCGACAATAATAGTAGGAGACTTCAATACCCCACTTTCAGTAAGGGACGGCACAGCAGGCAGATTAATAAGACTATGGAGGACTTGAACAATGCTGCAGACCAACTGTAGCCAATGGACATACCCAAGATACTGACCAATGACAGTAGGATACACATTTTTCTCAAATGTACATGGAACATTCTCTGAGACAGATGGTATGTTAGACCTCAAAATAAGTCTTAATAGGTTTAAAAGACTGAAATCATACCAAGTATCTTTTCCCATCATTGGTTAACTACATTAACCAATGTAATCGGTTAATCCAATTACATTTAAAGTAATTACTGATAGGGAAGGATTTACTATTGCCATTTTGTTATTTGTTTTCTATGTCTCAGATTTTTTTTTTTGATCCCTCCCTTACTGCCTTCCTTTGTGTTTGATTTTTTGAGGTGACATATTTATTCCCTTTTCATTTCCATTGTGTATATTCTATAGATTTTTTTCTTTGGAATAAAAGTAGAAATCTACAGCAGAAGGAAAATCGAAAAATTCACAAATATGTGGAGATTAAACACCACACTCTTCAATAACCAATGGCTCAAAAAAGAAATCACAAGGAAAATTAGAAAATACTTACATGTAAATGAAAAAAGAAAACACATAGTACCCAAACTTATAGGACACACTGAAAGTAGTGTTAAGGGGTACATGTATAGCTACATACACACGTTTACACTGAAAAATAAAAAAGATCTCAAATCAACAACCTAAAAAAGGGGAGCAAACTAAACCCAAAGCTAGCAAAAGAAAGGAAATAATAATCAGAGAAGAGACTAGAAAATAGAGACTAGAAAAACAGTATAGATAATCAATGAAACAAAAGTGGTTCTTCAAAAAGATCACCAAACTGACAAACCTTTAGCTAAGTGGACTAGGAAAAAAAGAGAAAAGCCTCAAATTATTAAAATTAGAACTGAAAATGAGGATATTACCTCTAATTCTATAGAAATAAAAAGGATAATAAGAGAGTACTACGAAAAATTTAAGTAAAAAAAATGGATAATCTAGATAAAGTGGACAAATTTCTAGAAACACAAAACCTATGAAAACTAAATCACAAATTAATAGAAAATCTGAATAGACCTATTACCAGTAAGGAGATCGAATCAGTAATCAAAAATCTGACAAAGAAAAGTCTTGTACCCAATAGCTTCACTGGTGATGTCTACTAAACATTGAAAGAAAAACCAATTTTCGATTTTTTCCAAAAAAGTAGGAGGCAACACTTCTCAACTCATTCTATGAGGCCAGCATCACCCTGATACCAAAGCCAGATGAAGACACCGTAAGAGAAGGAAACTACAGACCAGTATCCCTTATGAACACTGATGCAAAACTCTTCAACAGAATACTAGCAAACTGAATTCACAGCATATGAAAAGGTTTATACACTATGACCGAGAAGAATTTATTCCTGGAATGCACAAATGGGTCAACATAAAAATTCAATCAATGTAATACACCAAATTAACAGAACGAAGGAGAAAATCCACCTGGCTTTCTCAATTGATGCCAAAAAAGCACTTGACACAATTCAACACTTTTTCATAATCAAAACAGTCAACAAACTAGAAATGGAAGGAAAATATCTCAATACAGTAAAGGTCACGTATGAAAATCCCACAGCTTGTATTCCTATTTAACGGTGAAAGATTGAGAGCTTTTTGTCTAAGGTCAGGACCAAGAAAAGGATGCCTGCATTTACCACTCTTATCCGACATATCACTGGAAGTCCTAGCCAGAACAATCAGGCAAGAAAAAGGAATAAGAGGCATCCACATTGGAAGGAAGAAATGAAATCATCTGTCCGTAGACAACATGATCTTATACATAGAAAATCCTAGAATGAATAAACTTCAGCAAAGTTTCAGGATATAAAATTGACATACAAAAATCGGTCATGTTTCTATACACTAATAATAAACAATTTGAAAAGAAATGAAGACAATTCCACTTATCACATCAAAAAGAAGAAAACACTTAAGAATGAGAAAATAGGAGCAAAGATTCAATATTGAAATTTCAAAATAATAATCTGGAAACATGACAAGGGACTGCTTTAAAATCTTGACACATGACACACAGAAGTACTTACTGGAAATATATTAAGTGCAATAGTCAACCTTAGAAGAAAATATCTTGAATTATTCCAAATATACATTTCTAAATGTTATTTTTAGAACTGCATGAACTTTGTCACTAAGCATGAGGAAAGACCATATAGAAAATCTCAGAAACCTTCAAACAATGTCCTCTATCAAAAGAAGAGTATGTCTTTGGGCTAAGAAAACCCACCAAAAGTTTAGAAAGAGACCTTAACTTTTGTAAATTAATCCATTTCTAGAATGAGGATTTTGGAAGAAAAAATAATGAATCACAGAAGTGAGAGGCTCCCAGCCTGCTGACACCACAGTTAAGAGCCAGTAAAAGTGGGTCCCCTGTGATGGCCTGGGAGCAGGGCCCTAGGGGTAACTAGTTTCATGGAATTTGAATACGCATCCTTGACTGCTCCTTAACCCCTGCACTTCTAGAAACTTCCCAAAATGCAGGACAGGTTTTCTTATCACACTTACATGCATATACAGCATTTGTTACACCAAGTTAAAAACTATCTCTTTCCAACTCTGCCAAAATCCTGATCTTGCGCGTATTTCTGACCCAGATTTCCAAGGCTGGCTGCAGGGGGCTCGGTGCCTTCCCAGTGTGCCTGCTGTGATTCCCAAGGGCTGTTCTCCTTCCAGCCCTCTGGTGGCCCTCTGGTAGTTGGACCAGTGGGCACCGTTTCAGCTGCTGCCAGAATTCCTGCCTCACGCTGAAGAACAGCCATTGAGCTTGCTCCTCCCATAGTGCAGGCACCCCTTTCCTCCCGGCGCCTCCCCCGAACAGAGGCCATGCCGCTTCTCTTCAGTAGCTTTCTCTCTAAGACACACTTGGACTTCCCAAACCCAAGGTGGCTAGGAAACTCTGATACACTTTCTGCCTCAGAAACCAACAAACTCCACTGGCAGACGTGTACTGCACGTGTTAGGGGGGCCAGGGCAGGAACACTATTGCCTCTTTTATTTTTAGCAACACTACAATGGAAGTAACGGAGAAAAAAAAGTGGAATGCATAAAAAAGGCTGCCGACAGTGAACTATCGTAGTGGATTCGCACACAGCCTGCCTCTGCGGACTGGTGTCCCTGATACCCAGGGTCCGAGTGTAAACTTAGGGCTTTTCCTCATCAGGGACCTTGGAACAAATCAGATCACCTGAAAGCCCTTTGGGAAAGAGCTCCAAAGTGAGAGAGGCAGGTTTGGTGACACTGGAGGGGCTACTGGCGGCCGCTCCCATTTCATGCCGAGAGGGTCACTGTGATCCCACTGTCTCTACAAGATGAGACTTGGCAGGACCCTATCTCTTCGGTAAAGGAGGCAAGCGGACAGCGACCCACTGCATCTTCACAGGGCCTCCAGCATCGTCACCTACAGTGGGAGAGAGGGAGGCAGGAGGCCACCAGCAAGGACCAGGGAGAAAACGGGCCCTGATGTGACTCAATTTGCTTCCCACCTGCAGCCCTGACACTACTGTTGTATGTCTCCCTGCTCAATGCAAAGAGCTTCTGGCCTTTCTCCTCCGGGCAGAGTGATTGGGCTGAACCAAGGTGAAGTTCATTAGCAAGCGAGGCTGAGACAGAGGAGGGTCCTTCTGAAGGACAGGAGGTGGCGGGTGGTACCATCATCTGACGTATTCTCCATCCACTGAGGTGGTGGGCCATGGGAAAGGACGCTGAGATGACCGGTGCTGCCTTAGTGCCCACCTCCAGGGCTCACGGCCCAGAGCACTATGTCCCAAAGCACCCGCGCTGCTGCCTGACCTTTCACCTAGATGGCGCTGCACAGCCCCACAGCATAGCCCGTGGCCTGGTTTCTGTGACAGCCAGCCTAAGCCTGGGGCCCGCCAGCAAGGCCACCTCCCACCACCGGCCACGACCAGAGTGTGTGTTTCCAACCACGTGAAGTGGAGTGGTGCTTTTAGGACAGCGCCCATGTTTCAGTGTGTGTTTTAGGAGAGGCTCCGGGGGATGCCGGGAACAGCAGGAGGCTGGGGACAGCAGGAGGCTGAGCAGAGCCCGAGAGGGACACTGTTACACAGGCAGGAAACCTCTACCTTGAACTCACTTCACAGACATTTTCACGCCTGCTGTGTACTCTAATCAAACACGCGCCCCAGTCCCTAGGCCTCAGGGACAAAGACTCAGGAGCTCTCTTGAAAAGCCAAGCCCAGCATGCAGATGGTTCCCTGCCATGGAAGAAGGTCCGATCACCTGGCCTCTGCACCAACACCTTGGGCCAAGGAAACACCATTAGGAGCTGCGCTGACAGACACGCTCGCCCTGACAGACACGCTCGCCCTGGAGAGGTCTGGGCTCTGGTGGGGGCTGGGGTTGAAGAAGGATGAGGAATGAGACCAAATAGGATGCTGGCTTTTCTGCTACAAAGACTGCTACTGTGTTTCTTGTTTTTCGATCTTGAAAAATGACAATTTTCCAAGGAAAGGTTGGCCAAAAGAAGGATGCTCTATGAATATCCAAGGGGAAGCAGCCGAGAGATGAGCGATGCCCAAGCGCACAGTATAGAGAGCTACAGGAGGAGCTACCTGTCGATGCTACGATCACAGAACACGCGCCAGTATCGAGGTGAGAACAAGGGGCATTTAGACTAACATCATGATGAGAAGGAGAAAAGCACCCATCCTGGGGGTAGGCTGAGTTTTTATTTGTCACCTACTTCTCGATAATTGCAACGACGTGCAGGCTGTGGTGAGACGGCCCAGCTGCATCGGTCTTGTCCCCATGCCGTGCTCTCCTGCCCCCGTCCACTGTGCCCTCTGCGGGTAGGTCCTTTCCTCCACATTGTCACATCTCCACATGACACATCTCTCCAATACTTCAAAGGCTATTTCAAACACCCCTGATCTTACCAGCTATGGAGCGCGTCTTCATTTGGACAAATTTTATGACCTATAGCACCTGCTACCTGGCACTGTATTTGCCCTTATTGATACATATAACCATAACAGTAATCAATAATTACAGCTCATACTTACTCTGCTTTACTGTGTGCCATGCATTATAAATACTGGCTAGGTGTTTTACGTGTTTTTTGTTTTTTGTTTTTCCATTAAACCTCATTATGGTTTATGGCATTGATATTTCTACTGTGTTAAAGGCTTGGACCTTGACAGAGATGGCTCAATGACTTGTCCAAGAGGTTCTGAGTTAGAAACTGATAGCCCTGTGCAAATCAAAAACCATGAGATACCACTACTCACTTGTTAAAATGGCCCAAACAGAAAACACTGGTAATACCCAGCATTGTCAGGAAGAGGGTTAAATGGGACACTCACAAATTGCTGGTCAGACTGTAAAATGGTATAGTCACTTTGGAAGGCAGTTTGGCAGTGTTTATAAAGTGAACAAACACCAGATGCCTCAGCAACCCACTTCCTAGGTGTCTATATCCATGAGAAATGAAGACACATGTCCACATACGAAAAACTCATACGTACATATTCAGAGCGGCTTTCTTCATAAATGCTTACATGGCTGTGCCTCTCCTGGACACTGAAGGGTCCACTTCAGCACTTCTGTCACACGAGTGCAGCCATTCATAAGAATTCGGAGTTCTGCAAAAGCGGGGTGTGCTGTCACGGAGGTCTGCAACGGACATTTTGAAACACAGATACGTTCACAGACATTTTGTTTATATTTCATTGGTGAATGAGAAGAGAACTTGTTGACTCTTCTGTGAGGTGTCATCTCAGTAAATAAAATCTCCTTTCAGACAACGCTTCCCTTCTACTTCTACTGACACCACAGAGTGGACACAACCTCCTTACCATAGGACAGAGGGAAATTCCTGATGTCACTGGTCCCCTGCCGTCACCCAGTGGAGGGGAGAGGGGTGCTTTATTACCAGCTTCCACACCGTTGGATGTAGAAGCCCAGGCTTCTTACAATTTGTAGGGGAGTTAATAATGTTCAGGGTTTTTAGCTGTGCTTCGTGGGAAGGAGAAGTGTGTCTACTTAATCTTTCCTAAAATAAAGTCACAGCTATTTTTCCAGACTAGAGAACTAAGCAGGAAAACAAAATGCCTAGACTTCGCAATTTCTACAAAATGACCCCCTTGGAAGGAAAATACAGCCAGCCTACTTTGCTGGAATAGGAATTCCACGGGTATCAAAAGCTTAAGAAACATGCAGCCACACTCAGTTCTCCTTTCCCTAGGAGACTAGGAAATAAAAAAGTAGATGAAACTTAATATATGAGGCAGTCAAATTTATAAGCACACACTGGGTCTTTTTAAAGGAACAAGATTTATATTCACCCTGAGAACTAAAAAAATCCCTCACAAGAAAATAAAGTGAAACACAGTGGAATCTCTTTGTACTTGCACGTCAGCCACATAGTCAAGTGCAAATCTCACTGCGCTAAATTGTTCTTGAAAAGCCCTAGACTTAATGAGGGGAAAGCAGTGGCTGGTGCCTGTTGAGTGACATAAATATGTGGTGCAATGATCTCAGATCACATCGACAGACCACAAAGCCCATCTCACAGGCAGATGGAACAGGCAGGTTAAGTCTTTTAAGGGTTTTTCTGCTCAGAACTTTACACTGGCAACTGTCAGGGACCACTAGGGCTTCCTCGGGGAACCTGCTCCTCTCCTGCCCTTCCTACCTACAAGGGACAGTGTAACACCCCCGATGTAAGAATTGGGCTCTCTGGGTCACCGTGAGGCCAAGTATATGCACTACACCTTTTGAGCTATTAGAATATGGGCCCGTTGTCAAGGTCACAGGCCCACGCCCACCGGTTCAACAGTTCGTATGACATTACATTAATCCAAATTTTTCGTGTGCCCTTTAAAAAACTACCACGGTGCCAGGTCCCTTAATTAGAACCCACATTCACAGGGTTAAGCATGTTCTGCCTGTAGGACAGAGGGAAATCAGGCCACAATGCCATCGGCCATCTCCTAGCACTTCCTGAAAAGTCCCATCCTCCCCACATTTTCTTTCTTTAAAAGCACTGGAGGTCACTCCAGCTATAAATGTAAGCAAATACACTTTTACTGATTTATTTTTAGTTTTTTTTTCCTGCCTCCAATTTTTCCCCTTTCTATTACTACGAGCAGCTCGCTCTCCCCACCCCTGCAGGAATAGAAGGGCAACAAGCCCAGTTAAACATTGCTATCCCTCCGGGTTCCTTTTCAGCTATGCGGGCACATCTGACCATCTAACCCAGCTGCAGAGATACCGATGGAAACCGCTAGGCAGAGCCTCGGGGAACCCTTTTAATGGGGGTAGATTGTTTGTTTCAGCTTCTAAGCTTTTGGTTATATTCGGGATTACAGGTAATAGTTGTTATAGTTGTTGAGCTGTGGAGTACTTGCTCTAGGTATAAGTCATATCTCATCTGGCAGATAAGCCTTGGAATCCGACCTATGGTTTTGTTGCCACTGTTTAGTTTCAGTGTCTCTGCAGCTTACATTCAACTTGAGTTTGTTTTTCTTCTTTGAAAGAAGTTTTTTTTTTTTTTAAATCACTAAATAATAGTAAGCTTTTCTGGTGTCACTCAATAATTTCTCCCATTCCCCCACCTCAGCAACCACCAATCTGTTGTATCTATGAGCCAGGTTTTTTTTTTTTTTTTAGATTCCGCATATGAGTGAGATCATGTGGTATTTGTCTTTCTCTGTTTGACTTATTTCTCTTGGCAAAATACCCTCAAGGTCCACCTATGTTGTCACAAATGGCAAGGTTTCATTCTTTTTTTGTGGCCAAGTAATATTTCATTGTATATATGTACCATTTCTTCTTTATCTAGTTGTCTATTGATGGACACACAGGTTGCTTCCATATCTTGGCTACTGTATAGTGCTGCAGTGAACATGAGGATGCACATGTCTTTTGGAGTTGGTGGTTTTGTTTTCTTCGGATATATGCCAGAAGTGGGATTGCTAGGTCATATGGCAGTTCTATTTTTAATTTTTTGCAGACTTGCCATACTGTTTTCCATGGTGGCTGTACCATTTTACATTCCCACCAATAGTGCACGAGGGTTCCCTTTTCTCCACATCCTTGCCAACACTTGTTATTTCTTGTCTTTTTGATGATAGCCATTCTGATGATAGGTGTGAAGTGGTGTCTCACTGTGGTTTTAATTTGCATTTCTCTGATGATTAGTGATGTTGAGCATCGTCTACACTCTAATTTTAAATGCTACTGAAAAAAAGCAGCACTATATATAAATTAGAATCACTGCCATTTTCATTCCTCAAGGATTAAAATTCTATTACATGTAAAAATCTCAATTATTTTACCTGTAGATACAAGCTTAAAAAAAAAACAACACCACAGTTCCCTTTTAACTGATACATTAGAAAGCTTTATTTTTCAACTGACATACATTGTGAATATAAGAAATTCAAAGTTTAAATACTATCCCAAGATCTGGAGATGAAGAATTGGATGTGGGAAAACAATCACCATCAAGCAAGTACGGCAAGTTGCCAGTAACCAGAAACAATCAGAAAACTAAAGTTATCAACAAAAATTAAAACTGGGAGGGAGATTCCAGCTCCATTCATTTGTAACTGGTTTATGCCTTTGCATTAGAGTAAAGGTCTTTTAAAGGAAACATAAAGCAGAAGGATTGAACTCATCCCCACCAATGATTTGAAATTTAAAAGTTTAACTTTGTGTTGAAAGGAAATACCTTTGCCTTCATTTACCCTTTGCTTAGAGGTGAGGCTACTGTGAAACAAGTGGTGTTCCTAGGTCCCCAGAGGTAGACAAACATCATTTGCATATAAAATAAGATATTTATATTAACCATTGTTCTTTGTAAACAGAACTAAAAGCAAAGAACTCTTGGCACACACTAGTCAACTCCTCTGAGGCGTGCCTTCGGGATGACCACCTGCCCTCCCCTTTTGCTCTTCCCAGTCCCTCTCCCAGCACAACGCATCCCCCCTTCCTGACTAGAAAGCCCCACCTATCCTTCCAGGTCTAGTTTCTCTTCTACAAAACCTTCCTGATCCTATAGTTAATCTCCCCCTCCCCTGTGCTTCCACCTGGAGCCCTGTAACCTTTACATTCTGCCTTTGTGATAGTGACGGTGTCTACCCCAGTGGGCTACATGAGGATGACACGAGATAATGCACATGGGTTGAGTTCCAGAAATAGAAATATTGTTATTATATATCTGTAGGTTTCTTCTCTAGTACCACATAGAATACCTGGGAAGAATGCCTGGTACCTAACAGATGCTTAATTTCATTCAACAAAGTAACATACACTTATCAGGCATCCTTCCAAACAGTTCCTCCTTATATTGGAGAAAACATTAGAAAATTCTGCCCTTCACACTTCATATGCACAGAGGCGCCATATTAGAATTGTGAAGTGTGTGCTAAAATATAAGCGTTAGGGTGTTTAGAAGACCACACAGGGCCTTCAGGGGCTGTGCTCTAGACATGCACAGGGATGTGCAGCCCACAAGCATGGTGGCCGGCTGCCTCCACAGCTGGTGCCCTCTGTCTTGTCAACTCTGTCTTGCTTTAAGATCTTTTGATGCCATAAGAGGAAGTTAATGGAGGTTCTTAGTGTGCAGTGACGCATGGGAACTAGTGTGGGAGAGAAGAACTAAAGCAATGAAAACTTGGAAGGAGAAAAAAAATAAAGTAAAATAAACTACAGAGAACTAATTTTATCACAAGGACACAGATCTCTTCGTCTCGTGGCCCTTAAGTAGCACTGACTCAGTGGTTTGGAGCTACCCAGTGTCATCCAGTCCTTTTTTCCAGTCTTGGCAGTTCCTGGGTGAGATGTACCAGTCCCTTAAGCGTCACCCTTGATTTTGTCTGAAGAAAGTACAGCTCTCACTAACACAGAGATTTCCTTTTTGAAAAAACACTTCCTAAATGTTATCTTGAATTGAACGCTGAAATCCATTGAATAGGGTGATTCATAGGATTTATACCTCTGGTGAGTCAGAAACATGGTTAATTTTTATCAAAATCCTCAAAGAACATTAAATAATTTAAAGATTCAAATATGACCCCATATATTCTGTACTAAACATAATGTTATTTCAGAAATACACTTTGGCAGCCTCACCTCAGACATTAATTGGACAATACTTAACAGGAAAAAGATCACGTTCATTCCATCCACTCAGCAGATGACTCACTTGGGAGAAAAGGTCCATGTTTGGGGCTTTTTAGGTTGCATGTGGCTCTGATTGTGTGAACGTTGCTCAGAACGTTGCTCTTTCCATGAGATTTTTCCTGTTTGAAATTTTGCAGAAACTCCCTGAAACGTCACCACCTCCATGCCTCAAACGGTTAACAGTGGCTGCGAGTGTGGAGCAGAAGAGGAGGGGTCTTCTACTTCTTACTTTGTGCAATCCCATCATTTCTTTTTTTTTTTAACATCAAGCACATGTATAACTTTTAAAACAACTAACAAAAAAAAATAGCATGGCACTTATTTATAAAACAAGGATGGAACAAATAAAATGAATTCAGACTCAGATGTGCTAGTTATAAAATATATTAAGTGAAATACTTCATATCTGAGATGGGTCTACCAGAAATGTAAGTGAAATTTTGGGTGCAAAGGGCCTTTCAGGAAACGTGACCCATGAGAGCATTTCATGAATAGTCCGTTACCCTGCCCCCAGGACAGACAGCACTGACAGCTCAGACACACCGCTCAGTCTTCTCCAAGCTCTCTAGGCACCTAAATTATAGTCTCCTACAATTTAATCTCATAAAATGCTACTGCAAGGAGTTAGTCTTACAGTATACACAAAACAGTGAAACGCAAAAGGAGCAAGAACTGTAAAGAAGACTGCAAATTCTGTAAAGTCATGGCTAAAATTGACATTTTTCAAAAAGAGAGATAACATAAACATTTTTATTTTCGATAAAAATATTTTAGTATAGCACTTCTAAAACTAAGCTTTAAGCGTAATTAAAAATTATCCCAAACGTGTCATATTAGGTCAAATTCAATTCACTGCCCTCTGAGGTCCGCCGCCAAGTGGTTTTTCACATAAAGAAAACTCCCATTTCCTCCACTTAATACGTAAGAATGTATTTAAATTCTTTCAAAAATAATGTACGTTCTCAGCCTGGACTCCTGGAGAGCAAACTCCTGATTATTACCTGCTGGCCAATGTGCAACTGCATCTTATTTATTCAGAGTTCCAAGGTGAGAGAAGAGTTTTGAGCCAAAAGTGTTAGAGAAAATAATGGCTGAAAATGCCACATATTTGGCAAAAGATGCCAGCCTACAGAATGAAGAAGGGGAACAAACCCCAAACAGGACAAATTTAAGGAATCCATGCCAAGATGAGATACAAACTTCTGAAAACTAGATACAAACATCTGGAAAGCGGCGAGAGAGAAACACCAGCTCGATTAACTGACGGGACAATTTGAAAGACATTGGTTTCTCATCGGAAACCAGGGGCCAGAAGAAAGTAACACGATATTTATCAAGCGCCAAAGGAATCACCAACCCAGAATTCTGTATCTAGTGAAAAAAATCCTTCAAGAATGAGGGGAATGAGACACTCCAGATAAAGAAACACTAAGAGAGTCTGCAGCCAACAGGCCTAGACGAAAAGGTCAGTTAAAGCAGTGGTCCCCAAACTTTTTGGCACAAGAGACAGGTGCACCCATGAGAATCTAATGCCTGATGAGCAGAGGCGGAGCTGAGGCGGTGATGCTAGCGCTGGAGAGTGGCTGCAAATACAGATGAAGCTTCGCTCACTGGCCCGCTGCTCATCTCCTGCTGTGCGGCCCATTTCCTGACAGATACTGGTCTGAGGTCCCAGGTTTGGGAACCCCTGGGTTAAAGGATGTTTTCCAAACAGGAAGACCTCAGTAAAAGAAGGAATCTCTAAACATCAAGAAGGAAGGAAGAACAGTGAGAAGGGTGAAAACGAGGATGGATATGATACATTTTCTCTTGAGTTCTCTAAATTATGCTTGGTAGTTGAAGCAAAAATTATAGTACTGTGTGATGTGGTCCTCAATGTATGTAAGAGAAATACTTAAGATGATTATAAAGGAGAGAAGGTAAAGAGAATTAAAGGGAAGCCAGTTCTCCATACATTACTCGTATCGGAACAGTGATACTAGAGGACTGTTTTAAGTTACATAAGTGTAATACCTGGAGCAAATACTAAAGAAGCTGCACAGAGAGAGCCACTTACAACATTACAGGCAACTCAGAATGGAGTGCTAAGAAATGTTCAAGTGACACACAACGAAGGGAGGAAAAAGAACTGAGGAACGAAAAAGAGAGGAAATAGAGAAGGAAAGCCCAGCACACTAATGATTTCAGACCCCTCCAGTACTTGCCTGCTTTGGATGCTTTTCAGCACCTTCAGGGAGCTGCTCTTTGCACAGCAGCTTGCCCAGAATTTAGTTGTCATGACTGGGCAAGTTGCTCTGAGAGGAGCTTACTCAGCCATCATTAGAAGCAGTGTCTTCTTAATTAGTTTTATTAAAATGCCTTTCATTTATAACTAGGCTTAGATTTATTAAAGAAGCACATTAAGTCAACAGCGGGAGTATTCTATAATTTCTCAATTGGGAAAGTTGACATAAATTAATTTAACAAATTAACTTCTATTATTTTTATGTAAAATAACTTGTCATTTTGGTATTATTCAGAATAAAATTCTAGGCTGTTTTATGTTCTCT
>NW_006434441.1:2099874-2103476 GCF_000325575.1 Pteropus alecto
ATTCTTGGTCACTTATGACACCTACCGGCTCACTGATGGCAGTGGTTTTGTGCGGGGTGGAAGTGAGGGAAGGTCATTGTCAAAACACAAGTGCATTTATTGACTCGAGTTTGGATGAAAGAAAGGAAGGCACTTTCCTTGTGCTATGAGGTGGAAGTGTACCCAGCATGAGCAGGCTAAACCCACCCACTCCTCCAGACCTGCTCTGTTTTCAGTGTTCCCGATCCCACTGAATGTCACCACTGACACCCACCCTCCCTCACCTGCCATATCCAATCCACCACCTCTCATCTCTACCTCCACTTCCTAATGAGTCGACCTTACCTATTGCACACTTACTATGTTCCATGCATTGTTCCAAGTGCTTTATTTCTGTCAGCCCACTATTCCTCACACGACCATAGCCAGGAGGAAGGAGAGGAGACCAGGCAGAGAACTCTGGCTAGCATCCCATACCCAGCAGCCCCCGGAACTGGGGCCGATCCTGGCAGGTGGCTTCAGCTTTTTTATTCAAGGTGACACCTGCCACCTTCTGACCACCACACTGTGCATGGCTACCAGATTGTCTACTCACATCCCTTCCATCCCCTCTAATCCATCACCAGAGATGAGCCAGACAATCCCCCAAACATAACTCCTAATTGTGTCCCGTCCCCCAGTAAGTCTTTCTGCTTTAGGACAAAGACAAACTCCTCACTCCATGGCTTACACTGTCCTCCACCGTGCTCCTTTATGATCATGTCTGGTAATTTCCTGGGAACAGGATCACCCAGCCTAAGAGCATGACTATTTGCTACAAACTGCTTTCTGGAAACGCTGTGCCTTTTACACCCTGGAGGGTGTACACGGGTGCCAGTATCATCGCACGCTCTCCGGTACTAAGGGTTGTGATTTTTACAACGTCTGTGATATATTATTTCCTCTGAAATTACTAGATTATCTCTGAAGTTAACTTTTCCTAGGTATATGAATTGTTTGTATTTCCTCTTCAGTTCAAGTCCTTCCCTCTTACACGCAAGGACTCCATTCTCCGCTGAGTCAGTAAAGCAACAGCTCCCTGGAGGAAGGCCGCAGGACAGGGGCTGGCCGCCAGGGGGACGGGAATGGTGACAATTAGAAGGTCGGGTCTGGAGGTGAGGCGGGTTAAAGAGATGCTGGGGTCGGAAAGCGAGAGGCTAGGGGACGAGCGGGGAGGGCACTCAGCCGAAGGTCACGGTCTCGGGGGCCCTGGACTCCGGGGTGAGGTGGGGAGCAGGAGGGCTCAGAACCAGGGCTGGAGGGGGTGCTGGAATGCGGCGTTACAGTTGGGAGGGTCCGCGGGTCGGGCCGGCTCTCAGCATTTGGGCGCCCGGGTCTCGCCTGGCCAGCGCCCCGCCGCAGCACGGCGCAGGCGCCACGGGACAGCCAGACTGTCCCTGCGGCTTCAGCGCCCCACTGACGCGCTGCAGGGGCTGCAGGGGGTCGCGCGGATGCCCTTTTCTCCGACTCTGCGCGGGCGCGTCCCAGTCGCCAGGGAAACCGCTGCGGCGGCCCCAGTAGGTGACGTCACCGGGTGACTCCATCAGTGCGCGCAACCCTCGTAGGCCCCGAGCATTCAGATCCCCTGTGCAGGTGGTCTTTTCCTGGCCTGTCCAAAGGAGAAGTAGCGACCTCGGCGTCCGAGACTGCACGTCCCACGATACCGCAGTATTGCCACAAGTCCGCTGGGGGACTCGGAACCGGCATTGATTTTCTGATGCCGGTATGCTCAACTAACCTTAAGATACCATTTAAGCATCTTAAACTCTTAATCGCAAGGGTAGCTCTCCAATACTGCCTCCATGGGGTACACAGTTGTCGCACACTCACTTCAAAAGGCGTTTTTTTTGTTCTTTGCCGTTTGGGGCATCGCTGAAGTTTCATTTCACTGCGGTTTTGCACATTGTCCATCCTGAGTTCTGCGAGGAGGGTGATTCCTTGGGTTCTACAACACACTTATGAGCAAATCATTATGGTTCCCATCTTACACCTGCTCTCAAGGAGATTGTAATAACATTTCCCCAAGTGGGGCTGAATCCTATGATTCCAATTCCCAGACTTGCCACCACACTAAGAATGGTTATATGAGCTCACTTTTCAAATGATAAACCACATTAATATAAATGTTTTTCAGTGCCACATACGATATAATTCCGCAGACTGTGATATTTGTGGTTTTACCTTCATGTATAACAAGTGACAAGTGTCCACCTCAATGAATTTTCACACTAACACACCGCCATGTGATATTGCCCAGATTAGGATACAGACTATTCATTATCAGCACCCTACTAATCTTCCACTCTGAGTCTCTACTTACCCCTACCCCCACCACACACCAAAAGTAAACACCAGTGGCGTGTCCTGGCAGTTTGTCCGGCTTTTCACTCAACTTGTCGTCCATGAGATGCACCTGTTTGTTATCTCTGTGCTTGCTTGTGGTCTGTTCATTCTGACATTTCATTGTGTGATCTACTCTAAAATATTCATTCATTCTACTGTTGCTGGACATGTGCGTGGTTTCCAGTTTAGGGCTATTATAAGGAGTGCTGTCTACATCTGTGCACAGTGGGAGCACACATGCACAGGCCTGGCCCACAGCACATGTGTCATATCCGGCTTTAGCAAACACTGCCTATTTTCCCAAAGCTGTATCAGCTTGCTCTCTACCATCAATGTGGGTTTTTTCCCTTCCCATCCTTGACAAAGGTTGGTACTGTCTGCTTTTTGTAGCTCATGTCTTTATTTTGAATTAATTTCTCCATTATGGCTCATGATAGTTAAAAGTTCACTTAAATAGTCACAGTATTTCCATTAAAAATGTAACATATGAGAAAGTAATTAAGTGCTGTAAAATATTTTTAATTGGGTTAATAAATCAGTACTTCTAAGTGATCTTTTTTTTTTCCTGTTTCCACCAGGCCTGTTAATTTATTCAGTGGAAAAAACTATTCATTTACATAATGTTTTAACTGGTTTCAAAAAGTAACTTTTTTGGTAGGGAATGGATTTTGACATCATTTTCACAGAGCTTCTACAATAGATATACATGGATTCACACCTTAAATTATTTTTAAATTATAAAGTATTTCAAGCATTTGGATGAGAATACACAGTGACATAAATACCTGCATACCTACGACCTCACTTTATCGAATCTTGCCACGAACTGTCTCGTGGCTTAGGAATACGTTGACCTGCTTAGGCCATAAGTATCAGTTAGCGTGGACCACAAGAACCATTTTGCCTGAGATCAGGAGGGTGGAGGTGAAGCAGCATCCACAGTATAAATGTTCTCGAGGTTGATGTGGTCACTTACCTGCTGGCTCCTCTCCTTGGTGTGGGGTCCTTCTTCAGTTCCCAGTTCCAGATGTTTCCTTCTGTGACAGAGGACACCAGCTTTACCTAGAAGACTCCCTGTTTTCAAAATGGGGGGCAGCAGGAGACTGACATGAATTCCAGTCTGTCCTCATGGGTTCCAGCTTGTCCTCACTGTCCCGTTTACATCCACCTTCCCTTCCTGACTGCCTGCTCTACAGACTCCAAGCTTCAGCACTGGATGAAGGCAATAGCTTTATAGAGAC
>NW_006434441.1:2103502-2141571 GCF_000325575.1 Pteropus alecto
CCACCTCCCAAAAAAAACTACCTTCACCTTACTTCATATGAGAAACACCTGCCAGAAACCAACCCAGATGAGTGTGCCAGAAGAGGACGCTGGGTGGCCATTTCCTAAGCGATCTTGTAAGAGGTAAGCAAGAAGAAAAAAATGCAGTAAGACATATCATTTAGAAGATCCTTATTTATTTTAAATGTCTATAAATAAATTAGGAAAAATATTCGATATCTGATTTATAGGGATTTCTATGTTTTAAATGGAAAAGTTACAGGGTCATGAACATAGCTTAACTCTATGCTGGTAAAAGTAAACCCTCCCTTACATATGTGTCCATGTATAAGCAATGAGGAAGGATGCAAAAAATTTATTACTCTTGTTCACCTCAGGTGGAAAGATGACTTTGATTTTATACATTTTGTACCATATCCAGATTTAAAAGCATTTATTCCTTGTGAGTCCTGGAACAGCATCAACATTGAAAGGACAGGAGTGTGGCGTGTGAAACATGTATTTTGACGAGTCAACAGTATCATTTCCAGGGTACGCAACTGGCATTGTAACCCATCTCCCAAACTCCTCATTGCCAATTTCAGCTAACATATATGGAAAAAGTAACATCTCCACGTGAGAGAATACTTTTAGGGGGAAAACACAGTTAAGTGGGGCAAAGGGTAGAGGGCTAGAGGAGAAAGGGCAACAGAGGAAATGTTGAGGGGAGTGCCCCACTACAGAGCTGGGGACACGCAGCCACACTGTAGAGAGAAAAGAAGCAGAAAACCAGGGAAGAATTAAGAGTGGCACGAGGTGATTTTCAACCACATAAGGACCCACACAGGGCTCAGGGGGTAAGCAGCACATGCCCAGAGAGGCGGGAGTGAAAGATCATTGAGGTGAGACAGAAGAAGGAGATGAGTGTTGGGAGGCACACATAAGTACCAGGAAAGGAAGCAACGTTGGAAAGACCAGGTCCACCCGTAACATGGCACAGAAACAGGCCCCTACAGACAGAACTGCTCATGATCCAGAGGCTTAATTGGGCACATACCAACAGTCTGGGAGCACATGTACCTAGGAAACCTACCTTGTCTCAAAGAACCTCAGTGGGCGTTGGTGACTAGGATACTTTAACCAATTGCAGCCTGGGGGGGGGGGCGGTGCAGGTGGGACAGAGCTCTAAGAACCAGCATTTCAGCCCCAGAGTACTGCATTCACAGAATGAACACAAAGCTGGAAGTGACAAAGCATAATGGCCCCAGTAAAATGGGAAAAAAAATAAAGCTTTCTGTGGAAACAACTTTTCTGAATTTTCTTATGTTAACATGACGCTCCTAAATTTGCTAAGACACAAAATTAATCTTTACAGAAATGAGTGAGTGCAGTGTTCTGGAAAACACCTCTTGCAAATTAAAAACAACCAGGGACTTAGTCATGCACTGTTGATTTTTAGATAGTATTTATCACTAAGCCCTGTTCAAGAGGGTTTCTCCTTTACATGTATATTACGTAATGACACAAACAAAATTTTTGCCAATAAAAACTTACACTCTACTGGGAGTGTGCTGTCACTCTCAGAAGTGCAAAGGTCTTATATACATCACCCTCACCTCAGTTATTTTCACACGGCTCTCTGCTTTCCTGAATAGGTCCAGTAAAACTGACCAAAATGATTCATAATGGTCCCAGGCCAACCCTGCTTTGCAGTTGTACTGAGGAACTCGCATAATTTCCTTAAAAAACAAGATTATCTGCTCCAAAACACCAAAACATCAGTTTTGAGAATCTAGATCTCCTGAACTGTATGGCAGGAGTTTCCCAACCTCCTCATTGCCAATTTTCTTTTTAATAAAAAAGCTTCAAAGATGTTTAAAACATTTTTATTTTAAAAATAAAATTGATTCATAAAGTGCAGGGAAAAATGATTTCTGTTCAGTGCTTTACATCCATCTTCGACAAGCTGTTGGCAACAGAAAAGAGTGAAAAAAATTAGACGTACATAATCATTAACTTCAAGCTATCTTAGTGTGAAGTTATACCATGAACTATAAGAGCTGGTGGTAAAGGTAAGAAAACCGAGACCCTGAAAACTTGCGCAGCTCTGATAAAAAAGCCAAGACTAGATGCAAGGCTCCTGACTTCCAGGGCATTGCTCCTTCCACTTTACCAGGGTGCCAATAACCTAAGAATTCCGACTGGAGATTACAAAACAGGAATGCAAAGATGTACTATGGCTCTACCAAGGATATTATTGAAAAGAATGATAAGGGGGGAAATGGTGGCAGGAACACCTCCACAGTCCGTTCTTTTCTTCCATCTCCTTTCCAGTATTTACACCTTGAAGTTGAACGCTGTCAACCTGCGACATCGCACGTGGTAAGACATTTCCAGTAAACACTTGCCAATGAACTGAACTAGGACACCAAAATGGAAGTTGTTGGGTAAAACAGAACTTTCTCCTCCAGTTTCCTGCGACAGCCACTAAGGACTGCTCACCGACACTCCGGCAGGAGCCTGGCTCGGGCCGCATGGGGTGTGAAGCCAGTGGTCTCAGGCCGGATCCCCGCGCAGGCGAGACGGGGGTGGCAGCGCGGGGACCAGCAGGGGCCTACCGCACGGGACTCAGGCCAGGTCTAGCTCTTTCTGCGTCGCCGCCAGCTTCTCCTGCTGCCTCCGCTTCTTCCAGTTCAGGTAGCGCCTCCGCAGCCGGTTCGCCTGCCAGCCCACGAGCACTCCGGAGGCGAAGGCCAATAACACACAGAGCTGCAGCTTCCTCTCGGATACGCCCGCCATCGGAGCCACCAAACGCGCAGGGTGGACTACGGCGCCGGCGCCGAGACGGAGTCAAGGCGCAGCGCATTCACCGAGGCGGCAGAGGGGGCGTGACGTGCCCAGCGCGGCCAACGGAGTGGTGGTGAGGTCAAAGGGAGCCGCGCGTTCCTGGAGGAGGCAGAGAAGGCCCTCCTGGAGTGTGGGCTGCGTCTGGGACTTGCAAGGATGGCACTCTTGTGATCACTCCAGACTGAGGACTCTCCTATGGGCCTGATGAAGTAAGCAGGCCTGTCAGAGAAGTTCAATAGCAAAGAACTGAGGTGGCTTCTGTGGGCACGGCCCCCTCCTGCCAGCAGCCCACGGAAAATTGGGGCCCGCGGAATTACCTGCCCATTGTGAATATTCTTGGGAGCAGATTCTCCCCCAGCCCAGCCTCCGGTTTGGAACGCAGCTGATGCCCAGACTGTAGCCTGCGAGACCCTGCAGGAGGACCCGCGTGCCTGGAGTCCCCACCCCCCCGGGCTGTGGTTATGTTACACCACGCGAGAGAAACTAATCCGTCCCTGCAAGGGAGACCGCTCCTGGAGCCTGAACTCCCAGACTGGGGGCTGATCAGCCTCTCTTCAGACATCATCAGTAAACGGACTTTCATGCTTGAAGCAAAAACCTAAGTCAGTAGGGATTTGATAAAGGCAGTATTGGGTCCGATGTGAATTCACATCTGCCATGCTTACTGATCATTTTATTCAGCAAATATTTGTTCAGTGCTGCAGTGGGAGTGTAGAGATGCATAACCTCTGTCCTCAAGCAGCTTGGTGCAGTGTGAGATGGGAAGAAATAATTATGACACACTCCGATGAACGGGAATATGTAAAATATGTAGCTTAGGATTTTAAAAAGAAAAACCGTCAGTACATGCTTTCTCTCATACTCTATCCAATCTCTGGCCTGTTGGTTCTGTGTTCAAAGTATAGCCAGAAGTAAACCTCTTCTCTCCATTTTTCACTTACTGCTGCTGCTTGGGCAAAGCTGCCATCACCTCTTAGCGGAGCTACTGCAATAGCCCCATCAGGGCTCAGTGCTTCTCTATCTGCCCACATTTTGTACTCAATACAGCAGCCAGAATGAGCCTTTGAAATCAACTTGGGTCATATGTTGCTTCTGCTCAAACCCTACACTGCCCAAAGCCCCTATAGTGGTCCAAGGGATCCCTAAGATGGCGTGATGCCCCTGCACCCAGGGTGCTGTCAGGCTTAAGGGACAAGAGGGCCAAGTGCTGAGAGCTCATGGCTCGGGACAGGGCTGTCTCCCCAAATGTCATCCTAGTCACCCCTGCCCAGGTCCCAGGTTCCCCACCTCCAGATGATTCTCCATTGGTGTTTAGCACCTCTAGGTCGGTGAAGAAGAGGCCAAAAGAGGGAACACACTGTGCCATTGAAGTGAGGGGGGATGAGCCCCTGCTCTCAGCAGCCCGCACAGACCCTCCCCTGAAACACTTCAACCTCAACCCCCTGGCCCACCTCAGCATTCCCACCTGAAGCACCTCAGGACCCTCAGAGTCTCCTTCAGTTCCTTCCCCACCCCAAGGACACCAGATGCCTCCTGATCACCTCCCAGTCTGCTTCTGGCACATCCATCGCAGGGTCTGTGGTCCCAGGCCCAGCCCCACCCTCATATCTATCCTGCACCCATCATAGAGATGAGAACACAGAGGCTTACAGATGTCAGATGACTGCTTAAGGTCATGCGGATCGGAACTGAGAACTGTCCAAAACTAGTGCTGCATGATGATGTCCCCTCTTAGGCCCCTGAGACTTACCTGCTCCAGACTTGGAGCATATCCACATGGCTGGTGAAAAGCTGACAGATAACTCAAAGTACCTGTGAGGCAATTGCAAATTAAGTACTTTGATTGCGTTGGACAACCTAACATCAGATTGTCAGGTTGCTGTTGGCAATGTCAGTGCTAGAGCCTTTTGTTTGGAATCTGACTGCAGCAGTTAATGTTTGCAGATGCATGTCCTTCTACCAGCAGTTCCATCCCTGGGCATCTGTCTCCAGCTGGGGATAATATATATTGTGGGCTGAATTGTGACACCCAAATTACATGACTTCATAACCCCTGGGACTTCAGAATGTGCCTATATTTGGATTTTTGGTCTTTAAGGAGGTAATTGAGGTTGAGTTCAGTGGGGTCTGTCCATATGGCTGATGTTCTCAGCAGGGGAGGGGAGGACACGTGGAAGCACAGAGGGAAGTCCATGTGACACAGAGATAGAAGATGGTCACTGATGAGGAGATGGCTCCTCAGGAGAAACCAGCCGCATTAACACCCCAGTCTCTTAACTTCCAGCCTCTGGGATTGTGAGAAAATAAATGTCTACTGTTTGCACCATCCAGTGCAGTCCTATGTTATGGCAGCTGAGCAAACTCTTACAGTTTGTTAGGACACATATTCCTGGCAGCACTGCTGAAAGAGCACCCGAGTTGAAGGAATCACATCCTGGTCCAACGGCCTTGGAAGGCTGCGTCGTTGTGGCCAAACGGCCTCCATTATAGAATAGTATGAACATAAGTGAAGCCATGGTTTCTGACCTGGTAGCCCCCTGTGATATGTTCTGTGAGATGCCAAGTAGCAGGGAAATGAATAGAATAACTTAATCCCATCCTCTCCTTTCTAAGTATGAACCATGGTGATAAATGTGATGGTCTAAGAGGCCTGGAGAAGGTCTGCAAACAGTGGAGCTGGTGTGGAGAGTTAAACAATCAAAACTAGCAAAATACAGAGATGACACAAGTGTTTGTTTCTACGATTCTAACTAATATGTGAACAGTATTTCTACTCTACCAGGAAGCTGGTGGAGGAGTGGGGTCCAGATTCCTTTGGGCATGGGCCTGTGAAATGCCATGTGTGCAAGCCCTTGGAGGGCCCCAGGGGAGTCCCTAGATTTGAGTCTGAGTTTGGGGCCACCTCAGTCATCTCAGGGTCCTGGCTGTGGAGATCCCTCTGGGCCAACTCTTGGCTCATTCCAGCACTGGATAGTGGCCTGGCACACCTGCACTTGGAACCGGGGTTGGGGTGGGTGGACCCGTTGGCCATCTCCTACACCATCTCTGGGGTGGAGGGGGGTGGGGCTCTGCAGAGACAGAGCGTGGTCCTGGGCCACAAAGCATCAGAGCCTGCCCAGGCTCTGCTCCTGGGGGAGATGCCCACCACATGTTCTACTCCCCAGATCAGGCAGAGGCGTACCTGCAAGACATCCAGCCAGGGACAGGACAAGATGACACATGAGGGCTCAGGATCAACAGGTGGGTAGAGGAGCTTGGTCCCCAGCACTCGCCGTCCCGTCCTGTCAGCCATGACCTGAGGTATGAACATGACTGACCTGCCCACCTTCTGACCCCTAAACAACCTGGTCCTGCTCAGAGTGGGTGCCCCTCGTCTCAGGCTTTCCCTCACCACCACCAACACACACATGTGCACATACATGCACACACACACACACATATACTGCAGGGTTAGGGGTGTGGGGCTGCCTAGGTAGGTTCACAGTTGAGGCCTAGCCTAGCCTGCCCTGGGTTACCTGATGGAGCCTTGTGCCAAAGGGCCAGCGGCATCAGAGGTGAGGCCTGTGTCAATGTCTATGGCAACAGAAACATCTCTCACTCGGACTGTCCTCAGCCAGAGTCTCGGAAAGTCAGGAAACATCCTGCTCTCTTGACTGTCTCCAGACCGGGGCCTTCTCTAGAATGTGAGTGGCTAACCACCAGAGTTCTAATTTCTCTTGGGATCTGTCACCAAGGGAGCGAGGCCACCTCTTCAAGGTTCCATTACCCGGGCCCCTTCCTCCAATCAGAGCCACCCAAAGCCCCTTCTGGGCTGTTAACTGCTCCCCATCCTTGCTCAGGTCACCTGCACACTGATATCCAGCACAGCCCTCCCCATGGCTCCTGGAGCACGTGCCGTGTTCCCGGCTTGGAGGGGAGAGCGGAATTCAGATCTCATTTTTTTCTGACCAGTTCTCTGTCCTGGAAAAGCTTTGTGCCTCTCAGGGCCTCCCCAGTTTCCCCACTGCACAATGGGGACAATGCTAGAGACCACATCCTAGGGACATTGTTGAGTGTGGGTGAGACCACACCTATGACACCTGTGGGCTGGCATCACTTGAGTCTGATGCACAAACTTAGAGTTGGAGGACTTACAAGGAGTAGGATGTAGCATAAAACACCACTCAGAATGGGCCTGGGGTCCAGCCATGTGATCTTGGGGAAGTCACTGCCTGTCTTGGCCTTGTTTTCAGGTTTGCACCTTTAAGGGGATGGAATTAGAAGAAATTTAGACCTTGTCATCCACTGGCCTAAAACCTTCCGATGGTCTCATGTTCAACTCAGAATCAGACCAACGCCCTCGTGTGAGTCCACGTGGTGGCAGCCTCCACAACAGCCCCAGTGACTCCTGCCTCCTGGCATGAATGTCCCTGTGTGTCCACGGAGTGGTTAATAACTGGCTTCTGGACAACAGAATACAGCTAAGGTGACAGGGTGTCAGGTCCGCATTTAATTACTAAACTATCACTTCTGTTACTCATTCTTGAGTTCCTCCCTTCTCTCTACCTCCGTTTTAATTTCTCTGTGTGTGTCTCTGTCTGTCACATCTCTGGAACTGGGAAAGCAAGCTCCAATGTTTTGAGTTGCCCTATGTAAAGGGCCCAGAGGAGAGAACCAAGGGAGTGTCCGGGCCAACAGGCAGGAACTCAGGCTCTCAGTCCAAACTGCATCCTGACAATAACCAGGCGAGTGACCTTGAGAGAGAATCTTGCCTCAGTCTTGCCTCAGAAAACACAGCCCCTGCTTCATAGAGACCTTGAGGCAGAGCCAAACTGTGCCCAGATGCCTGGTCAACAGAAATTGTGAGATATTAGTATTTGTACTTTACAGATGTAATGTTATCTGTTTAAGTTTCCCCATCTGACAATAATAATAAACATACCCTCTCTGAGGTTATGGAGACTATTAAAGAATTGTTTGAAAAATGGTGGGAACACCTGGCATATCACAAGGGTTGTGTCTATATGCTATAAATAAGTTTAAAGATTCTTCTTTCACTGTCTGTAAGCTGCCAAGGGTGAGGACTAGTGCCTGGCGGAAGGTAGGAAGCAGCACTCCATTACATTTGATGAATAAGTGAATGAGCGACCTTCTTGAGCTCAAGAAAGTTTTCTGGCTTTCCATGAATGTGATATTGTACAGTTAAATCCACAGACAGGGAGGGCAAATAAAGCTGGGGTTCTTAACCCAGGTCTAGGAATCGCCTGGCGGGGGGAGGGGTGTTTGTGAAGCTCAGAAATTACATGCAAGGTTTGTGTGACAGCCTCCACACCTTTCATCAACTTTTCAAAAGGCCGAGCCCCACAGGTTTAAAACACACTGGCAAAGAGAGAAAATCAGCAGCCTCCTACTCTCTCTCCCAAGCCTGAAGGTAGGTTCAACTCACCGGGAAGTCAGCAACACTAGCCAGAAAGTCAGCTAGTTGAGTTAGAAGGCGGTTCAGGCTCCTAACGACGTGACCAGGATAAGACATGGACGCCAGCAGAGTGCTGTCACAGTACGGACTCCAGCAGACGTGGTCCCGCTTCCGGGCTTCGCCTGTGCTGCCGAAAGCGGAGGCCCGAGCATCCTTCAGGCTGCGCGGACTGCTTAGGGGTCAAGACCTCGAGCTACTTCGCGCCTCCTGCGAGGCCCCACCCCCGTGCGGCCCCGTCCCATGAAGCCCCGCTCCCGCCTAGCTCGGCGCGAAGCACGACGGGAAGCTAAGATGGACACCTCCGTTTGAACGTATCTCCAGAGCGGCTCACCTCCCGTCCACCTGTCTTCAGCCGCTGCTCGCTCTTCCTCCGGAGTAAGGGAAGGAGAGGGAATGAGAAGCTGCAGCGGCCGAGGAATCCCCGTGATCGATTCTGCCGCTGCCCTCGGGGAGCAGCCGGGGCTCGCCGCGCCTGACGCGTCCTGAATTACTCAGGTAAGGGTCCGGCCAGCGGCGCCAGTGGTCAGCGTGTGTCCTTTGATTCCCGCACCCGCCTAGGGCCGGCAGCGCAGGACCAGGTGAGGGGACCAGGAGCCTGGGGGAGGCCCGGCCTACGGGCTGGGCTCTCTGGGCACGTCTCCCCGCGCCCCTCCTAGCGCCAGGGCTTCCTTCCCGAGTAAACGCGGTGTCCATGTGCGGCCTCGGCTTCCAGTTCGGCCCCTTTCCCTCGGAAGGTTGTCTTACAACCCTGTTGTTTTCACCGACCCTTAAAGAGGCCGAGGAAGCTCTGCCTTTTTGCGGAGACTCAGCTAAAGGTGCCTTCTGGGGCTTTTGGGTCTGCTCTTGAACCAGCTTTGTGGGTACCTCTGACAGGATAGTTTTTGTTTCTAATATGGAAAGCTGACGTCTTGCTTTTTTAGCACATCAATTTAATCCAGTACTTTGCTGGGTAGCTCATTATGTTGCCCCTGATAAGTAAAAACACGTACACATTTGGGGTACTGTAGATTAGACACGTTGCCTTAAACAGCACAAGAAGATATTATACCGTGAAAATAATAGTGTAATTTATAATGTTGTAATTTTCTCTCAAAGTTTTGAGATGTTGGTTATCCGGTTGACTATAGAAAGGCCAGCTGAATTTTGTTTTCTGTGAGTTTTATAAAGCGCTATCTCAGTCATATCTCAAGTTTAAGTGTTCTCAATACTGACTTTTAGCAGGAGGAGAAGTGTCATGATTGTGACACTTAATTCACACAGCAAAATAACCGCAGCTCTAGAGAGCTGCATAGGAAATACTGGCTTTGAGATATTGCATCAAAGAAAGCAACCTGGGCCCAAAAGACCCCAGAGGAGAGACTAAGTCAAATTCAACTCTCTTCATCGTGATGAATGCCTTTTCAAATACTTTTTAAAGTTTGTCGATAGTGCCAACATTAATGTTTGTTTTCATTTATGTACTTGAGGATCGCACCTTAACTGTGATGCCACAAAAAACAGTTTTTAATGTAGATGTTGTCTCGGAGACAGAACTGGCATCCGCCTGTGATACCACATTATACAGTGTTGAAATTTGACTGGTTGTCAGTTACTGTACATAGAAATGTTTTGGAAGTAGAAGGATATGTTTATACCCACAGCTCATCCACATCTTTGCAGTAGTAAACTGAACTATGGTAGATTATGTTAATTAGAAGCTAGGACTCTTAAATTTGTAAACAAGCACGACTGTTCCATGGCCAAAGTTATTCGTGCCTCGGTTCGTTGGTTTTGGACCAAAAATTGGAATTAATTGTGGTTATACGTTTTGGTGGATTGGGGCTCTAAATTACTGATGGCATTTGCTAGTTTATTAAAGCAGTAGTTCAACTTTTGATGAATTAGAAGTAATGTGTGTTTTTCATGGTTTCATTTCAATATACCAGTGATCCTATAGGCGTGCTTTTCAAATGCAGTTCTAGCATCTGAACAGAAATTAACTTAAATGTTGAGAGCCAAGAGGTCATGGGCTATAAAGTACTGCTTGTCTAAAATACTTGTGTGAAGTGTGGAAAAATTAGTGTATAGTGCTAGGAAACGTAGGATCGGTATTGTGAGACATGAGCGGGTGTCTCATTCCATTGGTTTCCCACAGCAGTAACTGTGTATTGATTATTTGCACCTAAAATGTAACTAGTGTTGGTTATGTCATGGTAAGTAGCCAAAATGCTAACTGTAATTACTTGAAAGAGTGGGATCTGGAATGCCCTTTGATGTTATGATCACTTGTACACCTGCAATGCGCTAAGACTTTATGTCCCTCACCTAAAGAGTAATGACTTTTCCGTAAAATTTTATGGTATTTTGACTCTAACAGCTGACCAGAATGTGTTTGAATTCATACAGAAATAATGTTGATATTTGGAACCCATGTCGAACTTCTATGAAGAAAGGGCAACAATGATTGCAGCCGGGGATTTGCAGGAATTTGTTCCTTTCGGTCGAGACCACTGCAAGCATCACCCTAATGCTCTGAACCTTCAACTGCGCCAGCTGCAGCCAGCTTCTGAGTTATGGTCGTCCGATGGTGCTGCTGGCTTGGTGGGGTCCCTTCAGGAGGTTACAATCCACGAGAAACAGAAGGTTCTCTTAAGATTCTCATTTTATTTTGAAACATAGACTGATGCGATCTACTTATAATTTAAGGCTACCCAGATGCAACAGAGAAATTAGTGTGATGCCATTTCTAGGGTAGAGTAAGATTTGGTAATTTTAATTAAGGCTGAAAATAATGACTTTATTGTATTATAGTATTATGGTTGTTTATCTAGACAGCTTGTATAACTTCATGGTTTTATCATGAGAGTCACTGTGATTATGGTCCATTTTAAACCTCTTTTCTTAGTACGTGGGGACCAGATTTCATGTTACTTGATTAGATAGTAGTTAGAAATGGTTCCTGCTGCAAAAAACTTACATATTTCTAGAGGAGAAAAGAAATGCCACTTAAGTAGACAAAATAGTAAGTAGTTCCTAAGTAGAAGGATGAGATGTGAGTGTCAGAAAGTCATTCTTTCCCACTTTATTCCATTTTCATCTCCCTTTTGGGGTACTGAAATCTCAGGAAGGGGAAGTCTGTGTAGTTAGAGAGCTAAACCTTTTCCTCCTGGTTCATGTTGACGATTGAGACAAGGTTAGGAAGGTAAATGTGTGCAGTTGTGAAGCAGGGAAATCTGCATGGCACACAAGCTCCCCCAGTGTTCCCATGTGCACCTCACTGGCCCCTCTCCATCATCCCCGTACAGTTAATCGATCTTTTTAGTCTCCCAAGCACGTTGGTTTCATTTTTGGATGTACAGGTAAGGGTTAATTTTTGCTTATATTTTTGGCAGCATAATATGGTAGTATATAAAACGTTTAATGTAGAATGCTTGAGTAAATTCTTGTTTCTGAAATCCTATAAGACATGTAATACACCCACACACCCCTCTCTGTTAGAAGCACCAAACTTTCTAAAAGTTTGGCTTGGATTAAGTCTTACTCCACAGGCAGAGAGAGAAGAGGAGACTTGTATCTGGGTGGTCTTTTGATTTAATTAATAAGTATTGCTCCATACTATTAAAAAAAAGGCAGTGCTTGAACATGTCTTACATGTGTTAATTTTTAAGGAAAGCTGGCAGTTAAGGAAAGGCGTAAGCGAAATTGGAGAAGAAGTGGATTATGATGAGGAACTCTATGTGGCTGGAAATATGGTGATCTGGAGCAAAGGGAGTAAAAGTCAGGCGCTGGCAGTTTATAAAGCGTTTACAGTTGACAGTCCTGTTCAACAGGTGAGTTGATTTGAATTTTAGCATTTGATTAGCTCTTTAACAGTTTTTTTAAAAAAGCTTTAGTCTTCATGTTTAAAAGAAATGATAAGAACAGAGCATAATGATCCCAGCAGCTGGGTGTACATTTTAACATGTAGTGAAGATGATGGTAGGAAAAGGAAACTTTCATTTATTTTCTGTATCATTTTTTTTTATGCTATTCCTTGTCCATTTGGTGATAATCTTTAGACACTCTTTTTTAGTAATTCGGTTAGATATTGTTAATAAAAATTTATAAGGCATTAAGGGTACAAGAATAACTTAACACATGATGATTATAATTGATTGCAAAGTATTTAATAAAGAAAAATCAGTTTCATAATAATGCTTAGAGAGAAAGTGAAATGAAGAAGACTAATTTGTGCTCATTGCACTCGGCTGTTGTACCCAACTGTAGTCTTAAAATTGGTAATTAAAGGGAAAGAATTAAGCATTTGCCCTGCCTTTTTGGGAAGACAGTTAACTTCCAGTGAATGAAAGAAAACCCTATTTATAGACTAATGCCAGCTAATACAGAAGGATGGTGAAATTAGAAAATCACCATTTTGTATCCTCCAGTTTAATCATTAATTCAGAACAGGATTGTAAATGGACACTAATGCTATTTGGTGAAAGGGTGTTAGCAGGGCACCAGGGAGTCACCCTGTGGGTCGCTTGCTGAATGTGAAGGAACAAATGTGTATCTACTGTGGAGCTATCTGTTGGTGTCCACCTCGACCATGTGTGGGGTTTGCCATCACTAATAGTGGGACAGAGGAATACTGTGTACGTACAGCTGTAATGCAGCATTTATAGTAGTTGAATTAATTGTTAGGCTATTGACAAGAGGTTTTGAAGCTTTTTGACCAATGTTAAGTCCTTTATTGGTAAACGCAGAAATCTTGGTTCCTGGACACTGCTTGTTACTTATTTCCTTGTTAACTGTTTCCTGATGAACATTGTACTCCTCTAACCATATATTGGGAAGGATACACTGAATTATTCCAAAAATTGAAGGTACGTGTAAAAGCATTTTTGTCTAGGAGTGTTGAAGCCAGTAGTCTTTTGATGATCATTTCCCCATGAATCTGTATGGTTAGAGTAGATGTCAAAAGTGCTGTGGTGATATCCAGATAGTTCTTTGCTCCTATGTTTCCATCTTAATTTCTCCAAGGAATGATTGTCTGTTTACTGGGTTCTATGGATATGCAGTATTGTCTTCTTTTTCTTGTCTCCTTTATCTTAAAATCACTTGTAAATGGAATCATAAGCTTTGTAATCTCAGTCCTTTTGGTCTGGAAAACATTGTTCAGGCTTCTGCTAGTATAGAGAAAGATAATTTTATAGTTTGGTTAGAAATAATTCCAGGAGTATGTGACTCAGATTTAGTTTATTCCTTCATTTATTCTGTAAGTGTTTAGTGACACTCTTTAAAAAAAAAGCAGTGTCCTGTTGACAAAGATGAATTTACAGTTTCTGCCATTGAAGAACTCATAGTGTGGAAAGGTGAACAAAAAACAGGCAAACTAAAATGCCGTATTCAGATAAACTGAAGTGCTGTATCATAGCTGCGTATTCGCAGTGTGGTGAGAGCTGGGGGACTGAGCTCTGAAGGGAGGATTTCTTAAAGGAGATGCTGGTTTCTGAGACTAGGAGGATGGAGTTTCATGAAAAGAAGCTGAGCGGGTAAGAGATACAGCATAGATTTTGGATGTTTCAGAATCATTTTGGAATGCAGCTCTGATGCCAGTTTTTCATTTGCTAAAATGCCATTAAAAACTCCTACAACTCAACAACAACAAAATAATCCATTTCAAAACCAGGGAGAGGACTTGAATGGACATTTCTCTAAAGAAGACAAGCAGATGGCCAGTAAGCACATGAGAAATGCGCAGCTTTGGTAATCATTAGGCAAATGCAAATAAAAGCCAAAATGACATGCCCCTTTATACCTACTGGGATGGCTGTTATGAAAAAAATGAAAAAAATACCAAGTGTTGCTGAGGATGTTGAAAAATTGAAACCTTGTGCATTACTGGTGGCCAAGTGAAAAAGCCACTCTGGAAAAGAGTTTAGTGTTTCCTCAAAAAGTTCAACTTAAGATCACCATGTGTCCCAGCAGTTCCCCTTGTAGAGTATGTACGGGGATGATAGCAGGGGCGCAGACAGATGGTTGTACACCAGTGCTTATAGCAGTGTTATTCACACTGGCCAAAGGGGGCACAGCCCAAATGTCTATGGCCAGATGAATGGGTAAACAACATGTGGTCGATGCCTACAATGGAATGTCATTCAGCCTTTAAAAGGAAGGGAATTCTGATACATGCTGCAGCATGAATGAACCTTGAGGGCCTTATGCTAGGTGAAATAAACGAGATACAACAGGACGGATACGGCATGGTTCCACCTTCCTGCGATACTTCGAGTAGGCAGATTCATAGAGACAGGAAGTGGAATAGAGGCTGCGGGGAGGGAGAAATGGGGAGTTACTGTTGAATGGGCAGTTTCTGTTTGGGATGATGAAAAAGTTCTGGAAATGGATAACAATGAGGTTGCACTATTTTGTGAATGTACTTAATGCCACTGAATTTGTATACCTAAAAATGGTTAAAATAGCAAATTTTATGTTACGTATATCTTACCACAATTCAAAATAACCCAGAAAAATGCCATTAATAATTTCAGTAAGTGAAAGTTGAATGGCTTTTCCTAGTTTATATTTTGTAAGATGGGTCTTTAGGAAGGGGAAATGTTTTTCTAAAGAGTTTTCTAAAGCAAGTCTAAGAATATAAAAGAGTGATAAGATCATTAAGTAAGTCTGGAGATTGTAAAATAGCTTGGCAATTTTCAGCTTTCTGATAATCCTTAGCTTTGCATAGGACATAGGGCTTAATATACGTTGAGCCAATGTTTGAGTTGATGCAAGGGTTCTACCTAGTTGATGTTTGATTTTTGTCTTCCCTTCTCTTTTCATAAAATTTACCTGCAGTTTATCGTTCTTTATACTATTTATCATTATTAGTCTAACTTTATTTTATTTGACTCTTTTTTGTTCCTATGGTGTGTGTCGAGCCGACAAGGAGAGACGGTTGTATAGGTGTCATGATTATTATTTAGATGCCATTAGTCAATAAGTTATTATTTAGCTACAATTTTATTTTTGTTTGTTTTAATTTTAGGCATTGTGGTGTGACTTCATTATATCACAGGATAAGTCTGAAAAAGCCTACAGTAAGTTTCTTTTTAATTTTATTGCATTTTATGATTCCAAATGTATATCATTGTTTTTTCTCATTCAAAATTAGTAGCCCCTAATAATGGTGGATTAGCCTAGGCATTTTTTATTGTTCTTTGAAGAATTTGTGCTGTTGGGAATTGTAACTTGTGATTGTTGGGGTGTTTTTGAAACAAAAACATACCTCTGGTTGTACTCTTTTTTCAGGTAGCGATGAAGTAGAGAAATGCATATGTATATTGCAAAGTTCGTGTATTAACATGCACAGCATAGGAGGAAAGGATTACATAGCTTCTTTACCTTTTCAGGTAAACTTAAATGTTTTTGTGTTTGGTTGGGGAATATTCTTGAATTAATTGGTTTCAGAAGTATTGCTACTCTTATGTCTTGTAGTAATTAATAATATTTTTACTCAAAATTTAGCAGCTTTTGTGGCTTATCACTTTTCGATCTTTGCATAAAAAATAATTTAATGAAGTGAATTGTAAAGTCTTTTCTGAGAGTTTTTCCCCCAAAGTTTAAGTGACAGATAGGAAATCGTTTTGGTTATATTAAAGAAGGTGACAATATTAGTCTTTTTCTTGTTTCTCATCATCTTTTTCCTGTCAAGTGCTGAGGTTAAAGTTGTATCGCTTTGTCACTTTGGTGTCAATATTAGCCCCTGGCAGGAATCTCAGATCGAGCTCTTCCTTAGAGTTGATTTTGTTTGAGACTTGCTTGTTAGAGTTCCTTTTTAAAAATATTAGTCACTGATCACGTTTTTGTGAAGCTCTTACTGAATTGGAAGGACATCTGATGTTCTCCGATGTTTTCTAAACACACGTCCCAGAGAGCATCACCTTTACCCTGTCTGCCCACCTTTACCTGGCAGGTTGCCGGTGTCTGGCCTACTAAGTATGGACTGTTGTTCGAACGGAGCACTTCTGCACACGAGGCACCTCCCGGCCCGCCCAGGTACTGAGTTCACTCAGTTCAGAACGTTGTTGCTTGGGCTTCTCTGTGTTGGTTCTGAGGTGAAATTGTTTACCTGAGACTTTGGGATGATGATAATTTCCATGGTAACAGCACAGATTTATGCCATTTTCTCTCCTCTCACTGTTGTACGCTTGTGAATTCTCATGTGGTACTGAGTCATCTAACAGAACAAACCCATGGCTTAAAGATAACAAGACTCACTTCTCAGCTCTGCCATCTTTTTATCTTCAGTTTTCATATTTGTTACAGAAATGCTTCCATTTACTTCTTAGGATGCAGGTTTAAGTTAGCTAACGTACATAATCTTTGTCAGAGGGCTCAGGACATGTTAGGTGTGCCAGAAACTGTAGGTGCTCATCAGTGTGTGTTTACCTGTGTCCTGAGCCAGTAGTGAGCTCCTGTCATGACGAGCAGGGACATACAGTATCCATCACAGTGGGGGCAAGTAGTGGATGTGACGTCTTCAAAAAATGACTTAGATATTGATCTCTTTTTTTGTTTACATAGAAGGCCTGGTTTTTCCCCCTCTTTTTTCAATCACTCCTTAAAAATATATAGCCTTTTTATTTACTTGAAGATTTTCTCCTTTTATTTTTTAGGTGCACTCCTTCATATGTTGGTGTAGGAGACAAAATTCCTTCTTAGCTGCCAAAGACATACTCCTACTAAGAGAGGTTCAAAAACGAACCAGACTGCCTTGTGCCCATTACCCCATTGGTGATGAATGCTGTTTGTAGCTAGTCCTGGGCTGTGTGTGAGTGTGTATGTGTGTGTATGAGTATGTGGAGAATTAACCTGCATAAGAGGAGAGCTGTCTAGGAAGGAAATAGAAGATACTGTGAAAAACACTGTGTAAAAGTTGAGAGGGTTGCTTTTAGAGATGGCAGGTTTCTAGTTGCTTATGTAACCTGGAAAAGATTTTTTTTGCAAGGCAAGTGTAAAGTTTTTGTACAAATGGAGTCATCTCGTGTTGGTGATCGATTGTTTGTTTATTATCAGAGAACCTTTACCCACTATGTTCAGCATGCTGCATCCACTGGATGAAATAACCCCACTTGTGTGTAAATCGGGAAGTAAGTGTATTTTTATAAATTCATATTTTTGAATTGGGGTGAGGAGAATGAAGATGCTTAAGAAAATTTGACTCATTTTATAAAAATAATATAACTTAAGCATTTTACAAAAATAACTATTTTGAAAATAATTTATATTAAAGCAAGAACTTCTTGAATACCATGCTATTAGCTGTTTTAACAGTTATCCTTTTCCTAAAAAGAGAGCCTGAGTTGATCAGGATGGCTAGTGGATTTGCTGACCTACTTGGGCTCTATTCCTCAGTAATTAATAAGTAAATGAATGATACTTAGGTGAATTAAAAAAATTTTCTTTGAAGGAAAAAATATAGATCTTAGGCCTGTACTGTGTGAATATTTTAATATTTCATTTTCCCTGCTCATAAAGACATCATTTGCTGGGGCTCAGAACTATTAATATTTTCTACAGACATTTCTAGATGACATTTTCAATGTCATGGTAATTATAAATAATAAGGACTTGAAAGGTCAAAAAATATTCATACTTTTTGACAAATTTTTCTTTTAGGACTTTATCCCTAGTACATATTCTGAAATACCACTGAGGTTTTTATTTTCTGTACCAGGGCTTGGCAGCTGCAGCCTGCAGGTTACATCTAACTGCTTGTTTTTGTAAGGCTTAAGAGCTAAGAACCATTTTTACCTTTTTAAAGGTTCGTAGGAAAAAACAAAAAGATTTATACTACAGAGTTAGTATGTGGTCCGCAAAGCCCGAACTAGTTACTCTGGTCCTTTACAGAAGTTTGTTGATAATTCTGTATTTGTCGGTACCAGTTACAACCTAAATAAACATTTTAGAACCTTGGATTGAATCATGTGCAGCCATTATTGATCATATTTTTGAATAATATTTAATGACCTCAGGGATTGCTTATGCATAATGTTCAGTAGGATTTAAAACTAAATACTAATTTTGTAATAACATTAGAAGTGTGTGTCTACATATAGGAGACAAATTGGAATACTCCCTAATATAGTAATAGAGGATATTTTGAGGTGGTGGGATTAAGAGTGATTTTTATTTATTTTATAAAGTACTTATTTTCATAAAATATATATATGTTTTTATTATCTAATATTTTAACTGAGAGGGAAGCATTTCAGAAGCTGTCAAATAAGGACAGAAATTAATTTGTGGTGCTATAGAAGTAGAAACCAAACTTACTAGGAAAACCCTATTTTGCATGTTTGCATGTGTAATCAGTAAAGCAGAAACAGGTGTATTGTTTTAGCACTCTTTGAATGATTATTATAAAGGACAGATTTCATATAGAACCAGTAACAACTTGGCAGAATAGTTGATTGCAGTTTATAAATAAGGTGGTTATTGAAGGAGTCGTGGACCTTTTACCTGTGGCTGATGAATTTAATGGTGAGTCAGCACAAATCTTCACCATTTAATCACATGTATGTGAGATTAAAACTGGAAACACTCTCATCTTTAATGTATTTTAAGGAAGCTGATACCCAAAGAAAATTTATTAAAATTCAAGGTTAATTAATATATTAATGGATTTTTATGCCTTAATTGGCTTGGTTTCTCTTTGTCTTTAGGGATTGCAAGAAGTCTTTTTGATAAAGAACAGTGTTGTAAAGTCCATTGTTCAAAACTTGGTTATTTCTATTTTATCTCGAAGGCCTTTTCGGTTCATCACGGGTGCAATATGTTGTAGATCACGCGATGAAAATAGTTTTTCTCAACATGGACCCCTCCATTGTAATGACCTACGACACTGTTCAGAGTCTACATTCTGTGTGGGTTCTCCGGAGAGTTAAAACAGAGGTGAGGACAAGGGCTGGATAGTACTGAAAACCTCCACGTGCTTCTGGAGGAATCATTAGTGAGGTAGATGGAGCCACTTAGGAAAAAAGAAAGATTGGACCTTTAGTAACTTGAATCTCCCTGAGTTCTCACAAGGAAATTACTCTTTTCATCTGATGATTATCTTTTTTTTTTTTCCCCTTCTTATCATTTTGACTTAAGGAAGAGAATGTTGTTTTAAAGTTCTCTGAACAGGGGGGCACCCCCCAGAATGTGGCCACGAGTAGCTCCCTCACAGCTCACCTCAGAAGCCTTTCCAAAGGAGACTCTCCCGTGGGCTCGCCTTTCCAGAATTACTCCTCAGTCCACAGTCAGAGCCGCTCCACCTCGTCGCCCAGTCTGCACTCTCGGTCTCCTTCCATCTCCAACATGGCAGCTCTGAGGTGGGACTTGGGTGTAGAGTGTGTCCTTGTTTTACCAAGATAGTGCAAGAAAAAGATACCTTCTTTTCCAAACTTTCTCTTGGTTTTGAGGGACTTAACAGTTTCTGTTGCCAGCTCTGGGTGTTGTTTAGGGAAGACAGCCAGTATTCCATCTGTGTTACTGTTACCGAGACTTCCAGGTCCACTCTGTCACCTCGTTCAATGAGTCACATTTGGAGGCCGCTTGTGCTTGTCAGACTGGTTACCTCATTTCTACCACTGAGTGGCAGCATTTTGATGAATATTGATTGCAAAAATATTTCGTTATTTTATCTTAATTTACATTAGCTTTCCTTTTGTTTTTATCATCTATCTCTGTCATCTGTCTGTTATCTATCATCTATCTCTGTCATCCGTTTATCATCTATCTGTCATCTATCATTTATCTCATCTATTTATCATCTATCATCTATGTCATCTGTCTATCTACCTAGATATCTCCCTATCTTTTTACATAGGGACATAGTTTCATTGCTGCGCATGTGTCCGAATGTACAGGAACAGAGTTCAGACCTTTTTGAATAATATAAACAATTCATTTTCTGAGGCAGAAAATTAACTAATTTGCAGTTCTAAAAGAATGAATTCTAATAAGAATTCTAAATCATTAGAATATAGTAAAACACATTCACACGATCCATTTAAGTAGCACTTCCTTTTTTAAAAACTTATTTTTCTGACTGGAACTATGCCATGAATGCTCTCTGTGCACAGAACTGGGAAAGTGCTATTGGTCGATGTGTGACAGCAGCCTGTAGTGTTGACTGTGCCATCCTCTCTCCTCTGTTTACTTTGCAGCCGTGCTCACTCCCCTGCCTCAGGAGCGCACTCTTTCTCAGGGGTGCAAAGGTTCAACCTTTCAAGCCACAATCAGTCTCCAAGGAGACACAGCATTTCTCAGTCTCCAAATAGCCATTCAAATGGCTCTTTCCTTGCGCCAGAAACCGAGCCGATTGTTCCTGAACTGTGTATTGAACATGTATGGACAGAAGCAATTACCAGTATGAGGTTTGAACTGTATATTTTTATATTCAAAGAAAAATGTTGCTAAAGTCTTAGAAAATACTTGGTATTTTGCTTAAACTTCCTTTTAGTATCCTTGGTTCTTAATACTTAGAAAAGCACGCAGATATATCTTAATACCACCTGTTTTAGTTTAGATCTCTGTTCTTTGTGATCTTTCTCCTTATATGTTCCCTTTAATAATTCATTCATTCATTCATTCAGCCCATCCCAGTGAGTGTGCTAGTGCCTCTGGGTTAGCAGGCAAATTAGTCACTGTTCCTGTTCTCAAAGAGACACAGAAGGACAATGACAGAGGAGACACTGTGAGTTCTGCCGGTGGGGCTTTGGAAAGATGGATAGGTATTTGGTAGGTGGGGAAGTGAAGAAGCGACAGTAGGGCAGATAGGGCAGCAGAGCAGAAGCTGAGAAGTGTGAGTGCATGTTGTGTTCAGGGAACTACAGATGCACCCACCTGCTTGTGTCAGGGGGAAGAGAAAGGGCTGAGAGATGGAGATGCCTCTAGGGCTGCTCCACTTGATGACAGCTGTGAGAAGGTGTTTCATACGTGGGGGTAAACTCAGGGTTGAGCAGAGCAATAAACGTGGGAGTTGTGTGCCTGAGAGTGATGATGGAGGCAAGAGAGCTCAGTTCCTGGGGTCAGGTTCCTGGGGGGTTGTGGATGAGCCTGCGGCCGCAGAGCATCTGCTAACCCTCTAGAGCCCTGCCTCGTCATGCATGCGTGTGTGTGCGTGCATGTGTTGTGTGCAGGCCTTTCTCTAAGGTGAGAGTTTTCACGTCCGTCCCATTCTAAAGGGGTCCGTGACCTCCACCCACGTAGTGAAAACCTGGTGGTGTAGAATCAGAAGAGGGCTAGGGGCTCAAGTCTCGGAACCATCCCATTTTTTGGGGCGAAAAGTGACGAGACAAAGGTGTCGCAGAGAGACAAAGCAAGAGAGGTCAGGTGGGTGATATGGCAGAAGTCAATGTCATAGAGTACAGGAAGGCAGTCTTTCTGAAGGAAAGTGCCAGTAATGCCAATGCTTGAGAGGTGTGGTACCAAGAGTGGGTGCCGAGAGGTGGTGCATGCAGGGCAGTGGGCTCTCTGGTGACCTGTGGGGCTGGGGCTGGGGCTGGGAAGGTGAGCCTAGTTGCACAGATGATCTGAAGGGCTTTGCCTTTGAGTAGGGGTGGGGTTTGCGATGAGCCAGACCGAGTCTCTGAGTTAGGGAGAGGTTTTGCTGAACTGTTTAAAGGAAATTCACCTTCATGACGAAATATCTCAGTTGTATCTCGAAAATGTCAGGACTTTTTTTTACCCAACTGCAATACTATTTTTACACCCAGCCAGTTAACACTAAGTTCATATCATCTAATGTTCAGTCCATGTTCATGTTTTAAGACTTTTATCTTAATTCGAGAGAGTAGGCCACAGGATGGCACCGGAAGTACAGGTGTGAGGTGTGACAGTGGACAAGGACCCAGTTAAGAGCACAAGTGGAGAGAGTAGCCTGGAGAGAGGGAAGGGGAGGGTTATGGCACAGAGAGGGTGGGAGCCTGCATTCTCTGTGGAACAGAAGGTGAATGTGCTTCCTTAGATGGAGGAGGGGACGGATCCTTGGAGCAAAGGAAGGATGGGATGCAGAGTGGAAGTGACTTTTCTGTTTTCCTTCCTCAGATATAAAATAAACACATTCTGCTCTTAAACGTAACATGTCTTTAAGTAGCTTACTGGCAAGTATTGCAGATTCTTGTTTCACAGAGTTCTGGTTTTCTGCCCCATTCAGGGCATGAGAGAAGTGGTTTAAAAGAGTGAGGAAGCTGAGGCTGGGTGAGAGCGGAGATTGGAGACAGGAGAGGACATGTCTAAAGCGGCTGAGCCCTTAGACCCTGAAAGGGGTAGGAATTCAAGTCTGCAGTGCTTCAGCCGTGGTTAACTTGCACAATACGGAAGTAAAGAGTCCACTGGTAATGATTAAGACTATTATGATTTTCATCCAGAAAGTTGTGGACCGAACTCAGAATCAAAGAGCTGAAAGGAATCTCAGATCATGAAATTCACATCTTAGGAGTGTTTAGGGTCTCCAGGGTTATTGCTGGCCCATGCAGTTTTTACGTCTTGCAGAGCATTTTCAAAGCCTTCTAAGAGTTGTCATGGTAGGTTTTTGAACTGCTGTTGATGGTTACCATATTGATGCATTTATTGCAGAGAGAAAAATTCACAGGCCTCCAAAGTGTTTATTACATCTGACCTATGTGGGCAGAAGTTCTTGTGCTTCTTAGTAGAGTCCCAGCTCCAGTTACGGTAAGTGTGTATTCCTGTTGGTTCTGTGCGGATAAACTTTTGGCTGCCCGTTCTCCCTCCCTCCCTTCATAGCTTTATTGAAATAATTTACATACCGTAAAATAGATATGTTTAAGTGTACAATTAAATGATTCTTGTAAATTTATGGAGTTATGCAGCCATCACCACAATCCAGTCTTAAAAGGTTTCTGCCACCCTAAAGACGCTTGTGCTTGTTTCTCAGGCAGCCACTGTCCCCATACCTAGCCTTAGGCAGCTACTCTGTAGGCTTCCAGCCTCTGTGGATTTGCCTTTCTAGGCATTTTATAGAATCATGCAGAATGTAGCTTTTTGTGTTTCGCCTCTTTCACTAGTCATAATGGTTTTTAGGGCCCACCAGGGACGTGTGGGGGCTTTATCTCTGGCGCGTGCGGCAGTTCGTCACGTAGGTGCAGCACATTGGGTTTATGGCCCTTCTGTCTGTTCCCACCTTTCGACCATCGTGCATTATGGTGCCGTGAACACTGGAGCCAAAGTCTTTCTGTGGACATACATGAGTTCTTTTTCCTTGGGTAGGTAGATATCTAGGAGCGGAATTGTTGGGTCAAATGTTAAATTCATTTTTAGCTTTTTAAGGACTTGCCAGACGTTCTGTGTATATGATTCCATGTACATTCCCACCAGCCATGTTTGGGGGTTCCAGTTTCTTCATCCTTAACAAGATTGCACATCATCAGTCTCTCTGATTGTAGCCATTCTAGAGGGTGTGAACTGGCTTTAATTTGCATTTCTTGATGACTTATGTTGAGCATCTTCTCATGTTCTTATTGGCCATTGCTGTATCTTCTTAGGTGAAATGTATATTCATATCTTTGCCCATTTATTTACCTTTTTATTTTGAGATAATTATAAGTCACAGGAAGTTGCAGGCCTTGTGTACCCTGCACTCTTTTTACCCTGGAAGTTACATCTCATAGCTTCAGTACGTGATCCAAACAAGGATGTTGACAGCAGTGCAGCCCACAGACCTTGCTCAGGCTTCATCGGTCTTCCATGGACTTGTGTATGTGTGTATTCATGGTTCCAGGAAATTTGCTCACGTGTGTAGGCTTGCACAGGCACCATAGTCAAGGCATAGAACTTCTTATCACCTCAAGGACCTCCCTCATGCTACTCCTTTATAGTCACCTATGTCACACCCACCCACCCGTTCTTAACCCCTGACAGCTACTGATCGTTCTCTATAATTTTGTCATTTGAAATGTTATATGAGTGGATCCCACAGTATGTGATTTTGAGACTGGCTTTTCCAGTCAGGGTAATGCCCTTGATACAGGTGTCACGCGTGTCATTGGTGTGTGTTTTGCTTGGGTGTGTAGCTGTGTGAAGTTTCAAGAGAGTAATGATAAGACCCAGCTCATCTTCGGCTCCATCACCAACCTGCAGGCAAAGGATGCGGCGCCAGTGGAGGTAACAGGCACATTTCTTGAGAAGTTGAAAATGATTTTGCTTTGTAATTTGTACAGATTGGAAAATACAATTTGTGTCCTTTTTTAGAAGTTAGACACCATGCTGGTCCTGGAAAGCAGTGGCAACCTGGTGCTATACACAGGCGTGGTCCGGGTAAGTAGTAAGTAGCATTCTGCTTTTGCAAGACTGCCTCCTTAGATGTTATTTTGTGATGTTACTTTAGTTTGATATTTAATATTTGTTACTTCCTGTCTGTGGGATTTGGCAGAGATTTTTTCTGAGAGTTGAAAATGAAGTCTGCAGTTAGGTTGGTCCTCACGTCACGTCACGGCGGTCTCGGACTCGCTGCCATTAGCTGCGCTGGCACTGGGCCTGGCATGGGGGCAGCCTCTAATGAGTTAGGCAGATGATTTTTTAAAAAGAGAGTTAAGCCGAAGTTTTGCGAAGATTGTAGTTTTGAAATTGCTAGATTGGTTTCTTTGTTAAGTCTCAAAGATTTTTTTTAAGTTTTATTGTATTCAATGTATAATGTTGGCTGTATCTTGTTATCAGTTTTAAAATTTACATACACAAAAATAAATTTTACAAATTAAATCATGAAATTTAAATACATTATGCAGTTTGAAGAATAACGAAGTGTACATTCATATATGCTCGACCCAGGGATGTCGCCAGTATGTGTGTCGTCTCCTAGGCGTCCTTTCCTGGTTGTACCCTCAGCTCCCTGCCTTTCTCCAGAGGGACATTCTCCTGACTTTTACAGTAACTCAGTCCCTTGTTCTTATTGGTATTTTTCAATTATGTATGTATCATAAAGAGTGCATTGTTTATTTTTTCCTCATTTTGAGTTTTTATTAGAGGGGACAATACCATACACTTTTCCCTGACTTGATTGCTTTACTCAACTTTATACTATATTTTAGATTTATCTATGTTGATATGTAGCTGCTGTTTCCTCATTCACTGTTACATAGTATCCCACTATAGAATTATACCCAAACTCTTCCCATTTCACCAGTCTCTGAGGTGGTTTGTGTTGTACCTGCCGTTTCTTCTAATAAACGACACTAAAACAATCCTTATACACGGCCTCTAGGCTTCAGAGTGTGCACAGATTCAGCTTGGCCTGTGTGGGTTGTACCAGTTTGCAGCCTCTCCCTGACTCCTGGCCTGCAGTGTAGAAAATCCTCTTTGTTTCCTTGCTAAGTGTGGTGGCTGCCTTGTTCCTGCTGGCTGGGGATGGACTGCAGTGCAGGAGGGGAGGGGAGAAGTGAGCTGCCTTAGGGCAGGGCAGAGGTGCAGCCAGTGCTCCTCCTGCACAGGGGCTGCCGACACTGGAGGGGGAGGGGCAGCCTTGGGGTGCTGGGAGCAGGGATCTATCCCCTGTCCCTGCAGCTGAGGTGCCTGATGAGAAGGTAGGAGGTGCCATCTCAGTTGCTGTGGAGCTAGCCTATGAGATTGGCCTGGTCCACAGTCTCTAGTGGGGGCAGGGGTGCCACCACCAGGTGGGATGAAGCCCCCAGAGCACAGCTCTTCAAGGGAATGGAGGCCCCAGAGGGCCATGCTATTTTCGTCATGTTTGTTGGAGTGGGGCAGGTTGGTGAAAGTGTCTGTTCTGCTTGTCACCCTTTCCCTGACACCTTGGCCAGAAGGAGCAAGGTTTTTGTGGGGCTTCTTTTGGTCTGCCTGCGGGCATTTCTGGGCGGCAGGCGCTTGGAGAGCCCAAGACCTGGTTATGCAAGGAGATTGCCCCACCCAAGACCTGGTTATGTAAGGAGATTACCTGGAGCACTCCTCCTCCTCAGGTCCCTAGCCAGTCAGGTTTCTTCCTTGCCTCACAGAGCCTTCTGTCTTGAAAATTTCCTTCAGAGTTTTTTGTTGTGGTGGCAAGTAGTGGGAGGGACAGCATGGAATGTGTTTGCTCCAGGTTTTCATTACCTGGAGGTCTCTGATAGTTTTTTAAAAGCTTTTTGTATACACTACTTCTCATTGTCATTTTTTTTATTCCTAAGGATTTTATTTGGGCAATTTTTGTAATTAGCGTTTGGGGAGTATACTCATGTAATTATGTATATTGTTAACATATCTCTTTAGTTATGAGTATTTCCTTTTAATCTTACCAAGAGTTTTTAGCCTGTATACACAAGTTGGTATAATGTTTTGGCCATGTTGGCATTCCTCTCCTTTCTTGCAAAAAAAATTCTCAGTAATGAAGATAAGGAATCAGATCAAGAGAAATTATACCAGGATTTTTGTAGTTGGATGGTGGAATTTAATGACATTCCTAAAATTTTAATTCTCTGTTTTTTGGCTGTGTTTGGAAAGTATAAAATTTGAAATATCAAAAGAAATATATGCTTACGTGTCATAACATGTTATTAAAGAATAGAATTCATTAAAGCCAGTATTTTTTCCCACATCTCTTTATTGCTTAAAGGTGGGAAAAGTTTTTATCCCTGGCCTGCCAGCCCCTTCCCTGACAGCGTCCCGTGCGGTGCCTCGTCCCAGCACCCCGCTAGACAGCATCAGCACCCCTGAGCCTCTGAGTAAGCTGCTTGGATCCTTGGATGAGGTGAGAAATGAACTGGGTGTTGCCAAAAACTAATAGTTTTTAAAGAAGTTTCATCAGTTGTTAGTTCTCTTCCATGATGAATTTTTTTAATTTTTTAAAAACGACAGAATTGGAAGTTTAGCTAACACTTGTAGAATAGAAATGTTTTCAAATGCAAATTATCCAGTAAACACACACTGACCTCCCGTGTGATGTGTAAGGTACTTTGGGAGGTGCTACAGAGGAGAGAATGAGGCCTCTCCATCTGGTGTGGAACAGATGTAGTATCTACATAGGGAATTATATTTTAAGGGAGACTGTCAAGGCTTCTGAATGATGACCAGAAAGTTCCTGGGATAGTCGCTACTAGGAACATACATCCTGATGGGCCGTCGTGGCCAAATCAAGGGCTCATCTCATTCCCAGGATTATTGGGGAGCTGCTGACCCTGTTTTACAGATGGATACACAGGAGTATAGGGACAGTACTTGTCTGGAGTCCCACAGCTGATAAGTGGAGGAGCTGGGATTTACACTTTACTGATGTGCTCTTCAAAGAAGAAAGGATGAAAAAGTGATTTTTGCTCTGAACACTATCACAGGAGCATTACAGGTTCATGAGGACGAAGTTATGAGTGTTAGTGTCTGTGTTTAAGTTTACCTTGAGGTTGAAGATAGACTGATCAGATCCCAACTGGTGGTGTCTATGTTAATTTCAGAGGTGTAAAAAGAGCCTGAGCCCAGGCAGTGTCCTGAAAAAGAGGGGAGTGTCACGAGAAGCCTGAAGAGGGGGAGGTGACAGCTTTTGGCAGCTAGTTGGATTTGCGCTGTGCTGGGTGAGGTGCTGAGGAATGATGCTCAGGGCTCTCTGAGCCACCTGGGTGCCTGCCTCCCCATGCTTAGCAAGTTAGGGAGAAGCAGTATGTATTTGAGACATCTGATTGTAGGTTCTTAGGGGCAGTTCAGAGTGAATTTGGTGCTGGTACTTGTATTAGGTAACGTCTAGGCCCTGACTTTATTTTTTAAACACACTCAGTGTTGCGCTCTTTCCATCTAAGCCAGATGTTTGCAGCACTGTTGGAGGGGTGCTGAAGTAATGTCAGTTCTGTGTGACTGGGGAGAATTTCTTAAAATGTGAAATGGTTCCCAGCTTTCTTGGAATTATGTCAGCCCAGGAACAGTTGCTGTCTTTAAGGTAGTCATCAAGTCACATCCCAGTCTGACACACTGGACGATGGCGTCGCCACCTCTAGGGGATTATGTAGCCAGACTTAGATCCGGGACCCAGTAGTGGGGGCTTATTTTTTGGCAGCTGTTGGAGTAGAAGCTGGAGTATGATAGACCCACGTGACGCTGTGTCAGCACTCAAAATTGACGAGGTACTCACTCAGACATGTCCTGTGAGTTGAATTACAGGAGTACAGGGAGGTTGGTGGTCAGGACTAGATTTAAAATAGGCAGCATCTGCATGTAATTAGCAACTAAGACCATTTACAATTTCATTTGCATATCTACAATTGAAGAAAAAATGTTCTTCCATTTCCAGAACATTTGCCTGTAGGAGAAGCATCCCAAGGAGTTGTCTTAGTCTTTTGCTTTTTTATCGCCCTTCCTTCTCTCCAGGTCTTGGGACGAACTCTGCCCCATCATGTCTGCCTTGTTTTCCTGTCACTATACAGCTCTGGCCTGTGTGATGGCCGGCGTGGAGCTGCCTTCCTCACGCTCTCAGTCTGGCTCCATTCCCCATCATCGTACCTAGAGCAGCATGAGAGTAAATCATATGTACAGTTGGTAGATTATATGCAAAAAAAGAATAATGTTTTCTCCTTCATTTCTCAAAACTCCTTCATGTGTGTTGTATTTGTGACTTTTTGTAGGCTGTTCTGTTGTCCCCAGTTCCAGAACTAAGAGATTCTTCGAAACTCCATGATTCTCTCTATAATGAGGATTGCACCTTCCAGCAGCTTGGGACTTATATCCACTCTGTTAGAGACCCCGTCCGTAATAGAGTGACTCTCGTAAGTGCATTTGCTTTTCATTAGAGAGAAAAGGTAACTTTCTAAGAAATATGATTGTCATTTCAAAATTGTGAGAATGCAGAATTTTGTCTGAAAAATGAAAGTGAACATTTCCCATGACTTCTAAAATTTCTTGTAGTGTGTCAATATTTGCACTATTTGTCTTAGACATAAATTTGCTTAACTTTTTTTTAAAGTTACTATATTATTAAAAATTTATTGAAAACAAAGCTTGTTTAATCAGTTGAATTTTCTGTTGACACGATTTTTATCTTTTCATTAAATGTTAGTGTCCTTTTTTGGTTATGGTGACTCGTATGAAAATTAGACACTTTATTAGAAACAAGAATTTTTGTAAATATGCACATTTGCAGTTTCTGAAATTTGGATGTATTCAGTTTTTTTCTAAAAGTATTGTTTTGATTTATTTTAGAGTTTTGCTTTGATAGGAAAGCCATGTTGTAAAGCATCGGCTGCTTTTAAAGCACCCAGAGACTTAGATGCGCGGATCGCTTACGAGCTCTCTGTTTCCTTCTCCTAGGAGCTGAGTAACGGCACCATGGTTAGGATCACTCTTCCTGAAATTGCCACCTCTGAATTAGGTATGGTTGAGCAGACCTTACTTTGTGTGATCTATGAGTTAAGCTTTAGTCATTGCTGATTTATCTTAGTAATTGGGGTTTTAAAAACTTTGCTGTTTTTGAAGCAATGGGATGGAGTTTTTCACTTTGCAGAGAGGCTATAAAGAGCCGGGGAGCATTCTACAATGTCCCCACCACGTGTACTGCAGTTAAGGCTGGATGTGCACTTGACAGATGTGCTAGTTCTGCTTCTTTGGTTTGTCTTATGTTGAAGGTGCCATGCAGTGAGGTTGCAGCATGTGGACATGCCTGTTCCAGGCAAATCTGAGAAACAAAGACATCTACGCAGCTAAAACAGTTTTGGCTATTTGATGGTTTTAATCTTAAAATAAATCTCAATTGTTAGATCAATTGAGAAATGTACATAGTTGCCTTAATTGAATAAAAATATGATAGTAAAAATACAATCGGAACTGTTTTAATAAAGTTGGAGCCTGCTTGAATTGTTATTGAAATCAATTTGGAAAATATTAGGTGGAGAATATTTCAGAACGGAGAATAGTAAAGAAAACTAGAATTGAAAGGATTTGCCAATAAATAGCAGTTAAGAAAAGAATACCTGTATGATGTAAGAACATGTGTGACAACAATTAGTTTCAAAATCTAACTGCCAAAGTAAAGCCCTGGCAGATGGTGCGATTTCTGGAATTTGGTAAGTAGATTAGAATGAGTTTTGCATTGTAGGAAATAATCTTTTATTGGTAGGGTAAACAATATTGAGTTTGTGTAGAGAGACCTTGCTTTTCTGCTTGGTATTTAGCCAGTAATGGCAAAGCTGTGTACCTAGAAGTATAAGCCTAAACAAAGCATGTAAAACAATTAACAGATTAAATGAAAGAAATAAAACCAAAATGAAATCCTATTCTCTGACAGCCAATTGGAAGTCAGGTGGTTCAGGCATGTAAGTTTTTGTGCTTTATTCATGAAGTGCTCTCAGCTCTCAGGCAGTATCTGGCTTACACTTTTTTTGGATGAAGCCAGGACAGACTTGTTTATTTGGTTTTCTGACATTTATTCCATGTGATTCCAGTCTTTGCTGTATGTGCACATGTAGCAAGTGGATGAGAGAAGAGATATCCAACCGAGGATGGGCCTGGGGATAGTGACAGTGGGAAGGGAGAAGAATCCAATAAGAGGAGTGGAGGAGAATATTTGGAAAATAGGAAACGCATGTATGTAAAGTGACTAGGAGCAGACTTGGGCTTTTCCCAGCAGCAGCCTTCACCGCTGCTGGGGGTGAAGGGTTGCACTATAATTGACACTCGTGCCAACGACACCAGGTCATTAAGAGGCACGTAATAATGACTGGTCTGTTTAAGATGGAGCCTGGAAAGCGTTTCAGACACTGCATGCTGGCAAGTGACTAGGAGTGGTAAGGCTTCTTCAGTTGACAGGCATGCTTGCTCACATGGACATCGCCCACGCTCCCCGAGGGTGCCCATGAGCTGTGATGTAGGTGCTGAAATGCTTAAGTGGGATTTCATGTGAATCTACTCAGGTAGAAATTGTGTGTTTGGTAGAATGACCTTTAATTTACTGTCCAAACTAGGAATATTCGTACTGTTATGGGGAGATATTAATGGCTGGGACAGTGGCTGTTAGTCTCATTCTATCTCAGATGAAGTGAAGTATTTAGTCACCTTATTTCTGATCTGAAAGTGATGACTGAAGAGCTGCCCTGAGACCTGTGAACGCTGTGGCCTCCGGCAGTCGTGTTGAGCCCCAGTGAAGGGCTGGGTAGCGTGGCGTCCCATTGGTTCTTTAGTAGCAGTCCTCCTTTCACAGTAGTTTAAAAACTTTCGTAAGGGGAAGAGAAGTGTTTGCCTGGGAAGCATACTAAAATCAATCTTTGCTTTTTACAGTACAAACATGTTTGCAAGCCATTAAATTTATCCTGCCGAAAGAAATAGCTGTTCAGATGCTCGTCAAGTGGTACAGTGTCCACAGCGCTCCGGGCAGCCCCAGCTATCACTCAGAGTGGAATTTATTTGTGATTTGTCTCATGAACATGATGGGTTATAACACAGACCGCTTAGCGTGGACAAGAAATGTAAGTATGGACAGTTGTTTTTCTTCCTGAGTCATTCTGTTGTTATCAGTGTAATGTTTGCATATGGGTAATACAGCGTTCAGAGTGTAGAGCAGATCAGTTTACTAATGGACGTACCTGAGTCACCCTTATTGTATGTGTATGTTGCAAATCAAATGTCTGTTAATATCTAAGAATATTTTTTTAGTAATTATAATTACTGTATTTTTATAACGTGGCAAAGCACATTTGACTGTTATTTTTTATTTGATCTTTGTAAAATGACTGCTAGTCATGCTAGGATTAGCAGAAATAGAGGAAGAAACAGAATCACACAGAGTCACAGACTGCAGATTTGCTCAAAACCAGGCCTAGACTGCAACTCTTGAAACCTGGCTCAGTGCTCTTTCCTGAGCTCCAATCTCTGCGCACACACTGCTTGGTCTATCGGGGGAGGTTTGATCTGAGGACAGAGCGTGCTTTAGCCTGAGTCTCCACTCTGTTGTGATGAGAGCTGTGTCCCCCACAGCTTCAGGCACTGTCTCACAGGCCCTTAACTGTCAGATGTAGAGCATCAGTGGGAGTGTGCCTTCCTGGCGGTGGTCTCCAGACACTGGAGATCACTGCCAGGACACCTTGGCCTGGGTCACTGCAAGATTCACTCCTTTGTCCAAGGAATGCAACTGTATTTGTCTATGCAGTTTAGGTTTGACTCAGCAAATTCATTTTAAAAACTATATGTTTTTCTTCACGATAGAAGAATATATGCTTACTGAGGAACATGTTGAAAATGGAGGAATTCAAAAGAGGAAAATAGTAGTGCTTAGAGTTGACCACTCTAAACCTTTTCGGTATTGCCTCTTAGATACACACCATATCAGTGGAACTTTCCAGTATCCGTAGAAATTCTTCAAATAAAACCCCTCATTTCATCATTCCCAGAAAAGGCTACCGTGTGGTGTTATCACTAACCAATAGCTAATAATTGAACATTGTTGAATCCATTCTTTTTTCTTACTGAGATTAATTTGCAAACGTTCTTTTACACAAGTCTTTATATCTCTAGTCATTTCCCAGGCGTTCGGAGGGCTATCTAGTCAACAGTCTCACTGGCCCCGTTCCACCATGTTGGTGGTTGGGGTTGTGGTGAACCATTGCCAACTTAGTGAGAGATTTTACTGTTTCCGTGTAAGTAAATGGGAATGGTTTTTCCACAATCTCATTGGTCATTTATAGTTGTTATTTTTCAACTTGCCTTCCATGTTCTTGCCTATGTTTTAGTCTCTTCTCAGCCCAGCAGCCAAAATAACCTTGTTGGATAAAGTCAGGTCATATTAGTCATTTCTGCTCAGGACCCTCCAGTGCCTTCCCAGCCTGCTCTGAGTAAAGGCCAGAGGCCTTGGTCATTTTCACATGTCATCTCAGAGCAGCCTGCCCTGTCCATTCTGTGTAAAAGCGTCCCCCATACTTTTTAGCCCCTTCACCTGTTTTATTTTTCTCTTAGCACTAAATTAATTATAGTAGGCTACACATTTTACTCACTCGTTTCGTCTGTGTCTCCCCTATGCCCATTGGGGTGTCAGTCCTATGTGGAAGGGGTGTGGGTGCAGGACCCCCAGCCAGTGCCTGGCGCTGGGGATGCTTGGTGGAAGTCTGTAGGATGAACACCCGTAGGATGAATGCCCTTTCCATCGGAATGAGATGCGTTTAAGAGTTCGTGTCTGTTGTAGTGTATGAAAGAGTTGCCCTCTGTAGTTTCCTTGAGAAAAATCAAGTTCACTCCAGCTTTTGTAGTTTTGTGTGTGACTGTTATATAAGACTCGATGATGAGTGCAGGTCATTGTGCCCCATTCTCTGGGCTGCAGCCAGTGCCCCCTCATGCTTCCATGACATGGGAGGACAGAGCACTCACCTGATTTCTTTCGTAAGGAAGGGTGTGGCAGTCTGACTTGTTTATTGTGTGACAGTCCTAAAGGATAGCTCCAGAGGGACTTGGTTTTGAGGCCAGGCAGGTCTCTTGGACATTTATTTATAGGATGCCACAGCTAAGCCCTTGCTGTCTCTTGTCCTTTTAATCAAAGCTCTGGATGGAGCAGTCCTCGCTGTCAGATTGTTTTTGTGTCATTTTGTCCAGATTTATCCTCTTTTTTGTTCTCATTTAAATAATGGGGTGGAGAGTAGGGATAACAGCATTTCTGCCAATGACTGCTTTTGTGAGTTTGGGCCTTCTGTAGTTTAGTGGTGTGTTAAATGGGAGCTCTGGACCTGGTGACGATTCTCTCTGGCTCTCACATTCTGTGTGTGATTGTGTCTGTGGGCATCTCGTGTCCTTGGGGATGCTGATATTTTCATTAGGTGGATACTGAGCCCTGCTGTGGGCCAGGTATGATGCCGGGTTGTTCATATATGCATTAGGCAAGGCAGACAGCTCCTCTCATGGGATCGACTGTCACAGGAGGGCAGGTGAGTCAGCGTTCAAAGGCAGGTGGACTGAGGGCAGGCATCCACAGGAGCATAGAGAAGAGGGGATGACCTGCAAATGTTAAAGTAATGAGAACAAAGCAGGTCCATATGTGCCACAAAGAGATATCTGCATCTGATAGTTTCTGCTGTTCTTTGCCGTAACTCCAGGGCTGAAGACTCTGGGGACATTAGCAGGGACATTCTTTCTGGCTGTGAGACTTAGACTTTGTGTGTACTGTATTTTGAAATTTTAGGTAAGATCGCTCAGGCCATCTGTTGATTTTACTGTTGTCATTTTTGTGTTTTGATAATTTGTATGAGTTGAGCTGTGTTTTCTTTGAATGCTTCAGAAGAAAACCATTTTTCTTGATCAATTTTAAAAATTCATTCAGTTTTATATCTAAATATTCCGTTTAAAAAATTACTTCATTGTTATCTATGTTTAGTTTTTATATAGAAATAAACTTTCAGGAGAATGAAATTAATTGATAAATAAATATATGTAAACTTTTGTACAGCATAGCAAGATAGCCATTGCCATTTATAGAAAGAATTATGGTTGATTAGTTGACAGTGAGAAGTAGCAGAGGTGGCACAGATTGTATCAGAGAGAATTTCTGGAGATGGCTTCTTTGTAACTTTATTAGTTAGGAAGGCTGACTATTGTAACAGAAAGTCCTCAAAAGATCTAATGGCTCACACATGATAAAAACATGTGTCTTGCTCATTTGGTAGTACTTAGCAGGTAAACAGACCACACGGTTATTAGGGACCAAAACTGAGGAGCATCTGCCGCTTCCACCTGAGGCTTCACAGACTGCCTTTAGTGTCGGCTTCGTCTGGTGAGGGGCAAGGGAAGGGTGCCCGGAGGGACATGTTTGGGAGGTTGTACCTGTGAGCTAGGCCTGGAAGTACTGACATCTACTTTCAGAGTCATGCTGTCACAGGCCACATCTGACTCTGAAGGAGGTAGGGCTATGTCCACTAGCTATGTGTCAAGAAGAGAGAAGAGAACATAGATTCTGGAGAGCAGCTACCAGGTCTCTGCCACAGAATTGCCAGACTGTCAAATGTGGACAGACTCTAGATGATGTTCGCTTCCTTCTGTCATTGGGCCACCCTTGGGTAGATTCTTTGAGACACAGCGTATTGGATATGACTCATGGTCCTTGACTTTCTAAAGGACTGAAGATCGTTGTCATCACAGACATAGGGGAGGAGAGGACACCCCTGCGGTGCCTGTGTACCCAGGCAGTGAGTGTTCCAGGTGCTTTATGTGCATGATCTCATTTAACCTTCACCACGACACTAGAAGAAAAGTATTCGTTCACGTTCTTCCAGGGGACAAAATGAGTTTTGATCACTTTCCTCAGTTTCCATCATTGGTGGGACTGATTTCTGGATTCTTTAATGATGAGCTGATATGATTTTGTCTTCTCTTTCGGGTTATTTTCCAGTTTGACTTTGAAGGATCACTTTCTCCAGTCATCGCACCCAAAAAGGCAAGGCCTTCTGAGACAGGATCTGATGAGGTAAGCATCATTATTTCTTACTGTTGTAAATTGACTTGTAAATACAGTCGCTAGTCTCCCATTTCCCTGGTGTCCCTACTGATTTGTGTGTACAGGCACACTCTGTCTTACTGCGCCTCACAGATGCTGTGTTTTTTTAAGAATTGAAGGTTTGTGACAACCCTGCATCGAGCACGTCTGTCGGTGCTATTTTTCCAACAGCATTTGCTCACTTTGTGTCTCTGTGTCACCTTTTGGTAAATTTTGCAATATTTTACCCTTTTTCATTATTACTGTGGTGTTACGCTCATCTGTGGTCAGTCATCTTTGATGTGACTGCTGTGATATTTTTTGAGGTGCCATGAACCGCACCCGTATAAGATGGCAACCTTAATGGACAAAAACGGGTGTGTTCTCACTGCCCCCAACCCTGACTCCATGTTTTCAAATGGGTTTTAAAGGTGGCTTGTCTTAATATTTATCACTGGTGTCCAGATTTGCTTAGCTATTTTATGTTCTTATTTTTCAGCATTATGATTTTTCATATTCTTAGATATAACTAATATGAAAATGGAACTTGAATTGTTTTGAGTGAATGTGGTTTTCTTTTTGAATGACATTACAAGGAGGCATTGTTTAAACTTAATGTCCTTTCTCTTTCTCAGGACTGGGAGTATTTGCTAAATTCAGACTATCACCAGAGTGCCGAGTCTCACCTTCTGAGCAGGTCTCTCTGTCTGAGTCCTTTGGAGGCTCCTCAGGTGAAAGGCGAGGACTCATCACAGAGCCTCAGTCTGGACTCCTCCACACTTCTCTTCTCCCACATGCCTGCAGTGTTTTTTGTTCTTCACCTTGTCTATGAGGAGCTCAAGCTGAACACTCTGATGGGAGAAGGAAGTCGCTCACTTGTTGACCTGCTCGTTCAGTTGGCAAGGTAAATACTGTTTGTGGAGTGGAAACTTCCAGGAGTCTGTGGTTTACTTGATCTTGGCCGTGAATATCATGTTGGAGCCCTGAAAATGCATTTCTGAAGCTGGCCTTCTCAGAAACCCAGCCCGTCTGTAAATCATGGGGCTCTTCAATGATGGTGGCTATAAAGGACCTGTGGGTCGTGTTGGAGTTGCCAGTTTTGTCCTAAGATCAGTGGCAAGTCACGGAAGTGTGGTGAACAGTGGGGATGACCTGCTGAGCGTTTAATGTTGGCAAGATGACTGGCTAGTGGTGGAGGTTCTAGAACAATACCTGATGCTCTGTAATAATACCTGCATCCAGATAGTGCCTGCCATTCACAGAGTCCCAGTTTGCCTACATAAATTGTCAAACCAAGTAGAGATCACGTCCCCATTTAGTGATGAGAGCTGCCCAAGTGTGTTTCCAAGGACACAAGTGTTGTGGGCTAGTTGTGGGCTCTGCTGTGCTTTGTCATCACCATCTGTGGCCATCGCTGCCTTTCAGGCTCGTAGTAGATTCACAGTAATATTGTCCTAGTAATGCAGAGCCTTGCCGGCACCTTGTGGTTGGCACTGAATTCTAAAGATCACACATAGATGTTGTTTGTGACCCTTGGTGATAAAGAAAGTTGAATTTGAATCAGAATGACAACCTCTGAGTTAAGATCATAGCGTATTTCTTGATTTCTGTGATCTTTCTTGAAATTCTGTTCTGAGACATGTCGGTTTTAATTGATGGTCAATTTCTCTTATGACAAATCATTACTATCACAGAAATCCTTTTGTAATGCAATGATTTCCACACTTGAATTGTGGCTCTTGGAAATAAGCAACACTTGTATAATATTTTACATTTTATAAGGTATTTTTCATATATATTATCTAATTAAACTTAAAACTTCAGAGTGAGTTAACTGTGTTTCCCCATTTTTAGAAGAAAATTACTGAGGTTCGTGGAGATGACTTGCTGTAGATCACAGGGCTGATAAGTAACGAGGAGAATCCAGGCCATGGTGTTTCCTCAGTGGTTTTGTGTCTGCAGTTTGTCTCGCTAAGGGTGTTTGGGTTGACTTGTCATGTCGAGCCTTTAAAGTCCAGTAAGTGTTTTCAAATTGAAAAAAAAAGTTTGGCTGACAAACCCTTCTAACTCTGGCATTTGGGGGAATTGCTGTAATATCTCCCTGTCATCTCTGTATTTTGTGCTCTTATTGTTTTAGAGACTTAAAATTGGAGCCTTACTTAGATCATTACTATAGAGATTACCCGACGCTTGTCAGAACTACTGGACAAGTGTGCACAGTTGATCCAGGTAAGCATTTGTGCCATTAAAGATTTTCTGAACATTGTGGTGACATTTGCTTGTATTTTTCTTAGTATTAGCCTCTGAGTTGGGCAGTGTCTTTCCATCAGGCAGATTTTAGTTTGTGCTTGGTCTCTGACATGCAGTAAGCCGTAACTTCCTCAGTGTGGGGGGAAAATGCTCCCCCTCCCTAAG
>NW_006434441.1:2141626-2163880 GCF_000325575.1 Pteropus alecto
CATTCAAGTTAATTATATTAAAAACGCAGCTCCTCAGTTCATCGGCCACATTTCACATGCTTAGTAGCTGCATGGGGCTAGAGGCTGCCACACTGGAGCGTTTCTATCACCATCGTGCTGTCTGCAACCTGAAGCGGAAGGGCCTCTGTTTGGGGGCCATTTGCTAGAACAGAGTGGAATCCTGCTTGTCTCTTCTGTTTTCTCATCTTCAGGGTTAGAGCACAACATTTTGGTTAGGTTCTTCATATGCTTTGAGCACAAAAATTTGCTAAATTTCCATCAAGGATGGGATAAAATAGTAGTCATTTAAATTCAACATATTATGATGCAGTCTGTTTACTTACTGTGGCTGAAAACATGGAACATTTAGAGAATTTGGAAAAGTGTTATATTCTGATTGATCATCGGTATCTGTCATTTGAAAACCTTATTCCTTTAGAATAAAATAGCATTGTTTTAATGTATTCTTGTATTTATAAGAGTTTATCTGATTCCAAAGGTCAAACAGGATTTATGCATCACCCATCATTTTTCACTTCCGAGCCACCAAGTATTTACCAGTGGGTGAGTTCTTGTCTGAAGGGCGAGGGGTCGCCACCCTACCCCTACCTCCCTGGTGCCTGTGAAAGAAGCCGGCTTGTGGTCTTGGTATGTATGCATAAGAGGCCTAGCTTCCTTATCATTTTTCTTTTTCTTTTATGATTTTTAAAGTTATACAGTAAAATTAACTTGTTAAAAATTCTGTGTGCAGTTTTGTGAATTTCACCAAATGTATAGATTCTTGTAATCATCATTGTAAATAAAAGACAGGACAGTTCTGTCATCCCCCTGCCTACAAAATTTCCATACGCTTTCCAGATTCATCTAAGTATTGCCTGTGTCAGCAGTTGGGGCATCATATTGGGAACCTGTAACTGCTGAGTGCTAGTCTGTAGAGTGGATGTCTCACATTGATTTATCCACTCACCCACTGAAGATGTGTGGCTTGGCTCCAGTGTTTAACAGCTATGAAAACAGCTGCCATAAACATTCAAGTCAGGGTTTTTGTGTGCATATACGTTTTCACTTTTCTAAGGCAGGTACCCAGAGGTGGAGTGATGGTCAGATAGTAAGTATGTATGTAGTTTTTTAAGAAGCTATAGACTGTTTTCAGGGTGGCTGTACCATAAACATTCCCACCGTCAACGCATGAATGTTCCCATTTCAAATCAACGTTTGATATTGTCACGATTTTTAATTTTTGCCATTGTCATAGATGTATAAGTGATATCTCATTGTGGTTTTAGTTTGCATTTCCTTAATGGCTGGTGCTATTTTGAGAGTTCCAGATATGTGGATTGCAAATATTTTCTCCTGGTTCGTAGCTTATCATATTTCATCATTCTCTTGATGTGTCCTTTTCAGAGCAAAAATGTTTAATTTTGATGAAGCCAGTTTATCCAGTTTTTTCTTTTATGGCTAGTGCTTTTAGAGTCATGTCTAAGAATTCATTTTTAACTTCAGGTCACAAAGATTTTCTTCCTTCGTAGAAGTTTTACAGTTTTACATTTTACATTTAAATCTATAATCCATTTTGTTAATTTTTTATAAGATGTGATATTTGGGTCAAGGTTCTTATTCCACTTGGATGTCCAGATCTTTTAACACCATTTGTTGAAAAGACTATTTTTTCTCTCTTCCTTTTTTGCACTTTTGTCAAATATCAATTGACTATAATTATCTGGGTCTATTTCTGGACTCTTTGTCCTTGTCCATTGATCTATCCACACAGATCTGCGTGTCCCCATAGTCTTGATTACTGTAGCTTTGTAGCAGTGAGTCTTGAAATTGGTTAATGTGATTCCTTCCACTGATTCTTCTTTTTCAAAATTGTTTTAGCTATTTTAGTTCCTTTGCCTTTTTATTTGAATTTCATACTCAGTTTGTCTGTAGCTACCAAAAATCTTAATTGAAAATTTTCCCTGGAGAAACACATTTTTATTTATTTTTAAAAATTAGTTCATTTTGAATAGTTAATACATGTTTGAGGCCAAATCTTCAAATAGAACCAAAGGGTGTTGGTAAAGGTGAGTTCTTTCAGCACCTGCCCTTCGTCCCCAGCACTGGAGTAGCCTACCCATGTGTCCTTTGTTGGCTGCCCCAGGGAGGGGACCTCCCAGGCTTAAAGGGGCACCATGATCTTTGGTCTGCCTGGGGACATGCTGGTGGTCCCACTTGCCTCCCCTCTGCTCCATGTGGAGGAGGGCTTCAGAGCCCCATGCAGAATGGTGATTCTGCCATTTAAAAAATGGCGATAAGATAACCTAACGTAACAGATATTATTTTAACGGTCGGTGTGCAATTCAGTGGCATTAGATACATTCACAGTGTTTTAAGAGCAGCTTAGTCCCAGAACTTTTGCATTCCTGGCTGCTTGTGTGGAAGCATTTATGTGAAACCTCCAGAAGCATTGGCCTCACCTAGCTTGCTGACTTGTGTGGGCTCAGATGGCTCTAGGCAGAAAGGGGAGTGAAGGATTGTGGGTATGCCAGCGCCGTTCCACCTCCAGCCTAAACAGGTTAGTCAGCTTGCAGGTATTCACATTACAGCTCCCCGTGTTAGATGTAATATTAGTCAAGTCCAGGGGTACATCATCCCTAGCGCCTTGTTGGTTGGGGGCACAGAATTCTAAGACCTTCCAGCGTTGTACTAAAATGGCAAGAAAATCATGTTGCTGCATTAAAAAAAAATCTTGCTAGTGGTATAGATTTTGGTGATTGTAGCAAATGTTCAGATGAGACCCTCGAAGGCTGAAGTGGAGAGGGGTTAGTGTTAGAGGATCAGAGGGTTAGAGGGTTAGGTTTCCATGAACTGGAAACAACCCACATATCCATCAGCTCATGACGAAGTTTGGTACATCTGTAGAATGGATACTGCTCAGCAGTAGAGACAAACGCCTAATAGATGCAGCAACGCTGATGACTGCCCAAGGCACGCCTAGGAGCAGAACACAGACTACACATTCTGTAGTTCTATCTGCATGACATTGTGGAGGAGGCAAACTGCTGGCAGGAACGGAGCTGAGTTGTCTCCGGTGCTGGCACAGGCGGGGCGGATGGACCATAGGGGCACAGGGAACCTCGTGGGGTGGGGAGGGTGTTCTGTGTCATGGCTGTTGGAGCGGTTACACGAGTGTGTAACACTGGTTGCAGCTCAGAGCTGTGCACCTGAGGTGGGTGAACTGTCCTGTATGTATCGACACCTCATCATTTGAAAATAATATGTTAATTTTTTTCTTGTGCAGAGTATTGCACTCTACATTCTAGGTGATGAAAGCTCTGTTTCTGATGAATCCTCCTCACAGTATTTATCCAGAATAACTCCAAGTAAGTCAATGTAATGTTAAACTTCCCCAAACAAAATTTTGTAAATGTTGATACCAGAGCTGAAATGAAAAAGTTCAAAATTTCTTACGTGTGTGCTTTAGAGGCCATGTCCTGCACTGTTCTAGCATGTGGTCCACAACCGATTTTCAGAGACCAGGGTTACTTAGAATCTAACAAACTGTATTTTCAGTGTGCCTAAGAAAGACTATTTTAACTTTAGGGAAATTATACTTTCCAGTGTGACAGAGTACCTCGTATTTTATGTTTTAAGAGTCGTTAACAGATTTTTATTTTGCAATGTCTTCCACGTGTTATGTGTTTTCTTTACCAGGAAGATTGTCAATATAAAGTTTCCTTTTGTTACCTTTTAGCGTCCCAGAAGTCACAAGCAGAACAAGAGGAAAACAGGTGACCTTTATTCAGATTGTGCTTTTATGTAAAAAATATGAAACACTATTGTGTATGTTACCCTTCTGTGTAACAACTTTGTGTTTTCTTCTCTCACAGGCTTAGTGTCCAGCATTCTACATCAGTTTCTAGTCTAGCCGAAAGATTAGTTGTCTGGATGACTAGTGTAGGTAAGATTGTCTTCATTACTTTTTACGTGTCTTTGAAATGTCGGTGAGAACCCTGTTTTCCCTGGACGCTCCTTCCTCACTAAGCCCAGCGTCCTCAAAGCAAGCTAGACCTGGGGGCACAAGGAGAGGGCTCCACCCTATGAGAGGGTCCCACGGGATTCAGATTATGGCCCATCAACCGCACTCCCTTTCCCTGACAGCCTCACAACTTTCATGTAATAACATCTGCGACACCAGCCTTTGACTCTTGGCCTCAGAATGGCGAGCACTGATCACACTGCACATCAGACCTGAGGCCATTGTGATGCTCAGACAGCAGAAGGGAGTATTTCTGTAAATCTGATATAGCAGACATACTTTGGAAGGGTGCCAGCCAGGGCATTTAGGCACCGGATGAAGATTGGCCACATGAAGGGAGAGAGTTCTCCATCCTCCAGCCATAACCCTGTGCTCCTGGGTTTCAAACTGAGTAAAATGCTAAAGAAATCATTTATAAAAATAAAGAACTAAAAAAAATTACTGATATGAAGATATAAAAAAGTTTGTATTTTAAAAAGTAGTACTCTCATGAATATTATGGGATGTTTCTGAATTCTTATCTAAAGAATTTTTAAGTGACTTAGTTTTTTACTGATCTTTTTTTTTTGTATGCCCCCTTGGAAATTAGTCACCGTCATGTAGTATTATAGATAGCATAGCTATGCTGAAAAATGTTGGATGAGTTCCGTCCATTTGAATGAAATGTGGTGTTCTTACAGAAGGCTGTGTGAAATGTGTGTTTGGAGAACAGCAGTGAAGAGTACAGATACACTGGTCACCAGCATTAGGGGTGGAACGCTGTGGTGTTGGGAGCAGGCCCTGTGTGTTCGCGCCTGGGTGCTGTCCTCCCACACCCCCACCACTGTAGGTGACCACTGCCCTGCCTAAAGTTTGTATTCCTTCCCTATTTTTTGTTGTAGCTTTATCATCTTTATATATTTTGTTTAGTTTTTTATGTTTTTGAACTTTACATAAATGGGTGTAAATAGAAATGTTTCTACTGTCTTATTTTCTTCACTCAGTATTGTTATTTATCCATGTTGACTCATGTAGCGATAGGTCATTCATTTTCATTGCTATATAATCCATTGTTTGATTATAGCACAACTTATTTATCATTTCTGTTGATGATAGCAATTAGGCTGTTTCCTCCTTTCCCTTTTTTTGCTATAATGAAACAACGTTGCTAATGAATATTTTAATTCATGTGCACAAGTTTGCATGTGGCTATTGTTGGCCGGTAGGGAAGGCCCTGTCCATACAGGCCAAGTGTTTTCTGGTGCGGTCATACCAGCATGCCCTCCACCAGCCGTGGGTGAGCATCACGGTTGCTCTGCGGAGTTGCCATCACTTGGTATTGGACGACTTTAATATTTGTCTGTTAAGTGAGTGTGTGGACTTCTTTTCCTGGTGGCTTCAGTTTGCGTTTTCCTGATGACCCACTGAATAGATCATCTTTTCATATATTTATTGACCATTTGTGTTTCCTCGTATGGAAATATTTTTAAGTTCTTTGTGCATTTCCTATTGGATGGTTTGTCTTCTTCTTAAGAGTTTTAAGAGTTTCGTAAAGACCTTTCCTACTAATCCCTGATGTCAAGACACTCTCTTGGGAATAAGATAGATAAAATTTTTTTTTCTGATTTGCCAGGATTGACGTTTACTCACTTTAGTCAGGGGATAATTGGGACAGTGGCAAATCTAAATGAAAGCTTTTCTTTTCCTTTCACCATCACAGGATTCACTCTAAGGGACTTGGAAACGCTTCCCTTTGGAATTGCTCTTCCCATCAGAGATGCAATTTATCACTGTCGGGAGCAGCCTGCGTCAGATTGGCCGGAGGCTGTCTGTCTCTTGATAGGACGCCAGGACCTCTCCAAGCAGGCCTGTGAGGGAAACTTGCCCAAAGGGAAATCTGTGAGTGTCAGTGCGGAGTTAAAGGTTCAGCTTTAGCCTCAGTAAAATCGAAGTGGAACTGTTCTTTGGTTTTCTTTAAGTCTCTTTGCAAGTGTGTGAATCAGATCATCTTTTTTCTGTTACATGCCAGGTTGGGTTTATAATTGGACAGATCTTATTAGTTGTAAATTGAATGTGGGAGCAGGAGCTTATGTGATCACTCAGTCTTGCCTGGACCTTTCTTCGCCCTGAGTGAGGACCTATTCTCCTCAATGGGGCAGCTGTCATGAACTGCTGGCAGGTAATGGCTTTGTAATTATTTTGCGGAGAAGGGGCAGCATGTAGGTCCTAAATTTGAATGGTTAACGTATAATGGTTTTTACTTTCAGATGTTTCTGATAGGTTGAATTTCTTGAATTTAACCTTTTAAATAGCTGCGAATATATCTGTTTAACCACCTAAAAGTGAAGTCCCAGGAAAAGGATTTTTGTTTAGAATGGTTATAAGGTGTCTTAATGTCATCCTCCTGAACTTCCTCCTTTATCAGTCGTCGAGTCCGTTCTTTTAAGAATGGGCTCTAAGAACCTATGGATAGAAATGAGGTGCTTCAGTTATTTCTCTTTTAAAACTTAAAAATAGAACTTTTAAAATTTCTAGAACTCCGGTTAACATTAAGAAACTAAGTGGTAGCACTGCATTTCTGTGAGGACCGAAGGAGATTGAGGGGAGATGCTTCCACTCCTGGTAAAGTGCAGACTTGGCTGTCTCTCAGTAGCCTGGGGGCCAACAGATAATAATCAGTACGTTGTCACTGTTTAGAATCCCCCTTAGGTCTTAGGCTCTAGATGCTTCTTCAGAACCTGTATCAAAAATCATTCCTAACATCCATGCTGCCCAGTGGATCTTTGACGGAAGCAGCTCCCATGGGGATCTGGTCTCCAGCAGGGTCATAACCGGGATCTCAGTTTCAGCTCGCACTTACAGGATGAGTCTTAGTTGAATTGGTGTTTGTCTTGTTTTAAACAGAAACCTTTTTTTTTTTTTTTTGCTAATAATATCGTCATCCTTTCCTTCACCAAGATGAGTTTTAGCATTTAGACCTCTTTCACTCACTGCAAGTGAGAGCAGTATAACATCATTAGCACTAAAACAAAGTGGTGTTGGTAATCATTCATCTGTATTTAGTTGTCATTTTAAGTAGTTCGGTCTAAATTCAATTTGTTTAGTTATTTGAGGCTATATTTTATAACTCATTTAAATTCAATTTATCAGTTATTTGGGTGTGTACTTTACAGCTAACTCAGCCACTAGAATATAGTTTCTTTTAAAATTAGCTATTCCAAAGGAACCATAATGAACTTTTATGAACTAAGAATGATTAGTCATATCTGCCGTTATTTTTTTCACACTGTTTCCACATTAAATGTTGCAAAACTCTAGCATTTCAACTAGGAGTTAATCTTTGTTAAAGGAGTGTAAAACCTTAAGAGATAAAACTAGATTCCATGCTGTTCCTGGCTGTGCTGCAGCCTGATTGAATTATCTGTACTGGGAGGGCTCCCGTTCAAGCATGCGCTGAGCTTGTGGGGATGGAGTGGGAATCAAAGGATAAACCCTTCTCATTGGTTTTGGTGCCCTCAGTACCTTCCCTTTTAAGAAATTTTTATTTGGAGCATGCTTATAAAAAGAACTGGAAACCAGCCACAATCAGTTGTGTTTAAAGTACTAAAAGAGGGGAGTGTTGTCCAGCTTCCTCCAGCCCTGGTGTGTGTCCCTCATGCTGTTCTCTTCTGCTTACACTAATCAGAGATAGTATTTAACGTATGTGGGTTCTTTAGGGTCAGATTCCACGTACAGTAATTTGTTTCCTTTTCAAGGTATTTAGGATACAGTTAGGCTTTTACAATTTATCCAGACCATTTCTTTCAAAGGACTCAGCCTCCTGACTACTGTCCTAAATTTAAACTTTTACTCTTGGCTCAATAAAGAATTTCCAAGTGGGTGACCTAATTGTACTTGAAAAGAGAGTTCTAGGTCAGAGTCCCGAGACACCTTGGGAACCCAGGCCAGCCTGCTTTGAAGTCTGTGGTTTCTCTGTGGTAATAGCCACTATCTGTCATGGACATCCTCAAGTCAGTCTGTGCGTGTTGACTGGTTTGTAAGTTGTCACTATAGTCAAGTCTGTTTCTCAGGTGCTCTCCTCAGATGTTCCTTCAGGAACAGAGACTGAGGAGGAGGATGACGGCATGAATGACATGAATCAGGAGGTCATGTCACTCATATGGAGTGAAGATCTGCGGGTGCAGGATGTGCGAAGGCTGCTTCAAAGTGCGCGTCCGGTACGCGTCAGCGTGGTGCAGTGCCCAGAGCTCAGCGACCACGAGCTGATCGAGGAGAAGGAGAACAGGTAACAGGTGCCAGGAAGGGACACGTGCAGTTGGAAGCACCTCATGTTCATGTTTGTGTCCAGCCTCAGCAAATCATGCACGTTTTCACAGCATCTGGCATTTATGACGGAAGCCTTATATTACAGACCCTCCTCCTGTCTTATCCAGAAAGGGCAAATCTAAACCATTTTGCTCCTAGTTACTTTGATACTTCACAAACAGCAAAACACTGGAGTCATTCTGTGTTTTGATCAGGAAGATATTTTGAGGGTCCTTTTGTTTCGTTTTTCTGTAGTTTAAATTTACACCAGTGTTTTTTTTCTGATGGGCTAGGTAATGCTCTGTTAGCTTTCTCTCTGGCCACTCTCTAACACTTACTGTGTCCCTTATTATATCTCTATGATGCTAACTTATCCCTTGATAAACTGTAAGACTCAGTAGTAACCAGTGTCACATGGCTGTGACATTCCAGAGCTGTTGCCTTGAGACAGTTCAACTTAGATTTTAAAATTCTCTCCTGCTCTTGAAACTTCCTGGTCTCCCTCAGCTGCCATCTCTGCCACTGTTTTCTCCTTCTAGTTTCTTTACTTCCTGTGGTGCTGCTTCGAGGGAAGGACCATCACACTTAGCCTCAGGCTGCGGAAGATCTGAGTCAGTGAGACTCTCCCTGCCTCTGTCCCTTGGGTGGACCCCAGGTGTCAGTCACTAAATGAGATGGGATGATGAAAGTTGATTAAGTGTGGAAGTTAGTGCAGGATCTGGAGCCACGATTGGCCATTTCTGCCGGGACTTGGATGAGTTACATAACCTCTGGCTGTCTCCACTGCCCCCTCTGTAAGACTAGGCCAGCCATTGCATTGATGCCTTGCACGGCTGCTCTGTGTGGCCAGTGAGTTACTTCTGCATGATGCTGGGCACACTGCCCAGTGCATAGCCTCACTCAGTGTAGGCAGCGCTTCTGAATAGGGTTCCTGGGTTCTGTGAGGCTGACTCTTTTTACCTTTTTAATATCTTTGAACAGAGTCTGTCTTTAGATGTTATTTATCGGCAGTGCTTTCTCTCTGTTGGTACCCCATGAAGTAGCTAGCGCTGCATCTTACACTCAGTGACATCTTACGTGGAAGGGGTACAGTGTTATTTTCCTTACAGTAATGTGGGTTACATGTGTGATTTCTGCAAAAAAATTCTGTAGGATGTTGCTTCCTGGGCTTGAATTGCCCTGGTTCTGAATTAACATAGAGAACAGTGTTCCCACAGAATCTTAGGACAGCAAAATTTTCCTCACCAATGACCTCAAAAAGCAGCTCTGAGTGTGTGCAGGCTGGGGAGCGCTGCAGGCAGGAGAGCGCTGCAGGCAGGGCAACACGTGCCTATGAGTGGCCTGGTCTGCAGAGGTAGTGTTCACCTCTGAAGGGTGTTTCTGCGTCTTCAGATAGCCCTGGTGTTGTTTCCTGGTTATAGTGCCACCCCCTTCATAATTTATTTGATTTTGTTTTGTTTTAAGGGGCTCTATGGAATGTGACTTGTTTTATCAAAGAAATAAGTAGCCCACAGAAGCCATTTTAAACTTGAATGTCACTGATGTATAATGTTGTCGGTCCTGTAAATCATCGTTGTGTAGGTGAGACCGGTTCCGTGTTTGCCCTGGAGACACCAGGAAATCCACTGACTTTCAGTGGAGGGACTTCCTTTCCCTCCTCATGCATGGCCCCAGAGGGGGCACTTCCCAGTTTTGTTTTGGCAAAAAGGGTGGGAGGAAGACCCAGTGTATGTACTGAGGGCAGCCAGACTGAAAACAACACAGTGAGAACAGCCGGAGAGGACAGTGTTGTCTTTTGGGAGGGTTCACATCAGAGCAGTTTAGGTTTCTCTTTTTGGAGACCTGGGAGAGGAAGCCTGGGTTATAGACCAGCTGGTTTCCATTCAGAGCAAATACGAAAGAAGAGAAAGGAACTGCATCTCCCCTGAGAGTTTCTAGTGGCAGTGAGAGTATTAGCATGAGAACGACTGTGCTCGGACCATGTTTGGGTGACTCATCGACATCTTTTGTGGGTTTACAGGACGTGACTTCATCTTACACAGCATGCCTTCTTTTGAAATACTTGTCTACAGATTGCATTCTAATTATTTTTCATAAAAATGTTTCACATGTTGGTTTTCATCCTGATTGTAGATTGCTCCAGTTGTGCCAGCGCACTATGGCCCTTCCGGTGGGACGAGGGATGTTCACTTTGTTTTCGTACCATCCTGTTCCAACGGAGCCGTTGCCTATTCCTAAGCTGAATTTGACTGGTATGTTAAATTCTGGTCTCAGTGAGGAAGGAAAATGATTAAGTATATGTTTAATGGAGTTGTTTTGAATTATTTAAGTAAAACCAATGAAACACTCTCTCTATCCCAAGTGATTTTATATATTGTTTATGGCTATTCTCGTGATTCTCTCAGCTCAAATAGCAAATCAGACCAAAAGCTGAGGGAAGTAGAATATAGCCCATTGCTAAGTTTTGCTTTTAATGAGACCATTTCAAGATATAAAAAGGCACTTGGGAAAGTTTAGAAAGATATCATTGGTAATGTGAGCTTATTGGACTTTAAATAATCTCAAAGTGTAACGTGTAAAAATATTTAGAAATATTTGAAATATCTTAATTCTTATTATGGATACATGGTCTTTGTAGGAAAACAAGGGAGTACACTTACAGCAGTCCCACTTCCAGGAGTTCGCAGTGCTCACCTTTTTCTTCATACATTTCCAAATATTGTTTCTCTATTTTGTAATTCTGTATTTGTTTATCAGAAAATCTGAATCTGTTTTAGAAACAATTTAAAAATTTACCGGATTGTGAACATCCTTTCATATCTAGCACATCTATGTATACAATTATGTATAAGTATGTGTGTAGTATTGAATACACGTAGTTTTAATCAACAACTTCATTTTTATTTGCTCCAGAGTATTTCATATAATGGAATATAGTTTATATAAATAGCCTGATATTGTTGGAAGTTATTGTTTGTTTTTTTTTTTTCTTTTTTTTTGCTACTTTAAATATATCGTTGTGCTGTATTCGTTGTACTTGGAGTGACTGCTTAGAAGCAAAACTCCTAGGGCAGCAGGGTGCTCAGACTCTGTTGTCAGTGAGCGGCTTGTCTGCGTGCCTTCCTGATGGGCTGTAGGAGTTTTACTTCTGCCAGATCTGAGGGTGCTGCTTTCCCAGTGTTAGCAATCACAGGAGGTTTTACAGGCGTGTTCACTGGTGCTGGTGTGAATGTGTTCTGTAGGTGACAATTGTATATAGTCAGAATTATTAAAAATCCCTTAGAGCAGGATCTCTCAACCCCTGGGCCGAAGACTGGTACTGAGTACTGGTCCGTGGCCTGTTAGGAACTGCGCTGCACAGCAGGAAGTGAGTGGCGGGCAGGCGAGCGAGCGAAGCTTCATTTGTATTTGCAGTTGCTCCCCAGTGCCAGCATCATGGCCTCAGCTCCACTTCAGATCGTCAGGCATTAGATTCTCATAAGAGCACTGGTCCCTGGTCCTGGCGCCCAAGAGGTTGGGGACCGCTGCTTTAGAGTATATGTGGTTTTATGAGACCAGTACAAAATGTATGTATAACGTATACAGTAATGTATTGCATTTAATATATGCAAGTATAATTCTGCAATATTTCAAAGTTGCATAATTTTAAAAGTTCAGAGTCTCACTCACATTTGTAACGAGCTGCGCTTTCAAGCAGCATATGGAAAATGCCATCATCTGAATGAAGAACCATTCCCTTCTCCAATGTCACACCTACTCTGGAGTCTTTATTTCAGCGAGGACAGCAAGCAGAGTGACCCTCACTATCTTAATTATTCTCTCAGAGATAAAGCAACTCTAGCAAAATCTGAGCAATTGTTGAATCTTGACGGAGGGCATGATATATATAGGTGTTCATTTCATTAGTCTTTCAACTATTTGAAGGTTTTCGTAGAAAAAGTTTGGGTTAGAAAAGGACATGCAAAATTGGCAAATATTAAAATGTCTTAAATCTGGATGGTGATGCTTGGCTGGTGTTAAGAAATAAATACGTGAAGCATTGTCTTCGTTTTTCTGAATACATTTAATTAAATTTGCACAATTTATGACATTCATCTCCGGCTTTATTCTGTTAGCCATTCTGGTACACCCTTCCAAATTATTTTGATTTAATAATAAGTTAATTTAGGAAAAATGCTTTCTTATAAAATAGTTCCTTAACTCACCGATATGGCCTGTCTTGTTTTCGAATGATTTTATTATTGAAGTAAATTTGCTTTATCCTTTGCCTTTCGTTTTCTTTTGTGTGCATATGTTATGTATAAGATGAATTGTTATTTTAGAAAGTTTATGCATCTTATTATTAATCTCTTTGCTTTTTTGACAAAGTAAAAGTTTAAGTATTTGCCTATAGACAGTGTAGAATTCAGTATTTGCCTGTAGACAGTATAGATCAAAACCAAAAGGCCCAAGCCAAGGAATTCAAAGAGAACATGACTTCATGACTGTTTAATTTATATTACTTTTAAATAAATTGACCATAAAATTAAATTTAGTGAGTACTCTCGTGGTTCACTGGGTAGCTCATCTATAAAATGATGCTTTTTATATAGGACTGTCTCTGAATGAGTTTGGTGTTTTTAATAGTAGCGTGTAGGTATCTATATATAGAGAGAAACATATATAGGTAGTAGTTGGAGATAGAGCACATTTGTAAAGGTCATTGTCTCTTTTTAAAATGTCATTTACCCTTAATGTTCTGAGAAAAATATGGGATGGCGTGTTTAAAATTAATGTCAGTGTCACCAGCCACATGTTGGGATTTAGTATTCACATAATGTGATCTTAGTCTTCATTTTAATTTTTTTTGATAAGCTTCCTGCTGTCTGAAAGATTTCAAAACAGTGGGTACACTAATCAGATCTGTATGAATTTAAATTGGTATCAGCTTTCTTATAACCCCACGTATTTTGGCAAAAGGACAATGAATTATTTTAACAATTGAGGTTTTTCTGCCTTCAACTGAGTTTGGTCCACATGTGTGAAAGTCTGAGTGTGCCCAGTAACCTAGTGTCATCTCAAGTGTCAGGAGACAAAGGTTTTGAATGTAGGAAAAGCTATCTCAGATCTCAGAAATCTAATTCTAATGATCTTTTGGTTTGGGTCTACCATCCTCCCCACTATAAATGCGCCTGCTGCCCAGGGCGTGCCCCGCCGCGGAATACAACTGTGGACCTCAGCAGCGGGAACGTGGACGTACCCCCCAACATGGCCAGCTGGGCCAGCTTCCACAACGGTGTAGCCGCTGGCCTAAAGATTGCCCCGGCCTCTCAGATTGATTCAGCCTGGATTGTGTACAACAAGCCCAAGCACGCTGAGTTGGCCAATGAGTACGCGGGCTTCCTGATGGCCTTGGGCCTGAACGGGCACCTCACCAAGCTGGCTACTCTCAACATCCATGACTACCTGACCAAGGTGAGCGCGTTCCCTGGGCTGTCGCAGTGGCTCCTCGTTGCTCCTCGTTTCTCCGTTTGCTCATCCTTCCTTATCCTGAGTCCATCCTGCTCGTAGGCTGTAGAGCGGCTCTCAGAGGTGTGGTTGGGGTACGTCACTTCCCTGGTTGAACCCGTGCGGTGGTCATCCATTGCTCTTAGTGCATGTCTAGGGCCTGTGTGGCTCTTCTGTAGTCCAGCCCACTTCGTACCACTCTTGCTTGGCTCCACACACACCAGCTTGGGACTGGCCATTCAGCTCCTTGGCAAAGCGGACTCTTCCTTTTGGTGTAAACTCTTCCACTTCTAAGCCATAAAAATGCACCCACTTAAAGTATACAATTCACTGGTTTTTAGTGTATTCACAGAGTTGTACATCCACTGCTGCTGATAATTTTAGAACTTTTTCATCGCTTTATAAAGGAGCTTCAGACCCAGTAGCAGTCACTCACTCTTCCTCCCCCGTCCCCACAGCCCCTCGTCTACTTCCTGTCTCTGGATTTGCCCATTCTGGGCATTTTATAGAAACAAAGTTGTACACTACGTGGCCTTTTATGATTGGCTTCTTTCCCTCAGCGAAATGTTTTCCGGGTTGGACCGTACTGTACCTTGTATCGGCGCTTCATTTCTCATATTGGTGATAGATGCAGCATTGTACAGATATGCCATATTTCATTTATCCATCAGTTGAAGGATATTCGGGCATTTCTACTTTTCGGCTATTGTGAATAATGCTGTTATATACATGTTTTTGTGTGGACATATGTTTTCATTTTTCTTAGGTGTATTGCTAGAAGTGAAATTGCTGGGTCGGGTGGTAACTCTTGTTTAAATTTTTTGGGAACCACCAAACTCCAGAGTGGCTGCACTGTTTATATTGCACCAGCACTACCTAGTCCCAGTTTCTCCACATTCTTGCAAACACTTGTTACTGTCTGTCTGTTTCCTTATAGCCCTCTGGGTAAGTGGGAAGTAATGCCCCACTGTGATTTTGGTTTCATTTGCCTCATGGCTAATGATGCTGAGCATCCGTCCATGTGCTCACAGGCCATCTGTAAGTATACTTTGGAGAAATGTCTATTCAGATCCTTGGCTTATTTTTTAATTGGGTTGTCTTATTGAGTTGTAGTCTTTCTGTATTCTAGATACAGGTCCATTAACGGGTAAAAGATTTGCAGAATTTTTCTCCCATTCTTTCGGTTGTCTTTTCACTTTCTGATGGTGTCTTTGAAACACAAAAGTTTTTAATTTTGATGAATCCAGTTCATGTTTTTTTCCCTTGGTTCTGCATTTTTGATCTCATATCCAAGTCATTGCCTAACCCCAGGACACGAAGATTAACACCTCTGTTTTCTTCTCAGGGTTTCGTAGTTTTAGCTCCTACATTTAGTTCTTTGATCCATTTATAGTTACTTTTTGCGTATAACATAAGGAAGGGCCCACCTTCGTTCTTTGGCATATGGCTGTCCAGTTATCATGGTGCTGTGTCTTGAAAAGACTGCTCTTTTCCCATTGGATTCTTTTGGTGCCCTTGTGGTCAGTCCACCATCAGTGTGTTTGTTTCTGGGTCACCTCGGAGCTGTTTACATGTTCTCTCACCTGACATGTTTCTCTCACTTTCTAAAGTCGAGTACCCCACTCTCTGCCCCTTCCCTGGCTAATTTGTACTTCTTCTTCACGTCCTATTGTTATGTTTACTCTTTTAGAGATTCGTAAAGATTCTCCATCCCCTCCTAATCTAAACTAGGCTCCGTTTAACACTTCGTTCCCCGTTTGGGCACTCGCTTCAGGAGCAAGGAGCATGTCTGTTTAGTTTAGCTGTTGTATTTTTGGTGCCTCTCACTGTGCCTACCACATGAGAGTGCTTACTGAAAGTACTGGCGGGAAGTATTTTATTTGGAACCACCTACCTGATTTGGAAGCGACCTAAGTTTCAATCTTTCTGTCTTAGGGTCACGAAATGACAAGCATTGGACTGCTCCTCGGTGTCTCCGCTGCTAAACTGGGAACCATGGACATGTGTGTCACTCGGCTGCTCAGCATCCACGTCCCTGCTCTCTTGCCCCCAACATCCACGGAGCTGGATGTCCCTCATAGTGTCCAGGTGGCTGCAGTGGTCGGCATTGGCCTGGTGTATCAGGGGACAGCCCACAGGCACACCGCAGAAGTCCTGTTGGCCGAGATAGGTATGGCGTAGGTGGTGCTGTGTCTTCATAAGCATACATTCCCAGTCTATGAGAAACAAAGTAAGGATGATGGAGAAAATAGTAGCTGTTCTAAGGATAGAATGAACTGGTACTAAAAAACAAAAATGGAAACCTACAATTCGTGTTTCCCGAGGCTGGTATTACTGTGCAGGTTATTAGTCTGCATTTTTATTTGGCCAGCTCAGTATTGAGCTCCAATGACCCTGTTAATAAGGTAGCCTGAGGTCTCAGTCACACGTGAACATGCAGTCCTCCCGCCATGTCTCTGCTAGGCAAGGTGCTCTGCACTTAAAACTCAGAGTTCTTGAAGACACAGTGTTTATTCCGTGGGACAATAGCACTTCCAAGAGAATGGAAGTGATGACTCTTACTTTCCTCCATTATGTGCTAGGGTGTATGTTGGTGCTGAAATGCATTTCTGTGATTTTAATTGAGTCTAAGCTTTTTGGAAATCTGTCTTACGTGTCGTCATCATTGGCATCACCGCATGTTCAGAAGTTCAGGCGTACACTTGCATGTCTTCTTCTGTCCTATTCAGGACCTTTTCTATAGATATGTCAAGCTGTGTTGTCGAAGACCCTTTATTCTCTAGATTGATTGTAGCAGTCAGCTGCTGGCACACTAATGTGACATAACACGCAGCACACAGTTGGCCCGGGTGTCTCTGCTTCCAGCTGTAGTCTGTGGGCTGTTGCCCTGGCCCTGCTCCCACAGCCTCATTCTGGGGCCCAGGCCAGAGGGTGTGCTGTTCTCATGGTGACGACAGAGGGTGAGAGGAGGACAAACATGGAAGCACAGTGTAGGCCTTTGCTGCCGCTGTGCAAGCTGAGACCCCAGGCCAGTGCTAGTCACATGCTCAGATCCCTATGAGGCTATGTCGAGGGTGGGTGTGTGTGTACTTGCACTGCAGGCCCTGAAGACTTGAGGCCAACAGTTTAGTTTACTGCAGTGATAAAGTAAGTTATCCTCAAAACTGAAATTTCCCTGTTACTTAAATACGTAGTAGTGTAGGTTGTTGGTCTGCCAAACGCTTATTGAGACGATACTCCAGGCTGGCTTCGAAAGCTTGTTCACCCACAGGGCAATTTCACATTCTTTGCCTTGTGATACCGTCGTATGTGTCACAGCCAAGTACACTCTTTGCTGTCGTACGTAGAGGGTTTCCACATGCTTGCGTGTGTGCATGCTGCTTCTAGTCTGTCCTTTCCACATATCTTTGTCATGAATGTTCTGAAACGTCGATTCCATATTGTTTAGTATCATTTGAGTTGGTGTTCTGTAAACTGCCTAATTGTTCCTGTTTTCATGACTCTTTCTAAATTCTCTGCTATCATGCATAAACATTACACCGATTACTTTTATATAATATTTCTTTTTTTAAAATGCATTTTTCTGCTGGATATAAAATCCCAGGGAAAGATTTTTATATATAATACATTTTGTTGCCCTAAAGAGTACAGTTAGGATTATGGGATGCTTTTTAAAAGAATGAATTTTCCACCCGGCCAAACTTTTAGGGTTGTTACACAGAAATTCTACTAGAGTAGGGCAGCTCAGTTGTCTATAGATTCAAAATAAGTGTCTGGAAACAATATTTAATGTGCTTAAAAACTTTTAAGTTTCCTTCCTGTTCATTGTCAGTATTTCAACATGTTTTCACCACATCTAATGAATGGATTTAAAAATAAAGCACAGACAAAATGCAAGAGATTAAAATTTAAAACTGTTTTTGAGCACCCCTCTCTTTAAAAATATTTTTCCTTGTTGTGATTTTTTTTTTTTTTTTTTAAGTAAAACCCAAAGCTTCCTAGTGTTTTAAAGTCATTACTTTCAAATCAACAAATTAAAAGAACCATTTGGGGGCTTTATTTTGTAGTAAATTGACGGTTGTGGGCACCATTTGCGATGTCACATCTTTCTGAGTGGGGTTATACTGAATCATAGTTCTTATGTGGCTTACTAGAATGTTAACTCTGATCCTAACTTCTATGAGTTAGGGGCCTGAGAGGGCCAGCTTGAAGCATGTTGTGTCCTGTTTCATAGGCCGGCCTCCTGGTCCCGAGATGGAATACTGCACAGACAGAGAGTCCTACTCTCTAGCTGCTGGCCTGGCCCTGGGCATGGTCTGCTTGGGGGTAAGTGCAGTGCTGCATTCCGAGGCTTGGGGACGACACCTGTGTTCTGAGACAAATGACGTTTAGCACTTTCTTCTGAATATGCTCTGCCTCTCTGTGACTTGACTTACCCTGACTCTCAGCTCCCTCTTTCTGGGTATTTTTCAAGGTGCTAGTTTCGGAAGTGGAGAGAAATTGTGTGAAGAGTGGGCTTTGAGGTTTCTATCCCTTGACCTAGAACTAAGTGCTCATGAATGAATCAAGGGAATGAAGTCTCTCAGAAAGAGTTTAAGACACAGGTGAAGTGACAACCCATTCAGGAAACAGAAAATAGTGAAAATGTGTATAGGACGGGGGCCTTTAAGAGTCTGTAGCATTGCTAGAGAGAAACTATAGCCTTCTTTTGGCACTTGGTGGTCACAGCCTTGCAAAGGGTTGCCACAGCAGCATTTTGCTTTGTGATGGAAGGCGGCAGGCATCACGTTGACCCATCTGATCCGTCCCTGAGACGTGGTATAAGGTTATCAAAAACGTTTCGTTTAAGGACTGTATCAGCTGGAATGAGAGTTCCTTGAAGAACCACCATCACGTTGTCACACTGAAACTAGATTGTGCAAAGCAAGCTGACTGCTAGCTCTCTGACTCTTCACATTTGCATGTGAATCAAAGAGGCAGATGGTACAGTGTAAGGGCTTCACAGTGGGAACTGGGACCTGGATTCTGGTCCTGACCAGTGACTCATGTCATTTACCTAGAGAATTGTCTAGCGGTTAAGCAACTCTGTAGGTTTCGGAGTCAAACTGCCTTGTGTCATATCCAGCCCTGCCACTTACTAGTTGTGTCACTTTGGGCTTCATCTCTTTGCCTCATTTTTCTCACCTATGAAATAGTAGCTATTGGACAGAACTGTTATATTGAGAAGTGAGCCTGTGTGGGACGTGGAATGGTTCCCGGGGCAGAGTGAGTCGCTTTTATGACCCCAGTTACCATTGCTGGGGTGGTTCATAGGCGTAACAGTGCAGCGGTTCCAGTGTTCACAGTCAGGTGTCAGTCACATTCCTAATGGTTTCTGATCGTATTAACTGTATTTTGAAGCCTTTATGTATTTTGTGACGTGAAAGTATTAACCTGAACATACAAATATTGTAATTTTAATGTGAATTATTAAGAGCTTGAATATCTACTCAGTAATAGTGATTTTAATTGGGAAAACAACCCTGTAACACCCTGCTTTGGAGTTAGTTCGTTATTTTGTTTGTATATGTTGTGAACCTTATTTCATAAGCTTCCCTTTCCTCATCTGTCTTTCGTGTTCCAGCACGGCAGTAACTTGGTAGGTATGTCGGACTTGAATGTTCCTGAACAGCTTTATCAGTACATGGTTGGAGGCCACCGGCGCTTTCAAGCGGGAATGCACAGGGAGAAGCATAAATCTCCAAGTTACCAAATCAAAGTAAGTCCACATCAGTACAGTAATTTGAAAGTAGTGGTTTTCATACCAGCCTTAGTAAATATGTTCATTTTAAGCAAAGACTAGTATGCAGAAGAATTCTATAATGATTCAGAACTCTTATGTGAATAAACTTGCCTTTTGATAGGAAGGAGACACCATAAATGTGGATGTGACGTGCCCAGGAGCCACACTTGCTCTGGCTATGATCTACTTGAAAACCAACAACAGGTGTTGTGTCCGCCAGCCTCCACCCCTCCCCGCCACCGCGGGCAGTGTAACTTCCTTTCTGGCATCAGCAGTCAAACTGAATTATCTTACTGTATTTATTTCCCCTCTGCTAGATCAATCTGATTTCAGTTCTCTCAAACACTTCAGATTATGTAGATTTTTATCTAGAAATAATGTTTTGCTATTTTAATGATATTTGACAACATAGTTGCCAAATTTCATTCCCGTTTTATAGTTGATGTCACTGACAATCAAAAAATGCCCACATTCCTTCTTAATAAATTTGCATGTCGTTGTGAGGACTGGCGAAGCCAGAAGTACTTAGCCTTATTCTGTTCTTGATTCCTCTGTGTGAATATGGTTTCTGCTATGTTCAAGGGCTTTCCTTGTGACCACACGTCTGCCTTCCCAACTCCCATGGTCAGTGCTGACATGAAAGCAGACCATTGGTGTTTTATTCTTTTACATTTTGCATAGGAGAGTAAGTTGGATAGGAGACATTAAACCATGTTTTAAGTCTCTTAATTTAAAAAATATTCTGAGATTCAAGAAATTTTTCAGTGTTATAAATTCCCTGCTTAGAAAAAGCGAATGTATGCAGTATTGAAAATGGGTAAACAGGTTTTTATTCATCTACTGTTGGGATGAGTGTGTATGTCGGTGCTTTCTTGTCACCAGAACAAGATAACACTAAACACAGCAGCCCTCATGGAGTTTATGTTACATAGTAAGATACACACACACATCGTAGAGCCAGAGTCATGTGCAAAGAGAGCAGAGTAGGGGATGGAGTGGGGAGAAAGGTTTGGAACTTGTGTCAGGCGTCTTCTTGAGCAGTGCGCTCAGTGACGCCTTCCACCAACAGATCCGTCGCAGACTGGCTTCGAGCTCCTGACACTATGTACCTGCTGGACTTTGTGAAGCCAGAGTTCCTGTTGCTTAGGGTATGGTCCTCGGCGCTGTTTCATTTTTGTTAACATGAAGAGTCTGTCTATGGCTCTCAGGATTAGCTTGCAAAAATGTAAATGTTTCTACCTGGGAAACTTTCACTTTTAATCTGTCATGTCACTGGTAGTGTTCTTTTGGAATTTCCCACATTTAGCTGTGGAATGCAGAGAAGGCAGCCATGTTGACAGATACTTGGCATTGAGGTTCCAGTGCTTTTCATGTTATTATCCAGGACTTCCTATTGAGCAGCAATGATGGGCTTCACCACTGCCCTTGTTGTTAGGGTACAGTTTTGCTATTAAGAGTGAGATTAATGACAGTAACTGTTTGACATAATTGCCTAAATTATTCCCTCTAGAATGTTTAAACGTGTATGTTTTTAGCATATGAAAGCCTTGAAATTATGTAGGCCACTGTGATTCTTTTATGGAACAAGTTTTAAAATGTCCTCTCTAACTTCCCCAATCTTCGATGGTAATCAACTCAATTTTAGTTTTTTGTGTTGAAATCTAAGTCTTCATTTTACTTTAACAAGTAGCTTAGGTTGGCCATATGTACTTATTTGAAAAATTACCATTGGTTGGGAACTGATTCTCACATTATTTTATTTAACATGATCATTGTTAACAAAGTCTGGGCACTTGCCCACTCTGATTAGTTTTATCTGTATATCCTATTTAAGACCCTGGCTCGGTGCCTGATCTTGTGGGATGACATTTCACCAGATTCCAAGTGGGTTGATAGCAATGTCCCTCAGGTAAGTACGTGCGACAGACACTGTTATGGCTCCAGTGGCATAAAATTGTGGTTTCTTGTGGAATTTTCCAAAACCCCATGAGATCTTTTTCTTAGGAAGGTGTATTGATGATTACAGTATCTCTTGAAAACATAGGAACTTTGATTTTAAGCCTGTGTGCTGACCACAGATCAGCCTGCCTTTTCATCCCCAGATCTCAAGAAATTGTAGTTTTTAAAAATTAAGTAGACCAAAGTACTCTAAAGTATTTTTGACATTTTTATCCTAATTAGGTACACATTTATCTAAGGTGCTGTTTTACTTTATTTAGTAAATAAGAAGATTGTATCATAAGTGACTTCTGAGTATTTACTGGCTTACCATAGCATTCTGAAATGTTATTCTCCTGAGCAGTCTTCTAAAAAGGATGTTGAGAATAACTCTTCAGATTTCTTCTGTTCTGTGTACTTGAATTCATATGTTCAGAAAAATATATAGCTTTTTTTTTTTTTGTAGCCTTTATATGAAGCAGATCAAATCCATTCTTGGTTGTTAAAGCTAGATATTGATTTTGTTTTTTTTTCTGATAAATTCTTGTTCAGTGCCTGTGCTTAAAGGAGTGGAATGTGTGTCTCCATGGTAGCTACAGATGAACACATTGATTATTTGGCTTGGCCTGAGTAAGGGGCCTAGGAGCTAACCTCTCCTCCGGTAGACTTAATCCTAGAAATGCCCCTCCACCGAGAAGGGTGTGTCTCTGAGAAGAGTTCCATCCCGTTGCCTTGTCTTCTT
>NW_006434441.1:2164345-2181297 GCF_000325575.1 Pteropus alecto
TGCTTCCACATCCCCCACTTCAACTCTCCTCTCAGCTGCCGTCTTTCATTTCATCTAACTAGCCCGAGTACCATTATTGTGTTACTGATTCAGGATATGCTTAAGTCCTCCAGTTCATATTCATTCTGGCCTGTTCAGTAATTGATCTTCATGGGCTTGTCTTAGATTTGAAATTAGGCTGCTGCATGAATGTGATTAAAATATAGGCCTTTGAACGAAATGATTTGGTAAAGCTTATTTTATATAAACGTGGCCATGACAAGCAGTATGTTATTTTTCAGATCATTAGATATTTGTGACTTGAATATTAATGTTCAAGTATTCTTGTTTTCTGTCTTGATAGATTATACGAGAAAATAGTATCTCTCTCAGTGAAATCGAATTGCCTTGCTCCGAGGATTTGAATCTGGAAACTTTGTCGTAAGTTATGAAGCGTGGAACACAGATGAACCTTTCTGGTTCCTGTCAGATAAATAGCAGGAGTGTGCTGTGTGGGGCAGCTCTGCCCTTGGCTTGAGGTTCTGGATCCCAGTGTTTCCAACTGTTGCCGATCACATGTCCACAGAGATTTTGTTGGTTTGTTTGCTTTTGTTCAGGTCTCTCAGGAGTAGTGCTTATGCCCTCAAAAACCAGTATTGGAGGTTTAACTTGTACACATTCCTCTTTTATCCTTTCTATTAAAAAAATGGCAGTGGTTTTCCTAAATTATCTTTGCTGCATATGAAACGTGCAGGCTAGAGGCGCCCTCTATCAGCAAGGGCTGCCTGGTGCTTCTCCCGGAGAGCACGGCCCAGGAGCATGCCAGCAGAGTAGAGGCGCAGCTGGGCATTCCCAGAACAATACGAACTAACTGAGAGAACAGGAATGATTATTGCTTTTCTCCAAGATAATAGTAATAATGGATTTTAAGGCAGAATGATGATGGAATGCCATTTCTTGTAATTGTCTCCAGGCAAGCACATGTCTACATAATTGCAGGAGCCTGTTTATCTCTGGGTTTTCGATTTGCTGGCTCAGAAAACTTATCAGCATTTAACTGTTTGGTAAGAAGTATCTTAGTTTACTCTATTCTGTTTTCTTTTTTCACAAAGCCTTCGTATGCTTCTCTTAACTTTAAATGTCTTCTTTTGTTTTTCCAGCATAAATTTGCAAAGGATTTTATGACTTATTTGTCTGCACCTAATGCTTCTGTGGTAAGTCTTTTTATGATGAGTCTCCTTGGGAATAAAACTTGAAGAAAGTTCACTGATAATTCAGTTACTTACGTATTGTCAAATATCTCTGCAGTTTGTTTGAATTTGAAAGGGAGATTTGAAGTTTTTGCTCATCTTTGAATTTTTGTTCTGGGATATTAGATAAGAATGTGATTACCCTTGAGGGATGCACAGGTCTCTAATTTCTATGACAAGAGAATGGATAAGAAAAGCCATATCCTTCATGGATTCATACCGTCTGCTATTCTGTCTCAGTACTGAATATAGGTAATTGTTCTTTAAAAAAAATGAGTATTTAGTAAAAATGCAATTGTTTTTGAGGCATTGCTGGCTTTCATGACAAGAAGATAGCAAGATTTTTATTTCCTGGTAAAAATCACACAGATTTATGCAACATTATTTGTAATATGAGAAAATTAGAAACATCAAAAAGTCTAAAAGTAAGGTTTGATTATGATGTATCTGTACATTAATGTGTAATGAAGATATCAAAATTGTGTTCTCTAAAAATTTTTACGAGTAAAGAGTGGTTATAATTTTTAGATTAGAAAGATTAATGTATATAGAAATATCAATTTCATTTGGAAAACACAAATATAGGAAAAGATTTGGAGAAAAAGAAAGGCTAAACATCTATAGCAGTTCTTATTGGGTGTTAATATTCCAGCTGACTACTATTACCATTTCAATACTTTATTTTCTGAATTTTCTACATTGAACTTAAATTTCATAATCAGAGAAAATATTTGTTTTTATAGATTTTTTAAAGTTACAAACCCTTCTGGTCTAACAATGGCCACTTTAGTTTTGATCATAAAAACTAACACAACAGACATCTTTCTGCACTTCCAGACAGGTCCTTACAACCTGGAGACATGCCTGAGTGTGGTGCTGCTGTCTCTGGCCATGGTCATGGCCGGCTCGGGGAACCTAAAGGTTTTGCAGCTGTGTCGCTTCTTGCACATGAAAACAGGTGGCGAAATGAACTATGGTTTTCACTTAGCCCATCACATGGCCCTTGGACTTCTATTTTTGGGAGGAGGAAGGTAAATGAATATCTGTCTCTTTCCTCAGTGAAAAGATCTCATGAGTAAGATCTGTAAGAGTAATTGTTTGTTTTGAATTTGAGGGCACCTGAGCATTTTTGATTCTGACTAGCCATTAGCTTATCAGGAGACCTTAGCAGGCTTAACCCCCAGTTTATGCCCTGCTCAGTGGAGGTGCTATCTTGTCCGACAGACTTGGCCTCACTGCTGTCCTCAGAGCCTCATCGGTGAGCCTCTAGTCCCCTCTGTGTAACTACTTTATCATGAGGGTCATGAGCCTGTCAGTCTCCACGTCCCCTGAGGTTTTCTCAGTTTTCAACCTCACTCTTTGCGGCATCTGTCTTTCCTGACCACGTCATCCTCTTATAGGACTTCCCTGGTTTTTCATGATTGTATTGGGTAGAAATGCATGCGCACGGAGTGAGCTCATGGCGGAGCACAGCTTGGGCCGCCCACCTGCAGAGGTGCAGCTCGGAACCCCTCTCCCCGCCGTGTCCCTCCTACCTGCCAGCGCTTTCCTTGTGCCCAGAGAGAACTGCTAGTTGTGTTCCCACACCTCAGCCCGCTTTTGCCTTGTATTGGAATTCAGATGGATGCATGCACCATGGATTTTTTCGTAACTTCTCTTGCTCAGCATTAGATCTGTGAGATTCTCCTGTGTTGTGTGTCGCATTGGTTTGGTCACGTTTCAGTGCTGACAGATTCTGCTGCATGATGGGGATCAGCGACTGTGGCTGTCGACCTGCCCTGCTGTTAGCTGTGTGCTGTGTCTAGTTTGGGCTGTGAGGAATGATAATGTTATGAATGTTCTTGGCCTTGTCTTTTATTTGTCGGGTATAGATCTGTGAGTGGGTTGGGTCTCAGGGCGTGTACACATGTGTGTTCACTTTCTGTATAGCATGTCGTCTGCTCGGGAGTGGCTGTGTCACTTTCTGTGCCCACTAGCACACGTGAAACTCGATTGCTCCCCATCCTTGTTGACATTGGTCATTGTTCGTTGTCTTGATTTTAGCCACCTTTTAGTAGTGTCTCATTGTGGTTTTAATTTCCATTTCTCTGAATAATGATATTCAGCATCTTTTCATATCTTCAGTGACCAACTGGAAATCATCTGTGATGTCCAGATCTCTTGCTACCTACTTTAATAGTGGCTTCTTTTATAATTTTTATTTGTGATAAAATACACATAACATAAAATTTACCACCTTAAACATTCTTAAATGTACAGTTAGGTAGCATTAAGTATATTCACTTTTTCGTCTTGCAAAACTGAAACTCTGTTCCATTAAACAACAGCAACTCTATCCCCGACCCTACACCCACCCCCACCCCCAGCCCTGGCAGCCACCATGAGGTTTATCATTGTGATCCCAAGGCTGTGGTTGGTTTCCTGTGGCTTGTTTTTAACTCTCTAAATGGGGCCTTTTGAGGTACAGAATTATGAATATTTTTATTTTGTGGTTTGTACTTTTTTATACTTCTGATGAAATATTTTTCTGCTGTCCCCACCATGAAAATATTTTTCTATTTGTTGTCTAGAAGGTTTTTAGCTTTCCCATTCATTTGGATTTAAAATAGACTGGGAACTGATTTTTTGGATGTTTTTATCCAGTTGGTGGCCCACGGTTGTTGAAAAGTTTATCTTTTCTCTGTGGCTCTGCAGAACCACCTGTGTTATGCCTTAGGTGTTCGTGGACATGTGTTTATTTCTGGGCTGCTGGGTTCTTTTGGTCCATGTGTCTGTACCTGCACCAACACCACAAGTCTTAATTATTGTAGTTTTATAGTGAGTCTTGATGTCCTGAGAGGAAACCCAGACCAAGATTTCTTTCTCAAAAGTATGTTTTTCTGTTTCTGGTGCCTTGCGTTCTATATCGGTATTGGAATCCCTTTGTGATTTTCACACTAAAGAACCTAATCAGAATCGCACCGAGTCTGTGTGTGGGTTTGGGCCTGTGGGGTGTGTCCCTGCATTCATTAGCTCTCTTGTGAGTGACCTCGGTCCGCTGACATGATTTCTGGACATTGCGTAGGCTCATTTCCCCTTGTCTGTGAAATGGAGCCGTGCAGTGGAACGTGGAACTTGCCTCTCCAGAGCAGAGAGTCAAGACTCAGAAGGGTGGCTGCCCTTTAGCAGGTTTTGTAGACTTGTTCTTTAATTGTTTAGAATTAAGAATGGCTAAAGAAATAGTAAAATTCTTACTTTATGATTTTTGAAATTCTGTTTTCCTTTAGAAACAAGCCCCTCACTATTTCTGTTCTCACTTAACCCTGTCCTGCCTTGGTCCGCAGTGCATGGTCCCTGCCTCCCTCTTGACTCGGTTTCTCCCATGCTGCTACTGCTTCCCTTTCCTGGCAATTCTGGTCGGGAAGTGGTTATGTGCACCTGTGACAGCGTCTGCATTTCCCAGCGTAGTGCTCCCTCATGTTTAATCTCAGAGTTCCCAACGTTGACATCTGGTGTTTGTCTTGGGTTTGGGTCTTATCAAAATGGAAAAGAGGAAATGGCCTGTTCTGTGCACATGTCAAAATATTTCCTTACAATTTGAAATCTTTTCTTCCCAATTCATTGTGTGTGAAATAAATGCTAAATTTTTGCTTGATAACGTAATTATTAAAAAAAAATAGAAATATATATGGGGGTGTGTATGTGTAATAAAATATATATGTACATCGAATAGCTACAGTAGTGGTTTTATGTGATGTCCTTTACCATTTTTATTTAGATTCATCTGCCTGTTTGCCATGCTGAATTTGAGCAGTAGTGAAATAGTTTAAGGAAAATTTCAAAAGATTTTACTTTACTAAGAGTGTATTGCTTTTATATGTTTATCATATTGATAAGAAAAAAACTTTATATTTTGAGAAATAGTTGTTTATATCATTGCAACTTTTTAATAACGTCTGCCTTTTTCACTTAGTTCATCATTCTGAGGAAATGCTCATGCTTTACAGAAATGGAAAAGAATTTTTGAGCTACCCAGTAAAAAACTCTGTTTTTTAAGTCACATTCATAATGTTATAAACAGGCATATAGAAAACTGGGAAAGAAGGTGGTGGTCTTTGTACATGACATTTTCAATACCTACAGTCTCTAGGACTGCATTCATGGTCCTCAGTACTACACTATTTTAGGTTAAAGTTTTGCTTATTATTAATTTAGGTTTTGTAATTTAATGTTTGTGTTTGACATAGTAGATGATCTTGAGGTGGCTTGTGGGCTAGCTGAAAAGTGAAATGTTCACATCATCGACACACTCGTGTTTTCAAGGCCCTGCCATCAAGCATGCCTTGCCACTATAAGTACCTCGCTGCCTGCCTCAGTTTGGCAGCATTAGTAACCCACCTGTCCCTTCTGAATTTGCTCGCAGGTACTCATTGAGCACCTCCAACTCCTCCATCGCTGCCCTCCTGTGTGCCCTTTACCCGCACTTCCCCGCTCACAGCACTGACAACCGGTGAGTCTCATCGTCTTGCCCTCCACGTGGTTCTTTCTTAGGCTCCTGAGGGGATAATTTGGTTGTTCTTTGTTCCATGGACTCATTTCCAAATTAGCTTTATTTTGTTCTTAAACTTAGTTATCTTTCTGGCTGAATCTTATAAAAAGTGTCTCTCAACACAGTACTAGAGCAGAAGAGAACTTTGGCCATTTCCAATGATCAGGCATCCACCATACGCAGTCAGCAGGTGGCCTAAGCCCAGCAGGTGGCCAGCAGGTGGCCAGCAGGTTATCCGTAGGGAATCAGCCGCTGCAGACGACATGTTTCATGGTGTCATTATTTCCAAGAGAGAAATGTGCCTGATTTAGTAGCATTGTCTGTATATGAATTCTTTTTTTCCTTCTTTTACTTGAATGCCGGTAAATTTTGTTTAAGTGACATAGGAGGGACAAGAAAAGCAAAATACAGCAAAAAATTGGAGTTGATCTAGAAATACAGTGAGCGGTGCAGTGAGCCACCGGTGCAGTGAGCAGTGCAGCTCACATGTGCAGAGGCAGCCCGACAGCCCAGAAGCTCCACCTGCAGGCACGGAGGGCCACCCGCCCACAGTGCCTGGGTCCTGCAAGTGGAGGATGGGGGTTGGGGGAGCTGCTCACATCCCAGTGACGTCGAGACTAGGGTGCTCCACTGCAGGCACCCCGGCAACCCCAGGGGTGGGCCTTATGTAGTCAGAAGCCATCACTGAACTGCCCTGTGACCCACAGTGGGGGAAGGGTCGCTGTTGCACAGAAGTAGTCTGACCTGGGGTCCAAGCATTAATGATTGGTTATACATAAGAACATTGTTGTTACACCAGCATGGCTCAGATATGTGGTCTTGCTGGTCAGTTTAGGGAGGGAAGCCTTTTGTGTTAAGATCAGCTGTTGAGTAGGGCGTTGTGGAGCCATGCGCGGGTTGCTGGTCATAGTGTCAGTTTAATTCTTAAAGGGGTATGGCAGTACACACCAAGAACCTTTATATAACAGAAATACCAGGTGTTTTTCTGTTCGTGATTGATTTTGTTTCTGATAGATTTGTAGGGGTGGTAGACGTAGGTGGGAAGCGGGAAAGTGTGGCTATAAGCAAAAAAAAAAAAAAATGAAGTCTTATCCTTTAATGGGATATCTTAAAATGTAAAAAGTTTTTGTGTGTTTAAATTCTAAAATATAAATTTTAAAGTTTAAAAATTTGGAAACGGCACAACACAAACAATCTTGTCACGATCTCACCCATTATTTTTTGGTGCACTGTATTCTAGGTGTGTGCGTGCGTGTGTGTGTGTGTGTGTGTACATTCTTGTAGAAGAGCTTTCTTATCAAGGAAAACTGACAGTTTTTCTTCCCCTTCTCCACCAACCCTTAAAAAAATGAAATAACTAGAAGTAAATCTCTTAAGAAGCGAAAAGACATGCCCGTGTAGAACAGAAAAGGATATCTGAGAACTGCTTTTGTAAGTGCTCAATTTATTCGTACATGTTTTCATGGTAAGGTAATTTTTACTTCCCTGTAAAACCTCGTAACTGAGAATTCAAGAATTCTTGGGTCAAGGATTAAATGAAGTTCTGTTTTTAAACAGAACTTCCCCGTGATTTCTTAGTTGGATCCCCTCATCTTCCTTCAGGGTTGCTGTCATTGGAAGATAGCACTGTTGTGGCTGTGTGGTTCAGCTTGTCAGTCACAGCAGATTGTAGAGTAGTGCTGTTGTCATCTGTTGGTCACCTCCTGTCTTTTTCTGCTCACAGATATCATCTCCAGGCCCTACGGCACCTGTATGTGCTGGCTGCAGAACCACGGCTGCTGGTGCCTGTGGATGTGGACGCCAACACACCCTGCTATGCCCTCTTGGAGGTCACCTATAAAGTAACTCTCCCCGTCGTGTGTGTGATTCATTCCCTCACCCGTCTTGGCAGGTCAGGGTATTTCCAAAATGTTGTCCTTTAAGAGGTGACAACAGTGAGTTGAACTCTTGTAAAAAAAGAAGACTTCAGAGTCTCCATCTCCACACATCATGCCACTGGCCGTGCTCATTTACAGTCTGAGGGCTGAGACCTCGGGGGCGGACTGCTGTCCCTTCATCCTTACAGCTTGGTGGAGGGTCCCTGCTAACTTTACATGGCTGGTGGTAACCTGGGTAGGACTGTTGTGAGTTCATTAGCAGAGTGTTTTAAAGCCCAGGGTCCCGTGTTGTATGAGAGGCCTTTGATTTAGAGGCAAGTAGATTACACATCACATACCCTTCCTTCAGTCAGAAAATGATTAAGTATCTCCTGTGTGTTGCAAGCATGCTAGGCTCTGGGGCATAGGATATGACGTTGTCTTCTTCCTTTGTGTCCACTGGAAAGCCAGGCATGGTGCCTTGAGAATAGAGTGGTGTTTGGAGGCACGTATGAGAGGCGGGGGTCAGGGAGCGCTCCGTCCAGCTGAGGTTGCCGAGATGTGCCCATTGTGGGCCCCTTCCCAGCAGAGACAGCGTGAAGCCGGCCCGGGCAGGACTGCAGCCCTGAAGCGTCAGGGTGGGGCCCAGGGCCTTCAGGCTTAAGCCTGAGATTTGAGTACCAGAGAGGACCTCTTGCCACCTGTCAGTCTGCCAGCTCAGGGGGCGGGGTGAAGTGGGGAGTAGGGGTGTTGCTTCTTGCAGCTCCCTGCTCCACGGTAATTGCAGCTGTTCTCTAACATTTGCGAAGGGCACTCAGTGGTACGAGCAGACCAAAGAAGAGCTGATGGCGCCCACCCTTCTTCCGGAGCTCCACCTCCTAAAGCAGGTATGTGGGATGGGACCTAGGGAGCTCTGTCCGGGGGTGAATTCTAGCAGGGCAGCACCGCATTCAAGACAGTGGAGCAAAGGCCTGCACTTTCTCAGTGTCTGCAGGAGATTGGGGAGCATCCCTCGCAGGAGCTGCCAGGGGGACGCATGGGGTGGGGTGAGGAGGTGCTTTACTGACTGGTCGGGTGGCCTCCGGCATGACTCGTGCGCACCATTGTCTGGAAGCGGCTCATCAGCCTGCCAAGATGTCTTTCCAGCCCAGTGTTCTTCCTATGAGAAGCACAGGTTTCGTTTTGTCAGAGCAGCACTTTTTCAACATTGGGTGGGCCCTGTTTTCATCTGTCTCGGCAGATCAGAGTTAAAGGCCCGCGGTACTGGGAGCTGCTCATCGATTTAAGCAAGGGGACGCAGCACTTGAAGTGAGTACGTTGAATTCTCAGCCATATCTGGGAAGTAGGTGAAGTATGCGGGGAGGTGTAAAGTGCAGATTATTGTCGAGAGTGGCCCTTGTCACCATCGGTCTCATCTAGGACAATCCATACAGTACATATTAAACACAATGGTCTGTGTCTTTGAAACAGAGATTGTGTTAGAAAATGAAAATTTTAATTTAGAAATAAAACCCTAAGTATTTGTTTATTAATGAAGAAATTTGAAATTACTTAAGTTGGATGATAATAGAATTGTGTGGAGCAATAATGAATGAATTCATTTATGAAAATAAGGCTCGTGTGTCTACAATGGGGGTTCTGTGATGGCTGACATTTGTTAGGTCACATCTTCTCTCGCATCTGTTTACCATTCTCTTTTTAGATGATTCTCATAAAATTAAGATTATGGTAGGTTGGTTTTGGGTAGAAACAGTCATATGCAAGTCATTACTTTAATGAATGGAGTGTGTTAATTTTATGCCTGTGGTGGTATGTAAATTGTCTTTATATTTCCAGAAAATATAACAAGCTTGCAAAAGTTCTCTAGTTTGGTCTCAATTTCCATTTCCCTCAAACTATATAATAGCTGTATTCTGTATTGTTGTCTTTAAATTTGCAGCACCATTTTCTTTCTGTTGCTGCACACTTGTCAGTACATACCTATATCTCTGTGTCCCACGCACAGTGCTTGGAGGTACAGGGGACATGGAGACGTGTCAGATAAAGTACTGCCTTTGATGCTCATGGTGAGCAGACAGTTACATGTTTTCTCGTTTAACACGTTCTTGTGAATCTTGATGCCAAAGAAAGACAACTTCCTTTTGGCTTTCTTGTAGGGACTGATTTAACTTTAGACACAGTATTTGATCATATGTTTTCATGGAAAATGGTAAAGACTGTGCCTCCTGTGAACATAGTATTGAGAAATATGACGTTTCTAGCCAAGAACCTCCATAATACCTCATATCAATTCATTCTGGTTTTCTTTCAGGTCCATCCTTTCCAAGGATGGCGTTTTATATGTGAAGCTCAGAGCAGGCCAGCTCTCCTACAAGGAGGACCCAATGGGGTGGCAGAGCTTGCTGGCCCAGACTGTCGCTAACCGGAACTCTGAAGCCCGAGCTTTCAAGGTGGTGTGGATTAGTGAGAATGGAAGGACTGCACACCCCACTCGCCCACCCAGAGTATGGGGTTCTGTGGTCGCGTTCACGGCCATCAGCTGGACCTGCTCCCGCTTGTCACTGTGGGTGATACAGGCTGAGTGATGCGGGGTCTGTTTGCTGCATTAAGTGACAGCCATGGTAAAAGACAGGCCATCTACCTGGACTCTAAGGCTGGTTCGCCTCTGGCGGCAGAGAGAGTCACAATCTGTCTTAACTCTGTAAAAATATTAGTTTAATAATTTTACTTATTAATCTTCATATCTGTCAAGATTTACTTAATTCATGGCAAGAGTAGAAAAAGGTTTTTGCAAGGTAGCACTCAGTTCCATTTTTAAACCTTTTGTTGCTTAAATCTCAGTGAGGATGAAGTGAGGGCAGGTCTAGCTTTATCTTACTAGTTGGCTTTGTTCTTCTAGTGCCTGATGCTAGTACGATAGTATCTAGAATGAACAGAATATACGAAGCAATTGCCTTCCCATGGGCCAGCACATATTTTGCTTTACATTCTAGAACGCCAATGTTTCCAGCGCTAGAAATGTGTTCCATGATGCACCGTTACTGTTTCTGAGTTCGACCCCAGTTTTCAGGAATTCCATGAGCAGCTGTGCTCCTGCTGGAGATGTGCTGGGAAGCTGGGGAAAGTAGTCGCGGCTAAGGGTACTTATGTAGAGCAGAAATGTGGCGGGCGGACCAGCTCAGGCAGCGGGGAGGGCAGTCTGTGTTTTTCCAAGTAAGGACACGGCAGTTTATTTTAATTCAGCTCATCTAATTCATTTTAGGTCAGTTACTTGTGACTGAGCCTTTATGATGGTTCCCAGGGTTTAGATAGATGGGTTTGACATCAGTGACTTTTGTTTGGCAGTATTCCATCAGGTGTTGACTAGATAGTTCTGTAGGACTCTGGGTCAGAGTTTAACTTAAATCAGCACTGTTGCTTCTTATGTAAATTAGAGCCCATCTCAGAAACCCTAATCCAATTTGTAAAGAAAATAGGTAAGTTTAGACTTGAGTTTGAATGGGGAAGTATATAAAAATTAAGACATCCCAATTTTCTGCCTGCTGGGAATTCAGAAGTAAAATATAAACCTTTGGAAAATGGTAGTATATACATATTCCATTTTCAGTCTTGAACTTTGAGTGATATTCTTTTTTTTTTTTAAAAAAAGTTTTTGCGGTAAAATAAATATAACATAAAATTTAGGGTCTTAACCCTTTTTATGTGCCGTGCACAGGTAAGTGCTGTTAAGAGTGCTCATGTTGTGCAAGCAGCACCACCACTGTTCCCAGGACCCTTTTCACCCTGGACTGCTGAAAATATGTCCCCATTAAGCCACAACTACTGCCTCCCCTGCCACCCCCAACCCCTGGCAGCCTCTGGTCTGCTTTGTGTGTCTGATTTTGATGACCTAGTACCTCGTGTAAGTGGAATCACACAGTGTTTGTCTTTTTGTGAGTGGCTTGTTTGAGCGATATTCTTTTTTCCTTACCTTTTCAGTAACAATCCAGTTTGTTTTTCATTTAGTCAGTGAAGGAGGGGCAAAGCCTTTTGTGGGTGAGTTGTGTAAGGAAGTTGTGTTTATTATTGGCCTTTTGTTAAGTCAGTAGCTCGTGTTCTCTTGTGCAGAAAGCTTCATGTAACTTCTGAGCAGAACACATTGATGAAGCTCTAGCAAATTTGCATAGCCTTGGGTTTTGTGGGATCGTTGCGTGAAAAAAGTGAGTTGGATTTCTTAGAACTGCATATGTTACAGTTTGAAGAGTAAAGAAAATAATCTTTGTCATTTTACTTATATTTGTTATTGGTTGGTTTGTTCTGTAGCCTGAAACAATTTCAGCATTCACTTCTGACCCAGCGCTTCTGTCGTTTGCTGAGTATTTCTGCAAACCCACTGTGAACATGGGCCAGGTATGTATGATATGCTTTGCTTGGCTCCAAGACTGGAGCTTGTTATTATGTCTGCCCGTGGACAATGCTAGAAACATATGTACTACCCATCTTTGAGATCGGCCCTCAGGCATATTGTGTGATTTTTGTTTGGCAAGTATAGATTTTCCATAGCGTAAAACTATTAAATTCAGTAGCTTCCAACTTTGATAGAAGAAACAGCTTAAAATTTCTAAGACACTAGTTTTGATAGGTGAACTTTCTATGTCCCCTTTTGTACCAATTTATGTTTTCAGTGTCTGCTACCCTTTTCTCATTTTTACTTAGTTTTGTTTCCTTTGTATTTTATAACCCTCATTCCTGTTGGTCATTAAACTGTTGTTTTTGGGGTTTCAGTTGCCTAGCAGATCACTGACTTAATCCATTGTTGCAGATGGTAGAGTTTGGCTGTGGGAAGGATAGCCTGTTGCCTACCAGTACGTATGGCCTTGGGAAGCATTTCCAGCCTCTCCAAGGGGCAGTTTACTCATTTCTAAAAACGAGACTATAGTAGAGCCCACCTTACGTTCTTGTTTCGAGAGTGAAGGAAAATAACTTTTCCCCCTTCTCATTTAATGAATTTTCACTATGTACTGGCAGACCTCGGAGACATTGCAGGTTTGGGTACAGACCATCACGGTAAAGTGAGTCATGGTATTTCTACTGGTGGAGGGTCTTGCCTTTGATTTGTAAAAGGCACAACGTCTGTGAAGTGCAATAAAGCAAGATCTGCCTGTGTTGTCCACTCTGTGCAGTGTTTTACATCATCTCTCATTTAATCCTCACCCTTAGGGCAGTTTCTTTATGGTTACTGTTTAGAGATGTCACTTGCCCAAGGTCACAGCTAGTAACCACAGAGAGTGCACTCAAGGCCACAGGTCTCTGATGAAGACCTGTGCCCCACTCCCAGCCCCAGCTAGACATGGCTTTGCTGCCTCCCCCAAGCTTGTTCTCTTCAGTGTTTCTCCTGCAGCTTTGTGGGTGCCAGGTCCCCTTTCTGGATCCTGCCTTTGCCAGCACAACCCAGGGCAAGCCTCTGATCTCCTGTTTACTTATATCACCCCAACTTGATCCAGCTCTCTCCTCTACAGCACGTACTTTCTTAACTGTTCCTTGAGACTTAAATTTGGATGTGTTTCATCGTTTAATGTTGCACGTGCTCTGGTTTATAAAGAGCCAGCTGTTGTGCCCTTTGCTGCCTTTCTGCAGAGCTAAGACTGGGCACTGGTAGCTGCTGTACAACTGGTTCTTGAGTTGACTGGAATACACACTGAAGTGCCACAAACAGCTTCTGATTTTTCACAGAAGCAGGAAATTCTGGATCTCTTCTCTTCAGTGCTGTATGAGTGTGTCACCCAGGAGACCCCGGAGATGCTACCTGCGTACGTGGCAATGGATCAGGTATGGCCCAGAGCCTGGCCCAGTTCTGACAAAGGTAGCCTGTGTTTCAGTAACACCCTGAGCTGTGAGGTGAGGTTCCTGAGTGTCCATCTTTTTAGTTTCTCATCTCATTTAGAAATTCAGAAGTGAAGCCCTAGGAAAGATGAACACTCTGTTCATATCAAGAAGCTTAGCATTTAGCACAGCAGGGGTCCTTGGTGGCTGTCTTACTCTCACCTTGCCTTTCTCCCCGTCTCTCCCCGACTGATGGCAGCAGACAGCACTCCCTCCTCTGTCCCCCATGTGGCCTCTTGGCACCCTGCAGTGGCCACTCCACAGCCATGCTCTCGGCTGCGCTCTGAACCTGTACCCTGCCACCCACTCGGGCAGCTGTCTAGAGGAGCATCCCCTCTGGCTGCTGCTGCGGTGACTCTGCAGATGGGTCCCAACAGTGGTGTGATCACGGTATTGTTCGGCCTAACCTGACCACGTCCAGGGACCCAGCTGTGGGCCTTTTTGACCTTCCTCTTTCAGAACCTTGGAGCCAGGAGGGAGCTCACATGCCCTTGTCACTTTCACCCAAGAGCTAGCCCAGTAGGGCCTTGTTGGAGGGCTGGGCCATATGTCCATGCTGGGTGAAGGGCCCTGTGGGCGGCCTGCATCCAACAGGGTGGGGCCCTCCACCTTTCAGTGGGCTAATGGGCCATTCCCGAAAATACCCCGTGTCCCCTATGAATGGCGGTCAGGGCGGCCTTACTCACATGATGCACGTTGTTTTTCTTCCCCTCAAGGCCGTGCGGAGACTGGGGCGGGGAGAGGTGTCCGAGACAGCGGAGCTTTGGCAGATCAAGTTGGTGCTGGCCTTCTTCAGCTCCAGAAGCCACCAGGAGCGGCTGCAGAGCCCCCCGAAGCGAGGTTTCTTTATGAGCTCAGAGTTCCTCCCGGTGGTCAAGTGTGCAATTGACAACACCTTGGACCAGTGGCTACAAGGTAACGGGGGCGGGCCGCCTCCGCTCTCCGTTGTCCTCAGTGGGAGGCAGGCAGGTGTGAGGGCATGCCGGAGGGCCTCCAGCTCACTGTTGGCACTGCTTGTCCGCTGCAGTTTCTGTAAGATGTTTCACTCTGCTTTGTAAACCACAGTGAGAGTATACGGAGCATTTTCTGTGTCTTTTGATACTTAGTTTCACTTTCTCCAGTGTCAGATCCCATTTTTTTTTCCGACCTCTATTGTTTCTTAGGGGCACGGCACCTCCCCGAGGCCAGTGGCCATCTTCTTCCCTCCTCTGTACCCGAAATGGTGTGTGCTCGCTGAGCGGATGCTTGTTTTACCAGCTGTGAGTCTGTGAGAACCTTAGGCGGCATGTGATGGTGGTTTCTATCCATGGAAGGGCTGGCTTATGATGGCAGGGGAAATGTGGTCACGCAGAACAGTGTCGAGGTGCGTTTGCCCACCTGAGACAGTGGCAGAAAGCTGTCAGATATGTGCTATGCAGCTGAAACTGGCTTTTAGTAGTCAGCTCCTTGATCTTTTCCTTCTTTTCAGTTCATGCAGATGCTCGCAGTACACATTGGACAGCGGCCTGCTTTGGGTGGGTGCAGACCCTGGTGACAGCTATGGTGACAGTCCGAGATTCTTTATTGTACTAGTAATCAAGAACCCTAAGAGTTTGAATAAGTTAAAAACTACCTATAATACTATGAAGTAAATTTGAGGGTTCTACATGGAAACACCAATTTCAAACTCCTAGTGTGTATCGTGAACAACTGTTGCGTCTGTAATTTTCTCTTAGGATTTGAAAGGTCTTCTAGTTGAAATTTTTAAAAAATTAATTAATTTATTTACGCCTACAGCATCTGGTCTTCTTAGGTGGTCTCCCATCCAAGTACTAACCAGGCTCGACCCTGCTTAGCTTCCGAGATCAGACATCGGGCTTGTTCAGGGTGGCATGGCCATAGACCATGGGCCATTGCTCCACTGGGGCGTGAACCCAGGACCTTCTGCGTGAAAAGCAGATGCGCTAACTGCTACACCGTGGAACCATGTCCTCAAAAAATTTTTTCAAATGCAATTTTTGTTCTCATTTCTGGGAAATAGACAAGTTATTTCATAGTTTTCGGTGTTCCGTTTTCATGGAATTTTGCATGTGGTCATGTCCAGCAGACCTCTGCTGTTGATAGGACACGTGCCTGCAAGTCTCTGACTCGCTGATTTCATATGGTGCAGTGATACTGGTGGCAGCTAGAGCCTTCTGTGATGGCTTCCAGGACTGCTTCCTATAGCTCTGCGGGGCCCGTGATGCTCATGGTGTTGCTTTGAGCCACCACTTCAGCTGCCACCCTCATTGCCAGGAATGTGTGTTTATTGTCTAGAGGAGAACCATCAGTTTTTAAAACTCATAAATCAGTGATCTCCACTCTCACAGGGACTAGCCGTTCGTTGGCTGTGGCTGGAGAACAGTAACCTCTGTGGGGGTACGGGGCCTACGCTTCAGCGTCGGAAGCGTTCTGACGTTGTCATCTTAAAGTCACAGATGCACACGTGGACTTCCAAACCACAGCTGTTAAACCTGAAAGTGCACTGGATTTTTGTGTGGATGTCTCCTCAGTGAGATTTTCATCTTGAGCCAAGAAAATGGGTTTTAAGTTAAGAACCTAAAGAAGTTTTGTTAACTTTTAAGTATTTTATTATGGAAAATTTAAAGTGTGAGACAGAGCAAACAGAACAGTTTAATAAGCTCCAATACCTGGCTTTAGCAGTTACCAGAGTTCTGCCATCCTTGTATCTGTACCTGCATCCACTGCCACTGTTATTTTCCAAATTGCACCGTTTCACATCTCCACCAGCAGGGGGACGTGGTGTGGTGTTCTCTTTTGTCCTAGATGTCATTTTAGACAGGTTGGTGAGGATGTAGTGGTCCCTCATCTAGTTTTAATTTGCATTTCCCTGGCAACTCACGGTGTTAACTGTTTTATTATACTTTTTTGTTATTCATGTCTCCTTTGCAGCATCCATTTAAGCCTTTACTCATTTTTAAATTGGTTGTCATTTGATTATTGAGTGTAGGACCTTCTACAAATTCTGTCTACAAGTTCTTTGTGAGATGCTTTGCAGATTTTTTCCTCCTACTTTTTGCCTATTCATTTTCTTAAGGGCGATTTTGATGAGCAGAAGTTTAAAATTTTGATGTAGTCTATTGGTTTGTTTTATATTTGTTGCTTTCTGAGTGCTGTCCAAGAAATCTTTCCTACTCCAGGTCATTAAGACTTTTTTTAAAGTTTTCTATTGAAAGCTTTACAGTTTTAGCTTTTATATTTAGATCTATGGTTCATCTCAAATTAATCTTTTATGCGAGGTACGAGTTGAAGTTTAGGGTTTTTTTTTTTATCCCCCAAATACTGATATCCAGTTGTTCCAGGACCATTTGTGGAAAAGACTTTTCTTTCTAATAGAATTGCTTTGGGGCTTATGTTGACAATCAGAGGCCTGGATCAGTATGAGTCTGTTTTTGGACTCAGTTCTGTACCATTGGTCTGTTTGTCTTGATGCCAGGA